>NC_045678.1:8539352-8857979 GCF_003331165.1 Xiphophorus hellerii
AATCAGTAGAGATAGGCTTTGGTCTTATTTGATAAATATGTATTGATGTTTCATTTGTTGAAAAATTGCAGTTCGACATGGCAAGTCAGTTAAAATAGAAAGTAATTTTATTATTAGCCTTGCATTTTTTTTTATTTTTTTTTTTACAAATAATGTCCATCAACACAGTCTTGACAGGAAGTTGTGTTCCTGAGGTGACTACTAAATGTTTGTCAGGCATCCCTGTTCATCATGTGGTTTTTTGCTGAAATATTCCACAAATGTTTGGCATTCAAACATAAAATAATTTTCATGTTTCTGGTGTACATTAAACTTTATAAAGTTAACATTTTTGCCAGCTGGTTCTTTCTCTAGCTTGTACTTGCTTGTATATTTGTACATGTTTGATGGATTTTTTAAATAAATGGTATTGAAAATGCTGTTAATTACAAACATTTAAATTTAAGTGACATCTAATTTGTCACAAGTAAAGTTTCCAAATATTGCAGAGTATCCATGTAAATGTCCATGCCACTAGACTCTGAAGGTTGTAGGGGGTCAATGTTTTCACGGAGAAGCTCCATCTGATCTTCTGTAAGTGGGCTGTCCAACTCTGGTACTCGCAATTCAGCATGTGGATCAGGAACAAGCCCACTTTCCTCCCAGTTTATATGGGGAATCTGCAAAACATACATAGCATTATGGCTGGTGGAAAACATTTGTTGTTTCATTTGAAATAACAAAAAAAGACATTCAAGTACCTCTGGGTCAACCACTGAATGTCCGATCTGTCCCAGTTCCCACAACTGATTTGGAGTGAGGTTTTGTTCAGTTCTCATTGGGTGATTGTCCCATCCTTGTTTAAATATGTCAAGATTCACTTTCAAGCGAGGCAAGAAAACATAATGACAGCAAAACAAGTGCAGAGGATTGCTAAGATCCAAGAGGTTTTCCTCCTCCAGTTGGTGTAGAACATTGTAGAAAACACATGTGACTCCCATCCACAGATCACGCCACAACCTCTCTATCCTGTGTGAAAGCATATAAAATGTTACTTATACACACACATAGTTGTGGAAAAAGTGTTTCACCCCATTCTTATTTTGTAGTTTTACATAAGGTTCTTACACTCCAGTGTTAAATAATATCAAAGTAATTTAAAGATTAAAAAGCAAAAACACCCCCCAAAAAATCAGTTCTTAACTGAAGTTGTTGGTTAAAGATGCAAGACAAAAATCCCATTTTATATGTAAAAAAATTGCATGATGTGGGTGCACTCTCCCCTGCACCCACATCATGCAGAGATCAGCGCCCCCAGTCACAACTGAGACGAGGTTGTTCACCTAGGAACACAGCCTCACACATAGGCTAGGATTGCATCTGTGTGACTGTCCCATTTCATCCGATGTCATAGTAACACTGAATTTCATAAGAAGAACCAACAAAGCCTCACAATTATTGCGACTTGAAAAATAAGACCATGGCACTATCAAGCGAAAAATATTTATTTTCAAATTGTTCATATTGTTTAATTACTGTTTAGCAACATACCCACTGATCTTGTTGATCTCTCTCCATTTTCTTAAATGAGCGTCAGCAAGTCCTTCAAAACAGATAAAAATGAATTAAAGAACAGTTTGTTAAAGTTGACCATTACACTGTCAATACAGTAATTTATCATAAGTTTGACATTATTAGCACTTTTTGGGGACAATAGAAATATAATTTCACTAGATGGCTACAATTACAATTTAGTTAATGTGAAGCACAACTTAACATATTATCTGTCCAAAAATGTAAGTCATCACATGGAAGTAATGAGAAATGTGGTTTGCTCATAATGAAGTAACAGAAATATTAATATTTTAAGGATTCAGCCGAGTTACTACACTTATATTCAGCTGCTTACAAGTGCTTCAGTGTTGGATGAGGTTATATTTTCAAAATTTGAAATATTGATGATCTGCATGAAACTAATATAAAAAAACGGTGCAGATGTATATGTATGGCATAGAATACATTTGTACATTTGTTAAGAGATGTTCTACGTATTTATTTCTGGTACGAAAGCATATTCCAGGAAGAAATGTAGAGAAGAGTAAATCTTAAGTGATTACAGTAAGATATAAAATATATAGGTGATAGACGAAACATAAGTCTGTAGCAGAACTAAAAAAAAATTTAAATCAAGAACTACAATTAGTGAGGAGAACTGGGATGAATCCTTCAAATAATAAAAGACGTCACCTAAACCTACATTATTGTCGGCATCATAAAAATAGCTGAGCATGGTGATAAACGTAGACATAGCTGTAATGGGCCAGGAAGATACTGTTTTAAACTGTACCGATACTAATCGAGGGCTAATAGTAGCTTAGCTAACGTAGACATGAGCTATTGCTAACATAGAAGGGCGAGAACTTTGGGTCGAACTACTTGAAACGTAAAACATAATCTGAAATAATCTAAAAAATACGCATTACAACGGTCAGTAAAACGTGCAAATTTTAACATCCACTTACTTCGGACTGTAGACCACGAACACGATCACTCGGCTGACCCGCCATTCTCTTGTTTCTTCTCTCAGTTTGAATGAAGGCTTTTCCCAGTCAGAGCGGAATAAACTTCCACCACCTAGTGGTCGAATTTTTTACCCAAGTAATTACAGTTGTATAGGTCCCAAATGCGGATTCATATATAAACAATCTTATAGTATTAAAAAGTAGACGTGGGTGTAATGACGTATGTATTTTTCTCTCACAAAAATATGTCTAAGCCACGAGACAAGTAAAGAGAGAAATACGTATTGAACTATGGAAAAAAGAAACAGTTCCGAAGAAAATTCAGATGTCCCAGCTTTTACTAGCATGTAAACGCACCATCTACACAAATTTTGGAGCTTCCACCGAGGCGTGAAATGAGTCTCAAAAATAGTTGTGCACTCGTAACCGGATTTGTGTGTAACTGCAGTTTTGTGTGTGCGTACCAGGTGATTTGTGTGTACTTTTTCAACATGTATTTTATTTTTAAGGTTTACAAATCCTGTTACGCACGCACAAATCTTTTTACACACGCACAAATCTTTTTACACACGCACAAATCTTTTTACGCACGCACACATCTTTTTACGCACGCACAAATCTTTTTACGCACGCACAAATCCTGTTACGCATGCACAAATCCTGTTACGCATGCACAAATCCTGTTACGCACACACAAATCTTTTTGACACTATTTTCACTCCATAATTCTCGAGCTTGGCCCTGTATATTTCTGAGTTTTTTGGGCTTCATAATGTTTAAAAATGAGAACTTCTCAATGTTTGACATTGTCTAGCAAAATGTTTTTTACGTCAGGCTACAATAGAATGTTCAGTTCCATTGGTAACAGTGACATCAGCAGTGATGTCATCACTCTATGATACCACAAAGGAATCTGTCTCTTGAATGTAGCTCACAGACAGCGGTTTCTCAGACCTGTTCCTCAGTTCTATCGCGACAGATCACTCTTCAGAGCACGTTCGAAATTAATCGAAACGAGCGGGATATCAATTCCAGATATTACGAGCCTTTCAGAGAAGCAAGAATTTACCAAAATATAGACATGAAGCAACAACAGAATACTTGTGAACATGAAGCTTTTCCAGCTGAGCTTTCATGGATCGAAATGATGGAGCGAAACATCCAAGTCGACTACGACGAAATCATTGTTTTTGAAGACGACAGCGAGTCGGAAGATGAATCAGCAGAGGTCCAAGGGGAACCAAGTACTTCCGGGGACTTTGAGAGTCCAAGATCATTTAAAGTCGAGCAGGAAACAACTCCCTCTGCTGGCGTCAAGATCACCCCCTTAGTGGAAGACGTGGAAGAGACTAGCCAACAATTCATCGATCTCACAAAGCAGGTAGACGATCTTACAAAAGAACTGCAGAATAAGATTTTTGAACTCCATGAGGAAAGAGACCAAAGGATTGCATGTCAGGCTGAAGTGAAATCACAGCGGGAGGAGATTCAAAAACTGCAAAAAATGTTGGAAAAAGAACGTCACCTGCAAGTCAAACGCGAAGATGGATCAAAGGTTTCTTGCTCTTCCAAGGTTACAGCCGACAAGAACATTCTTCAACAGCTGGATTACTTCAAGAGGGAGGCTGAAAAATATGCCTACCACAACAAAGGTCTGACAGAAGTAATGGTTGAAGAATACAAAGTGAGACTAAAATATGAGGAGCAGCTCAAACGTCACACTGAGCAAGCTTCCAAATTCAAAGAACAGGAGGAAACAGTGAAATCATTGCAGGGTCAGGTTGCAGACCTGAAGATGAAGTTGAAACTTGCTCTGGAAAACAACCATCTTAGAGTCTCCACCCAACCAGAGGTCCCCCTGCAAAAAGAGGAGACCAAGGAAAGACAGACCTCCAATCAACCAGGGAGGTCTGAAGAAAGACGGACCTCCAATCAACCAGAGAGGTCTGAAGAAACACGGACCTCCAATCAACCAGAGAGGTCCGATGAAAGACGGGCCTCCTATCAATCAGGGAGGTCCGAGGAAAGAGGGACCTCCAATCAACCAGGGAGGTCAGAGGATAGATGGACCTCCAATCAATCAGGGAGGTCCGAGGAAAGAGGGACCTCCAATCAATCAGGGAGGTCTGAGGAAAGACGGACCTCCAATCAACCAGGGAGGTACGAGGAAAGATGGACCTCCTATCAATCAGGGAGGTCTGAGGAAAGTTGGACCTCCAATCAATCAGGGAGGTCCGAGGAAAGATGGACCTCCTATCAACCAGGGAGGCCCGAGGAAAGATGGACCTCCAATCAACCAGGGAGGTCCGAGGAAAGATGGACCTCCAATCAACCAAGGAGGTCAGAGGAAAGATGGACCTCCTATCAACCAGGGAGGTCCGAGGAGAGAGGGACCTCCTATCAATCAGGGAGGTCCGAGGAGAGAGGGACCTCCTATCAATCAGGGAGGTCCGAGGAGAGAGGGACCTCCTATCAACCAGGGAGGTCCGAGGAGAGGGGGACCTCCTATCAATCAGGGAGGTCCGAGGAGAGAGGGACCTCCTATCAATCAGGGAGGTCCGAGGAGAGGGGGACCTCCTATCAATCAGGGAGGTCCGAGGAAAGATGGACCTCCAGTCAACCAGGGAGGTCCTTGCGACCAACCTCTACTGGTTTCACGGAGGGCCTTCGTGTTGGTGTTGGCCTGAAGGCCAGTCTAAGCCCGGCTCGGCCTTTACGCCGACCCACACCCAAGTGGCACTAACCTAGGTAACTATTCAAACGCAGGTTTTGCCAACACTGGGCTTTATGAAAATTCAATGATTTACACAAATTTAGGAAATCAAAACAGACACAGGCAAATAATATTCCTAACTCAAAAATCAATGGAGAACACACAAGATCAATTTCAGAGTTAAAAACACCAAAATAAACATAATTAAAACTTTCCTATATATAAAAACTGCAGCAGGTAGAATTTCTAAAAAAATAATTGATCTCTCTAAATTGTCCTAAGGTGTGAATGAGACAGAGAATCTGTGAAAATTCCTCTGACTCTGCTGCTGTCCAGAAACAACCAATCAGAACCAAAAAGCAAACTTTTGGTTCTGATTGGTTTCTAATACGTTGAACACATTCAACGCATTAGAAACCAATCAGAACCAAACGTTTGCTTTTTGGTTCTGATTGGCTTCTAATGCATTGAATGTGTCTCAGCACATTCAACGTATTAGAAACCAATCAGAACCAAAAGTTTGCTTTTTGGTTCTGATTGGTTTCTAATGCATTGAATGTGTCTCAGCACATTCAACACATTAGACCACTAGTGTACTGCAGCTATGCAATTGACAGAAATACAACCTAACATTATATCATCATTATTTAGATAGATAGATAGATAGATAGATAGATAGATAGATAGATAGATAGATAGATAGCATTTATTGTCATTGAACAGAATTCAACGAAATTTTATTTCGTTTTATTTTTATTTATAGAATGATTTAGAAAACAAAATGCTATACAGATTTGTCAAAACTATTTCGACCCATATTAGAACTTTGCATTCATTTTCCTTCATTTTAGTAGCTGCGATTTTGCCTAACCCAGACATTTTCGCTAACCCTAAACAATACTAGTCTATTCCTAACCCTAACATTAACTAAACACATCTTACTTCTAAACGTTACCCTTGACTCAAAGCAATGAGTCCATCATATTAGGATCAGGCTTTGGTCCTAATATGATGGAACTAATATGACACTGGACATATAGTGGTGCGTTCACACCAAACACGTTTTGAGGGTCAGGCGCATCTGGTTTACATTCAAAGTCTATGTGGAGGAGCGTTGAGGGCCGATGTGGCGCGTTTGGAGCGTCTAGCGGCCGTTTGAACCGTTTGACACGTCAAGCAAGTCCATGGCGTCCAACACTCCACATAGACTTTGAATGTAAACCAGACTCGCCTGACGCTCAAAACGAGTTTGATGTGAACGCACCATTAGAATGACCAGTTCCATTGGTAACAGTGACATCAGCAGTGATGACATCACTCTTTGATGCATCAAAGGAATCTGAGTGCAGCACACAGACAGATTTTTCAGACCTGTTCCTGTTTCAGACTTATGAATCTTCTCCAATTATTTGAAGATACAGAATCAGCCCATTCTCAGGTGAGAGAGACTCACCTGGTATAAAGTTAATTTTTAGGTACTGGAATTACACCGAAGATAAATTAGTTTAATCAAAGCACGTCATGATTATGTGTGCATGTACTCCGTCTTAAGTCCAGAGCATACTAGTTTCTTTTTGGGTTTTTTTTTACTTTTACCACTAGATGACATGTATATGTGTGTGTGTGTGTGTGTGTGTATATATGCGTGTGTGTGTGTGTGTGTTACCATGGCGGCTTTAATTCAAATTAAAGCTGCAAGCATCCTCGAACGGTCCTCGCAGCTCAGCGCCTCCTGGCGACCGCGGGAGCTCGCGCCACCGCAGACGCTCTCGCGCAGTTCCCGCGCCCGTCCGCCAGGCGATACGCATCGACGCGTTCGGCAGCGCCATCTGACGACGCACCCAAAATCTGGTGCAGGTCGGCTGATGTAGTGAGGAGATGTAGCTGATGGAATAGGGGGCGCAGTGGAGTGAAATTACAATGTAATGGTATTGGGCTGTGGGGCGGGGCTTACATGACGTCACCAATTGACCATGTGAATGTGATCAGGGCTGGTCTATAATGAGACATGGAAAGTCTGATGCAGCTCTGACCTTGCCTGTGGACGTTGTTGCACCTTGATGTTTTATGGTCAATAGGCGAACTTTGACCTCAGGCAACCCTCCTTCAAAATTTAAATCATGACAAATGAAAACGTATCCAACACTAAATGCAGATTTTTTTTTAAAGCGGTTCTTGAAGATCATTTTCTTAAATTGCTTTAAGATTCTAAATTGTTTCAGTACCGTGGCTTACATTTAAAAAATACACAAAAATCCTGTAAAAAATAAATTTAAAAAAGCATTTCCTGATGCCAAAATTGGTTTGCGTTCATTCAGCAAGTCAAAAACCAAAAATAACTAGTGAGCAAAATAAGCATTTTATTTTTGCCCTTTGGAAAGAAACTGAAAATCAAACTTTTTCTATGCTGCATTTTGTTTTATCCCGATTGTGGATGTCAAAAAGCAGGAAAGTTGTGAAGTAAGACCTTGGTATACTTTTATTCATGCCTACAACCCTCACGCAGATAACGATAAGTAATGTCTCGACAGTTATTAGTAGCACAAATAGAAAATACACTCGAGAAACAATTAAAATCTTTAATATTGACAAAGATCTTTATGCTACATATACATTTCACTTCTCCATTTCAAAAGACATCTGCTTCAACCTCTCACTGTGTTCAGATGGTTTCGATGCCAAAGACTTCTCAGATTCCTGTTTGTCGAGACAACTCAGCCATGACAAAGGATTTAAAAAAAAAGGAAGAGGAAAAGAAAAGGCAGGAAGTCCTGAAGAACTTCCCAAGGAAATAAAGCACATTAAGCTCTTTAAGACTCACTCAGGTGAAGAATAAACCTCTGTCTCTGCAGTACAGCTTGTAACTTGCATTTCCAATTTCTTGGGTAAGAAACTAAACATAAAATAAACTCATTTCCGGTCAAAAAGAAGAAAAAAGAAATTAAGATAAATAACTAGATTCAAGTATTGCAGGTTTAAAGCGACAAAGCCACTTAAGTCCACTGAGTGATAATGCAGTAACAATTAACTGGATTTAAACACTCTCAGCCGCAGCGCTTTAAGGCAGTAGCAAAGTACGATATCTGAAGATACAAAAAAAATTGAAAAATCAACAGATAAAGTCATGCAACACAAATTGATGGTGTAAAGCATAAGGCACAACAGTGGTAGGTAATATTGTTGGGCTGAACAATATTACACAAGTCTAGCCGGTGGTTTTAAGATGACACCACATCGATCCTTGTTTCACAATCGCTTCTCAAATTATGCCCCTTCTGTTTCCTTGATCAGTTTAACCCTTGGGGGTTAAGGCATCGCGTGAAATATATACAAAAAAAATTTTTTTAATTGATTTCCAGCACCAAGTCACGGTGAAAAGAAGCGTCACACAAACTTTCACATGAGCAGAGCGAGATGAAATGTTATGCTTGTTGGCAGAGAAGCAGCATGTCTAACAGAACAGTGGATATGTAAATAACAGTCACACTTCACAGGAGGCACAAAAGCAGACAGGTTGGACTTTGTCTTCAGTCGCTCTCACTGCCTGATTCACTCAGCTGGAGGTCGTTCTCTGGAGAGAGAAAGCAAAAACATACAGGTTTATTTTCCTGCTAGAACTACCAATCCCAGAATGCACTGCTTAGCTGCTTGGCAGAATCTGTCAGTGGGCGTTTATAACCCAGCTACATGTCAGACCCATTTTCTTACCTGAGGTTTAATTCGCACAACAATTTGTCAACAAGCTCATAAACTTCACTTCACAGCAATAAATCTGAAGCAGTCAATTCCAAACGTGAAATATAACTCTGCACACGTTGAGCAATTTTAACGTTTCATCATTGACGTCCCCATATTAGAAAGTAGTGCTGCGTTCTGCAGATTAAAGCACTGCTAACATTTAACCACAGTGTTCCTGGAAGCTCTTTGGTGCAGTTTGTTCTTAGACAGTCAAGTGTTATTTAGCCATTCACCCCCACCCTGCGTTTACTGCCAAAATAATGACAATAATGCATATCATTATATAACTGAAGCTAGAAAATTATTCAAAGATAACTCACTTCCATTAAAAAAAATACCAAGATTCAAATGGACCCATTCACATTTGCTATAATTGTTGCTTTTCTTCTAGCTGCATGACCACACACAGCCATTCCCTGCAGCTGCTCACCTGACCAAACAAAAAGCGGCAGCTGGAAGTTTTAAGCTCTGTTAACATCCTGAGCACATCGAGGAAAAAAACTGGCAGACACTTTTTAACCGACGAGGAAAACAACAGCGCTGGTTGGAGGTACTTTCCCTGTGAAGCAGACGGATGGGGAAAAAACGCAATGTTCCGTTCTACTACTAGTTTGAATTAATGCAGGAAAATTTTGTTTAGCTGGCGGCTCAGTGAGGCACTAAAGCACACGAGAGGTTAATGTGGCAAATAGAGAAAAGGTTTATGATGGAGCCCAACCGAAGTAGGGCTGAAACAATTTATCTGATTAATCGATTAGTAAAATAATCCTCAACTAATTTAGTAATTTATTAATCATTAACTGGAGCATAGGCTGAAAAGTGGCCATTTGGAGAAAGAACAGTCAGAGCAGAAATAAAGCCAAAACTGTATAGCAAAAAATATATATTTTGAACTTCTGATAAAAAAAACGAAACAACTTTGTCTGCCTTTTCTACCCAGAATCTTCCAACTAAGCGCCTCTGCTATCCAACTTTTGATTGGTTAATCCAAAACAAGTTGCCCCACATTGTACTGATGTTAAGTCGAGCAGAAAGCTGAGCTTCTCACATGTTGATGTTTTAAGTATTTTATTAGCTAGATGCATCCTTTGCTACAAATGATCAATGATCATTTGAATGTTATTGCATTTTAAGCAATAACATTCTTGTCTTCTTTTAGAAAATGGGTTGAATTATTTCCCTACTTAATATCATTTTAATAATGTTAAAAATGGGTTAAGTGGTTAAACAAATTGCAGAATGTGCCAATTCTATCCAATTAATTGTCAAAATAAATCGATAACTAAAATAATTGTTAGTTGCAGTTCAGCCTCCCCTGCTGCTGTAGTCGATCACTAAAGAAAATATTATGCAAAATTAGCAGAAAGATGGAAATTGTACAAAGGTGTTGCTGAAAATATTTGCATGGACCAGATTCTTACTGTCAGTGTGAAAAAAAAAAAAGTTTTATATCCTCCAGATTTATCTTGAAACACAATGACAATCCTTTATTTGTCCCTTATTTAAAATGCATATTAAATAGCAAACAGATAATTGGAGCCACACAGTGGCATTCTAAAGATAAATATAATAAAGTCCAATCATTGCACAACTGAACTGCTCTGCACCGACTGAAAACAACAACAAAAACACAAAGGCGATCAATTTCAGAAGTGGTCTGTGCAACTTACTGAGCGTGTTCATAATGAGGCCTCCTCCGCTCTCCTGGTGAAGACCTGTGACGTGATTGGTGCCGGAGCTTATCACAGGCATGCTCTGGTTGGTCGGGGCGGGAGGCAGTGGCGGCGCAGGGTTACGCTCGTCGTCTGAGTCGCTGCTGCTGGAGCTGTCTTCGCTGCTCGAAGACGACGAGCTGTTGGAGTTCGAGGAGCTGTCGCTGCTGCTCATCTGATCCATGACGCGCGCTTCCGCCATCAGTTCTGCAGAAACACGACGCAAGTTAAAGAGGGAAATGAGATCCAGGAGACTTGGCAACATTCTCCTCTGCATGTAGACTTTTCACTGAAGTAGTTTGACACGCCACCTCTTTCAATGTCATCCATTGGAGACGCTGGAGACGTTTTCCCCTTGGGAGGAGAGCTCTTGGAGCTGGTTGAGATCTTATTGTTGCCGTTTCCCTTCATCTGCTGGCTCAGACGGCTTGTTTGCTGCTCTAGCCGAGAGTGAATTTTACTGCTGCCTTCAGCTCTGGAAAGCCAGGTGAAGACAGACAAAAATTGTTCCCTTTTTACATATTCCTAACCATAAATACCACAATTCTAAAAAGACTCTGCCCAGCAGAAAGGCCCTGGTTGTTAAACATACACATAGCTATTTTAGCTCACCTTGTTTTCTTGACAGCTATGTTGCTGTTGAGTTTTTCGAGCCTGTACTCTCCTGTGTCATGGTTCACGATGAGGATGCACTCCTTCATGTACGGTCTCTTAGATCCCTTGAACACTGTGACTGGAGCACTTGAACCCTTACAGGTCAAGAGAGAAATAAATAAATAACCAAAGAATAAAAAAATACGTCCAATAAATTATTTTGAACTGAAACCGTGACCAAGTCAAACTCCTTTTCGTAATTTCTAACCTCTAAATTCGGTAAAGTAATAGTGACTTGCTCTCCTTTGCCCACTTCAAGCTCTCCTTCGCATGTTGTATCAATGGAAGCTGGTTTGAAATCATCTGTGGAGAGAAATGAGAATATTTAGTTGAACAATTGTAACAGGGAGACATTTATAGGGATGGTTATTTTAAAGTTTGTTTAAAATGAGAGCGACCACAAATGGTGTAGTAGAAAGCCTCTACCACAAGGTGGCGGTAGAGTACAGTGTGAGGCAGCGCTAACATTAGCTTCCATTTCGACAGCGTGAAACAGTAGTAGTTTTCAATAGCTAAAAGCTAAATGACACATGAGTCTGAAACGGTTATCATTTTTCAAGAAGTCAGGGGAAGCCGTTCGACTGCAATAAGTCACCAAGAAGGCTGTTCTAGCAACCGTCCAAGCCAAGAACAAACTCCGGATGTGTAGCTTACAGGCTAACTAGCGTGCTGCTTGCTAGCCAAAGTAAACGGTAGATGTCACCTACTGAGTCCAAACGCCACTTACATCGGACCGTGTGGTAGGCACTTTTAGGGTGTTTCTCAAACGTCTCTCCTAGTTTCAAAACATGTTCCTGGTTGTCAAAGTTGGAATAAGCGGTCCCATTCATTCTGTGAGTTTCATTGGCAGTAAACTTTAGTTTCTTCTGGGCTTTTTTATGCGATAACCAGGTACAGCTAGAGACACCGTTAAGTCCCGCCTCTTTTGATATCTACTTCATTATGATTGGTTAGAGCGGTTTTTTGTATGTTTTTGTCATTGGCTAAACACCTGTCATCTAAAATGTGACGTTTCAATTCAACCGTTCGTCATGTTTTTGTGCCCAATCTTTATTTTAAGACAAGTGGTATATACAGGCAAACAAATTTGCCTGAATTTGTAAATATTTTCAGAGTTATTAAAAAAAACTAGAAGATATAAGTAGTGATGAAATTAAGAAAGTATTCCTAGATATGGCCATTTTTGTTTCTCAGAAAATTATCAAGTTTCAGTTTTTACCAAAAACAAACAAAACAAAGTAAAAAAAAACAACAACCATTGATAAGTTTATTGTTAATGGTTACTGAACATGTGTCTTGACATCTCTCAATACCTAAGTGAGTGTCTGTAAATGTCAGCAATTGTTAAGATGTATTTTTTTAAAGACCAATATTGAAAATGATTATTGTATGCTATGTGCATGCTGTTTATTAAAAAAATACAAAGTAGAAGCTGAATAAGAAAGCAGAAATCTCTTTTAATCTCTTTGTATGTATTGGTACACAGTAGCTCCCCAGGTCTAGCTCTGTATAGAAATTCCTTGTTACATTGTGAATAAATTGCGGTTAAGTATATTTTTGTATTAGTTTCACAGGCCATAGATCAGCTAGATTACTGTCAGACCTGTAGGATCAAGAAATCATTAAAATACAGCCATAAACCTAGACAGGAAAAAAGTGGGAACCCCAGTTTCAAAACTAAATGCATAGCATGAGTTGACTGAACAGCTCAGATTCACTGTGCATCTTCTGGAGGCCTTCAGCTGAAGAGCCACTAGAGCTACAACCCGCTGATTGCATTTTCAAGTGTTGCTGTCTTCGGGGGCTTAGAGCTTCATGAACCCTGAGGCAGTAAAGATAATGTATTTTCCTTACTTTAAAGTGTTAATGCATCCTAAGTCTTAAATCCTGCTTTGCCTGAAATTTGTTGAGGCCATATGCGTTGCTGCCTTCAAACATTAAAGGATCAGCATCCTGGGCAACTGGAATGTGAAGATTACATGAACAGATTATCGCCAACTGGTTCACCGTCCTGCTGTCTTCTTCCTGCTTAGCACTACTCACCGAGGTGGGCGTAAGCGGAAGATATTAGGCGGGAAGATAAGTAGTTATGCCAGATGAAAAATGATTTTGAACACACGACATAAAACGCGTGTGTTCGAAGGAGTACAACCGCATGTGGACTCAGAAGAGGAAGAAGATTAATTTTGACAATCTTCGCGACTTTCATCCGTTTCTCCTTTTGTGATCAAAATCCTTTAAAGATTACGGAGCTTTGAAAATTGACCGGGGAGGTTAACAATAGGCCCGGAATCCTGTTTCACTGTGTCTGAATCCCATGTGAAAAGACGCCAGCGTGGGTCCGTTTCCATGGCTGGAGGTAAACACCGACTGTCCTCCTGTGATATCAGTTACTTCAGGGGGTTGCCCCTGGACTGTGGGAGGAGAGGTTTATGGTTTCTGAGCAACTGTATCCTCGAGCCACAGCGGGGCAGTCCCCGGTTGTAACCTGGAGGCATTGCTGAGTGAAATGATAACACCTGTCTGCAGGTGCTGGGGGAGCCTTTGACCTGTTATTAAAGCTCATTAATGCAGCTGGTTTGCAGTTGATGCTGCAAAACGGTACAAACTCTGAGTTCCACATCATATTCTGCAACACAAAAAGCATACTTTGATACAAGTTCAACGCTGGGTACATTCACACAATCCTAGTAAGAAATTCAGACCTTGCAAAAAATAAAAAGAGTGTAACACCCACTTATACTTGGATTATAATAGCCCAGAATTTATGGGTTTGTAGTACATATCCTTAAAAATAATTAAGCAGTCACGATGAATAATAACACCACTTTTCTGCTTTTTGCATTTTTTTTCTCAGAAGACATGCACATTAAATCATTTCATGCAAGATTTATGGACTAATTCATATTCCAAAGATTTTCACATGTGCATCCAGGTTAAGAAATGCAGCTGAAATCCAGTGTTTATAAAAGCTCACATGCCAAGTACCTACAAGTTTTGTAAAATTATCAGTTCATGTCACGTGTTATATTTTTGAGTTTGCTCCAGATCTCCAATTTATAGCTCTGACACTGAAAATACTTATAACCTAAATATGTGTTTCCATCATTAAGCCATCTACACTTAAAGAGTGTGAACATGTATTTGGCCCCCTGACAGATTTTGCTTTTTTGTTACACTTAAATGTTCCAGGTTATCGATCAAAGTTCGATATCAGACAAAGATAACCTGAGAAAATTGAACATGCAGTTTTCAAATTGTATTGTATTTATCAGGATAAAACTTGTCCAAGCCAACCTGGAACCTATGTGAAAAATGAATTAGTTAAATTAGAAACTGGTCACCCAACGTTTGCAAAAATAACAGTCACCAATCATTCGTTAAGTAAATGGCAATAAGTGCTTTATCTCATGTGGATACATTTTTGGCCCAGGCTGCTTTGTAGACTCGTTTTTAATTCAGCTGATTTTAAAGCTTGAACATCCTGATTAAGATCCTGCCAAGATCTCTCAATTGAATTTAAGTCTCAGCTTTGACTAGGCCATGCAAACACTTTGTTTTGTTATTTTAAACCACTCATTCATTTGCTTTCTGGTGTGTTCTGAATTATTGTCCTGATGTGTTTGAGGTTAAGCTCAGAAACTGTTTGACGGACGATCTCCCCCAGTGTTTTCTGTCTGAATCCATGTTTTCATCCGTACCAAACGCTTTTCTCCACAGTGATCTAAACATTATGAGAAGCTGAATTGAATCAACCTCTCTTCTTTGAATCTTTGAATTTGGTCACTACGTGCATCCCCCAGAGAAGGTATTTATCAGACTGCTGATATGAGTGGGAAGGGGGATGCTTCGTATGGGGCTGAGTGGCTGCTTCTTTCCCCCATCATGACCAATCAGGAGCGGGGTTAGAGCCTTGTGTTACGGTTGTGCTGCCTTCACTTAAGTGTAAAGTGTGCGTCTCACACAATCAAACTAAAACTCATCTATAATGTGGATTTCCGCTTGAAAGCATAACAAAAGCTATAGATTTAACGCAAAGTGTAATAATAATAATTCACATCCACTGTGCAGTTTTAAAAACGTTGAATACACCAATGATTCTTTAGATTGTGTTTTTGGTTTGTTTTCTTCTTTTCCATATTTCTTCATAAACTCTGTAGTATTTTTATTGCATTTTAATGGTTAAACGAGTTCTAACCAAAACAATTCAAATCGTTGTAATCCCTTCACGACCACTGAACTATGACGGGGAAGTGAAGAAGAAATTGCATTCATTTAACTCGGGGAATTCCAGTTTTACGAGCAGCTCCTGAAGGCAGCACAGTTCCCAAGGAGAATCCCGCAAAGGGAGCAGGTCGCGCAGCCAGAATCCTCCGGTAAATATTTAGAAAACAGTGAAAGGTTCTTTTCTTTTTCTTCTTCTACTACTTTTCTAACGCACAGGACACGAATGAGCGCCTAGCGCGGGGCTTTTCTGCTCGTCCGGTTCCCGGTCGGCTTGCCCGGAGCCCGGTGTGAAGCTGAGTGAAGAGCCGCCGCGGAGACTCGGAAGCGGGACTCTTCTCTGGGATGTGATGGAGCGGAAGGCGCTCTGAGTGAGTAGACTTCAGGTGGGCTCACCTGGCCTCTGTGCATTCCTGCGATGTTGTAGTGCGGGACACAACAGCCGAAGCTGCACATCTCCCTGCTGGATGCTGAGAGACTGCGTGGTTGCATTCATTGGTTCAGTCTAATAGTGTCTAATGTGGTTTTGATTGGGTTGACCCTGCAGTTTACGGTGAACTGTTGTTATCTGCAGATGTCGTTGTTTTACGTTTCTGCGTCATTTTGACTCCCGTGGTTATATTAATATGGTGATGTGAAAGAAAACTAGAAAGCCCCATTCAAGATTATATCCTTAAGAAGTCACATATTGATGTTTCAACAAAAAAGTAGCTAGTTTTACTCAATATAATACACAAATATGATATCTAGCAGAGGAAAAAGTTAGGACATTTTGCTGTCTGTGAGCCATATACAAAAACGTCTTGTATATGGCTCTCTTGTAGACTTTTGGATGAAATGTTATATTTAACCCTCCTGTTATGTTCCGGGTCAAATTGACCCGTTTTAAAATTTACAAATTAAAAAAAAAAATAGAAGCATTTTTTTTGCATGAAACGTTTTCTATTTGTCTTAATAGGTGCACTCTAGACATAAGTTGAAAATTTATTCATGTTACACATTTGTACCAAACCCTAGGTCTACTTTTTACATCGATACTGTTCGGGTCAATTTGACCCGGCAGTCAGGTTAAAGTGCAAAAAAAGATTTTAAAATGTCCAATTCTATATGTTTCTTTGCAGTTATGAACCATATTTCACCACACACACACTCACACACACACACACGCAACCACACACACACAAGCCCACTTTCTCACTATTCTCTTTACTTCACTAGGAAACTGCGAGAAAGCAGGTGTTCACACAACCTTTGACGGGAATCTTTTCTGTTCCTGTGGACAAACTCCACCCACTCTGAGTGACACTCAGTAGAAGTGGATGAAAACATAAATACTCTCTGCATGACTCATTTATCTTGATTTTAATCAGCGGGTCAATTTGACCCAGAACAGTATGTGTGTCTCAAGTTCAATTATAAAGATCACCCTTTGGTAAAAAAAAAAAAGTATAATATAAAATAATTTACCAAAGGTCAACTTCAAGGAAATTATTGTTTTTTTGTGTCTAGGTTTTTTTCAGTGGACATTAAAAATCAAAATTCCATTTTTTATGTCCAAATGAGTAAATGAGCAGGTTGTCGTCATTGATCCTTAATTTCTGAGAAATAATAAAACATCATTGCACAAATATTGATTGAAATGGTTAGTATTGGAGTTAATAATCAGATACAAAAATGTTTTGGAGGAATTTTTTGGTTTCTGACACTATTGCATGATTAAACACTCCCTGGGTCAAATTGACCCACGAACATTTTTGCTGTACCCTAGAAATGAACATAACAGGAGGGTTAAAGCACAGACAAGGAGAAAGCCACTGACTACTAAAATTCCCTAAACTCTAACTAATAATAAGAAGTAGTAGAGCATAAACTGATATTTTAGTTACATTTATATTAAATGGATTGTTTGGGGAACCAGCATTAAAACACACATATTTTTCTAACAGACATTTAGTTTCCTTCAATGAGTAAGTGGACTGAAATTAAATACCGATTTTTTTGTTGTAAATTTTCACTTTGAAAAAATGCTAGTGCAAAAAGAGATTTCAACATTCCTGGGCTTCCAATGGGACTATATTTGGTTTATATTTATCATGGAACGATAAATCGTCTTGAGATATGACATCAGTAAATGTGTGAAAGCTCAGAAATTAATCATATTCCCAGAAATGTACACGTAAATGGAAATTTGAACGTATATATCAACGTTTTTGGTTTGGTTTATTGGATTTTTATTGTATTTCAATGTAACTGTAGTCTTAAAAACACCATAAATTGGGTTATTTTGTTAGTTAAATCTGGACAAATCCAGTTCTGGGTTAATTTAACACAACATAGTTGGGCTTTGGCTTTGAGCCGACACTGTGTTGGGTTTTAGACAAACAAACAAAAAAAAGGAAGATTAAACTGATTTAACTTGAGATTTTATCAGTAGCAAAATAGAATAGAATAGAATAAAATAGAAGTACTTTATTCATCCCAGCAGGGAAATTACTTCGCAGTTACAGCATAGAGACAAGACACAATAACAACTACCACTGAGTAGTAGTTGGAGATAAAATAAAAATAAAATATAAAATGCTATAAATTGTAAAAATATAAAATGCTGTTAATATAAAAAGCAACTTAAGAGCAGTCCTTGCAAAGATTCAAAAAATACTAACCCAGGATAAGACATTTTTTTAAAATTAACTATTTTTATTTTAATTCTATCCAGCATTAAAATTAATCAGATAAAAAAAACTCCCTAATGTCAGTAGGTTTCGATAGCCAAACTCAAAGTCTCTATAATTTTTGACGAGTTCTTTGGTCAAAGTGTGAATGGTAAACATTGCTAGCATTAGCTTGTGCTAATTACTTAAATTTCTAAACGCTAATGTGATCTTACGTGGACATAGTGTGAACTAAAGTCATAAACATAACCCTCTGACATTATCATCAACCTGCAGACTGAACGTTCAGTCAAGTAAGATCTGCTTGTGTTATATTCAAAATGGCCGCCTGTGTGGAATAATGAGGTTCTTCAACACGGAAGAACATGAAAAAGGTCAAACCTCATCTTTTTATGCAGACACAATTCAATTTCAAAGTTTATATAATAATGTGAGTAAGGCTGCACCTACACTCTCTTTATAATCTGTCAGATATTCTTTAAAACATGAGCCTCAGACCAGCGTAAATGTGAAACTTACACTAGGCTCACTTTGAAGACTTTTACTTTTGCTTTCTATGAGTATAACAGCAAAGCTTAGGAAAAGTCTGGGAGAAAAATGTAGCATATGATCTGTAGTGACTTTAAAACCTCCCAGCAATAGAAAAAATGACTCCATTTGTCTTCATTTTTCGTCATTTAAGTAAATGAAATGGAACCATTTTTCATTCATGCCTGTTTCCGTTTGGGGACCCCGGGACTCCGTCAGTACTGCATCAGGCGGACTGGTTCTTCCAAGCCATTCCTGGAAGTGCCTCTGGGGCCGATGAGGGTCCTGGCCGACTTCCATACTGCAATCAGATAATATTAATGAATTCGGGAAAATTGTGTTATTTCCAGCCACAGCAGCAGTTTGCTTGTTTTATAGGATTGGAAACTGATGCATAATGGGATTCCAGGCTTGAGGTGTATGAATATTTAATGGATTCAGACGTTTTTCAAGTCTTTATGCTAAGATGGTGATCATAGGACTGAAAAAAATAAAACGACATGTATTATCTTTGGGTGCTTCCACTAAGGTGTCCCCCAGGATGTGAATTACTGTGCTTTGAAACTCTTTAAAGGTTTGCTTGCTCAGCGTTCATCATCCGGAGGAAAAAAACACATACACACACACACACACACGCTCATTAATGTAAATCCAATTCTGGACTAATGGTTTTGGCTCGCCCACAAACACTTGTAGTATCTTTTCCTTCTTCTGCCGGACTCTAATTGAAGTAATGGAATCACAACCTTTTAATTTCTATCTGTTACTTTCATTAGATGCCCTGGGTTTTTGGAGACACAGACAAGAAATGTCAACGCTTCTTCAAACTCTTGCCTAATTTTGTTAAATATTTTTAATTGTTTTGTAGAAATCGGTTTTTTTTGTACATTTGGCAAAAAAGAAAACATTTTGTCGACCATGATTGTTTTAGAAGCAATAAAAAGGATGAAACATTTAAAGGGATGAATACATTTTAGGTACTGCGTCTGGAGGTGACAGGCTGTTTAACTCTGTTAGAGACCTCCCCTTGTCAAGGCTCATAGATTATAGTTCAGAGTGATGCTTTGCTGCTCCCTATCTGATCTCTGCATGGACTCTCCATCAGCACAGTGATGTGATTAAAAGTCGAGCAGTGGACCTGCAGACTCACACATTAGTGCAAAAGAACTGCCTCATTTTACATGGCCCTTAACATGCAAATAGGTCTTTTCGTCATCGTTAATGATAAAATTAACTTAGCTCTCTTAAAAAAAGCTAAGCTAACTTAAACAAAATTAGATAGTCCCATTTAATATAGGCTTTCTAGCTGGCTAGCTAGAAAATGGGGCTTTCTGGCTAGCTAGCTAGCTAACAGAGTCCCCCAGTTTTCTAGCTAGCTAACAGAGTCAGGCTTCTAACTAGCTAACAGAGTCCATCGTTTCCTAGCTCTCTAACAGAGTCCCCCTTGTTTTCTAACTAGCTAACAGAGCCCCTCATTTCCTAGCTCTCTAACAGAATCCCCCTTGTTTTCTAGCTAGCTAACAGAGTCCCTCGTTTCCTAGCTAGCTAATAGAGTCACGCTAGCTAGAAAGCCCCGTTTTCTAGCTAGCTAATTTTTAGTACTCATATAATGTTTGGTCTCCACAATGTGTATGTGACTAGGTCCTAATAGCATAATATATATCACACACACAAACATCTGCTTAGTGATGCAGGAGTCTGTTTCTCTACGTTTAATGAGACAGCATCATTCTGTCAGGCTGTGGCGGCAGAGAAGCGTGACAGGTACACTCAGGGCCTTGGGGCTGCTAATGCTAATGTGCACACATGTGTCGGGCATCACAATGTACTGTTGTCGTTTCGCATCAGCGCGGCCGGACCGAGTATAGGCGGGTAATTACCCTGCATTAACTTATTGGCTGACATCAGGAGCTTTTTTTTCAGTCCACTGCCTTCAAATTATTTTGGTCCTGAGTCATTACGGCTCTGGTCATTAAAGTGTTTGTGCTGTTGTGAAATTTTTTTTTTGTTTTTGTCACAGTAGGCAAATTAGTGGAAATTTAATTTTCACTAATTAAACAAACTGCATGTTTAACGTACTGTTGCATTTACAACTTGTTGCCGTGTAGCTTCCAGCACCCTACGCCTTTTTCCATCCAGTCATCCATTCATCTGCCCTTACATTTATTTTTAGCTTAAATTATTTTTTAGTGCACCAATATTTTTGTTTCTCACTCTACTTTTTCTAATCAATCTTCTAGCACTTTCAGTAGCCATTGTCTAATTTGATTGAATGACTTTCTGCCGACCTGACTGTTTTTTTTTTAATGATTAGCAATGACCAGAAACTTAGATAAAAAAAAATCTAATTTCTTAACTGCATAAACTTAACAAAACAGCATGTTTTTTGCACATTTTGCTTTTAGACCTAGTAAAATAAGAACTACCTCTATCAAATAACCTGGTGGACATTTCTTCTTATATAGTAAATATTTTTTTATGTGTACTTGTTGAATAAAAACAAAAACAGCAAAAATAATCAAAAACAAGGAAAACCTGATGCACCTGGTTCATCTCCACATGCACACTCCATGCAGAAAGACCCCAGGTTGTGATTTGAAGCCAGGACCCTCATCCTGCAAAGAAACAATGCCACCAACTGTGCCATTGTGCAGGAAATAAAAAAATAAAAAAAAGCTGTCAAAGTTAAAGAAATTTCCAGAGTTTATTTTCAGAATAAATTCTGTAATTTTAGATGATCCCACTGCAATGAAATATCACTTCTTTCAAGACTTCATGCATACACCTTTATTAAGAGGTTGTTTACCAATCAAGTGATGTGATGTTTTGTAGATTAAATATTTTTTTCCGTTGAAATTATTAGTTGAAGTAAGATCACATGGGAATAAACATGGAAAAAGTCCGTTTTTGCCACATTGTGACGTCTTGCTAGTAGGGATGTCAGACAAGTGCAGAGAAAAGCTTAGAAAATATATTTTTTCTAGTTGCAATCTGCAGTATTTGTTTTTGCGGTGAAAAAATGTTCATTCATATTACCTTGACTGACAATTTGTTTGGAGTCTAAGCAGCCTGACGCCCAGTGAAGGCTGGAACAGACTCCAAAGGACAAGAAAGAGGAGATAAAGAACGGATGATTCATCTACATCATGCAGCCCTGTCATACTGCACCCCTAGCTTAGCTCTACCAAGTATTATCTTGGCTGGAACAAATTACATCTCAGACAGAAAAAAAAAATAGAAGCAGCTTTTTACAGAACTCAGCATCATGATGGATTGTAACTAAAAAAAACAAAAAAAACAGGACTCCTCTTTGTTGCTGATGTAATTTGAAAGGCACTCAGCCTTGATGGGAGGAATGCTCCTGGATCCAGAGGACAAAGGTTGCACCTGCTTAAAGCACGAAAAAACGAAATGTTCAAGTTTGCCCTGAATCAAGGTTCAAAGAATTTTGGTATTCGAGGCTAATAATGCTGATAACGATGGCACTCGAGGCAGCCGAGCTAATCTTGTCCCCAGAGAAACTCCTTTGTTCTTTTGTCCGGCCTGCAGGATGAAGTGTAACGCATGCCCCCGCCTGCGTCCTGCTGGAACATCGGTGACAGCTGCATGCGCTGCCACGTGAAGGCTGTGTGACGGAGCGCGTGTGAGTATCTGTTTGCCACACATCGTCCGCCTTCCACCAATAAACAACAAAATAGATTGTGGTTGGATGAGTCTGGACTCCACGCAGACAGCCACTAATTACCAACTGAGTAATTAAGAAGCAGGCAGCTGTGGCTTGCAACGAACTGCATATGAGAGATGCTAAAGAAGTCCTGTTGCTTGCTTTGAATCATTTAACTGTGGCTTATTGCACTTCTGATTTGTTGAACTTGAACTTTTCCACGTTTTGACACGTTATACTGGACAAAGGCTCATGTATTTTATTGGGATTGTATGTGATAGGCCAACCGAAAATAGTACGTGTTGTGAAATTGAAAGAAAACGATGCGTGGCATCCTGACATGTTTTTAAAAATGAGAATCTGGAAAGTGTGACATCTATTGATTTTCTGCCCCTGCAGGTGAAACCACCTTTTTGTTGAAATTACAGCTGCCACTCTTTGAACAGGCTGGTAACTGTAATATATATATATCTTATAGTTCTTAACACAGACTTGCTATTGGATTTATGTCTGCATTTTAACTGGGCCAATCTAACACTTCAATATGCTTTCATCCAATCCCATCCATTTTAGTTTTGCCTGAATGTTTAATCAACTCGAACCAGTTTTTATGTTCCTCGCACATTCCAAAAAAAATAATATTTTACAATATTAGCTTCTGTTTGTGATAATCAATGAAAAAGTTCAAGATAACAACCAGTGCAAGACACTGTACTGTACTGTAACTCAAAGGAAGTTGGGTAGCTAAATTTTTTGGGTATCTTTGTAGTAGAAATGGAAAAATAAACAGGCAGACTGAAATGATTGAGGGACATTTGATAAGACTATTGTAAACAACATGTCTACCAGTCTCAACAAATTCTAATTTTTACCACAAGACTCCCAACCTTGGGGCTGTTGTGTTATAATGTGCCAGATTTTCTGCTTGAGTCCTGCTATTTCAACTCACTTTGTTCTTCTTACTTACTTTTTTACTAAAAAAAATACAAAGAAACACCTTTTTTTAAGATAATACAATGGTCCTCAATAGATTTCCTATGATAAGACCTATAGATCTGAAGTTTTAAGCAACATCAGGCATGTTTTCTGTCCAGAAGTGCTTTAGTTTCAGTTTTTAGACGATAGAAGGGTAAATTCTTCTTCCTGAGCTTTTCGGTGAGGATGTGCTTTGTGGTGGCCGACCAACGTGTGAAAACGACGTCTCCTTTTTTCCTGGGCCAGCTTTTCACTTGTTCCCGTTGTGAGCCAGATGAACACTGACAGCATCATCCAAAAAAAAAAAACCCAACATACTGACATTGTGTAAGGAAGGAGAAATTACTTACTGGTTTAGTTTGTGCTGAAAAAAAAAACAACAACCAAAAAACAAAAACTTGTCTCTGTCATGCAGCGCAAGGCTTCAACCCACTTTTAAGTGAAAGTCAGTCAGTCGTCACTTATATAATACAACTTATTGCATAATCAGAGCAGTATGTTGTAATGTGTGAAATTGCTTCATGCTGTGCTTTGCAGAAACATTAAACCTTTAAATCTTTACACATCTAGTTGCATTTCTAGAACTTACGTGGGACTTTGTGTGGCTTATTTTTTACAAAATAAGAATTGAAAATGTCTGGTATCAAGCCCTCTTTGCCCTGCTACCCCTAAAAAAGACCGCCTTCAGACATCACCAGTTTAGTAATAAAATCCATCTCGGTGCAAAATGTTCAATTCATGCATCCGTTTTGTTCTACTTTATAACCAGCCAACACTCTGCTATATTACACAAAATCCCAAGGAAAGACATTGAAATGTAGTTAATAAAGTTATAAAATGTAAAACGTTTTTTCTATTGCGTTCACAAGCTGTGACAGTCTCACACGAAGCATCTTTCAAATTCTACTTTTTGCTATTTTGACTTATTACACACCCGTTTTATTTTTTAGGATGCTTTTAATGCTTTAAATGAGAAATGATCATCTAATATTGCAATATTGACGCTCCTGCGGGTCTGTTTTTACCCTCTGTGCTTTGTGAGTGGTCTAATCTTCAGCAGGGCCTGTAGCCCATAATGAAATCATGTGGATTAGCCGGCGTAATCCATCCAGGTTTATTGTTCATTGTTGCACGCATTAGCATTAGTTAAAAAAAGAAAAAGAAAAGAAAACTGCTGTTACAGTTCAGCAACATGTTAAAAAGTGTGGCTTGAAATAGTGTTTAGGATTTAAAACATTTATTAATATTTTAATTTAGTCTCTTCATGTCACTTAGGCATTTGGTAGCATGAGATTTAATCGTAGTCTCACAGTATTCAAATCAAAATAAGAAATTAAACTGTATAAAAGTGCTAAATATTTCTGTTTATACAACAATTGTTTTTATTTTAAACCAGTTTAACATCAAAAAGTGATTGAAGGCAAAGGTCTCAAGTACTAAAAGTAGTAAAAATATTGTAGCCCATACAATATTTTTATTGTATGGACTACAATCAGTGTCCAACAAAACATCGGTTTGTCAGGACTATTCTAGAATGATAAGTATTTAAAATTAATATTAGATATGGATATCAGCCCAAATTGTCATATTGGTGAATCATTTTTGAAAACATACACTGTAAAAAAACAAAACGGTAAAACTCAGCTTCTCGTATATTGTACGTTAATTAGAGATTTTTTTTTAAAAATACAGTGTAGCTTGGTTTCCAGTTACTTCAGCAACAACACATGATGGAAACTGGTCACGAAGAGGACCAGCGGAGACAAAAATGAACAGATTGGATTTGGAAGAATATAATATACCTTATCTTACCAGGAGCTGCAGAACAACAAACAACATTCGCCAAAAATGATCTATGAGCAGACAGACAAACAGCGTTCCCACTAGAGCAAGCTAGCCTTAAGATGATGGCTGCACATTAGCAAGGGACACTGTAGCGACTGAATGAGTGAACGTTCAAATGAAAGTTATGAATAAGTCACAAAATGCATTCCTCCACTCTGATAAAGTATGCACTCTATCATCTGGATGCCTGTTTTCCTGGCACCACAAGCAGTGAAGAAAAAAAGGAGTGGAATGCAACGTTTCTGAGTGGTGAACATGCACAAAAACCAAATGAAAAATATGTAAAAGAAATGTAATAACAGATTTGCACTAGTTTACGTTTCGAAGAGGATCTTCACCACTTGTTTCAGCCTTTTCAATGATGTTAAAATCTATCTCTGTGTGTGGATCGTCACAGTACTGGCTCAGGATGGACCTGTGTTCCTCAGGGAGAGTTTCTTATTTTTTATTTGGTTTATTCTGCTGTAATAGTTGTGCAGTGATTGAAGAGGAAATCTCCTCAATGTTCTTGGCAGTTCCTCTCTAGTGCCCTAACAAAAGCAATGTTCTGTTTTCTGCTCCTTAAAATGAAGGATGTTTTTTTTTAGGATGATCTTTTTCTTAAGCCCGCTGGCTGACAGTACACAGCAACAGGTGGGGGAGGGTGACTGCTAACTCTGTTCTACACAAAAAAAAAACCCACTGGGTACTCTGGAGGTTTAAAACAATTTACAAATGTATTTCTTCCTTTTAAACCATGACCATGTTCTCTGTCCGTTTTGCATATCAGAAAACGTCTTTTCCGTCTGAAAAGTGTGTGCTCCTCCTGACATCGGCGTTGCTTCCTGCATGCCAAACACCCAGACTTTATCCACCGTACTTGTTGGTGGGCTCCTCATTGTTCTGGCAGACGAAACGAAGGTTGTTCCCTCAGCAAGCGGCAGCATCCTGTCACTTTAAAGCATAACCTTGCTGACAGTCTGCAGCAGGATAAAAGCTCAGTGTGAGCTCTCTCCATGCATCGTCCAGTGGAAGGCTGCAGAAAGGCTGTGCTCACCTCTCTCCATCAGTAGCAGCAGTTTTTAGTCGTATTGTATATTTTTTCCTGTATCCCTTTCACTTGTTTTAATTAATCAAAGTCCCTGTCTTTTATTCCTCTTTCAGAGTTTTAATTTGGTTTTCCTTTTTCTAGTGAAACTGGATCAAATTGCTGCTTTCTATTCCAGTTTCACCCGACCTGACCTCAGCTTCCTGGCCACTGCAGATACAGCCTGTTGATTTTTTTTTATTTTTTATTACTATTGCAAGAATAGAGATTCCTCTCCAGATGCTTCCTGGTGGTGAGCGCTAAAGTCGTTAGCAATGAGAGTCTGTTTGGTGAAATGAAAAGATAAAAATAGCATTCTGAGAGGATTTAAAATTATTATTATTTTTTTACCCCCACAGCCGGTTTCCCCCTCTGATCCATTGTTCTCCGAGACTCGAGTCACACACACAGTGAAGGCCGAAGCATGTTTCTGGCAACCTAAATACTCCCTCTGAGGAGATTGCATTCTGTGTGTCTGAATGCTGAGGTCTGGATGCAGAATGCTAATAAGACTGGAAGCGCTCTGCTGCTTGTGTACAACCTGTCATTTTTTGTTTGTGTTTCTGTGTAGTTAAACTGCGTCTGTTTACCCAGAACTGAACAATTTATTAGGATTCAGGTCAGAGTGCATTTTTTTCTTTTTCTCTCTTTTTTTTTTTCTACCAGTAACGATTATTTTGAAAGCGGTGGGATTGACTTGTGTGCGTTTGCCGGAGAGCTTGGGTTCTTGATCAGCAGGCTCCCAAAGGGAGCTGTCTGGATCAAGAGGCTGAGGAGTCTGAGCAGCCTCCCTGTGTTTCTGCTTTGCCTTAAGCAACTGGGTGCCAAATATGGATTAAATCACCACTGTGCTCATCATTTCTCCATTTCCTTTCTTTCTATTGTTTCTACCTTTCACCAGGTGCTTACATTAAAAATTAAACCTTTTTTTTACTTGCCTATCTATCTATCTATCTATCTATCTATCTATCTATCTATCTATCTATCTATCTATCTATCTATCTATCTATCTATCTATCTATCTATCTATCTATCTATCTATCTATCTATCTATCTATCTATCTATCTATCTATCTCATTTTCAGGCTGCACCTGTTTTCTGCTACCTCTGAAATCAGATTGATGTTCTGTGTCTAAATGCTTACGGCGGCATAGATCACCTAGATCAGCGTTGGCACTCAGCCTGCATCGATCAAGTCTGGTGAAGAGGCAGTGGTGTCCCGTCCATCTCGCTCTGTTTAATCCTCTCGATCCAGCGTTGGTTACTTTGCATGTGAATGTGAGAAAAAGGTGTTTTTGTACATCTGCTTTCTTGTGCTTTGTGTAGAATCTAGTAATTGAGTCTGTTTTAGTCTGAAGCATGGGAGGCAGCTGTAGGCCCCTCTTAAAGGCTGCTCTGCATTTGGTTATGTAAATGCAACAGCTATCAATTGCCTGGAAGGTGGAGTGGTTGGTAGCATTGTTGCATTGTTGCAAGTATGTCTATGCTTGGTGTCACATTAGATTGATTTAACTCTGTCAGATGAGCATATCAATGCATCTAATGTATGACGCTTACAGAAATTATGTGCACACCATTCTCTTGATGAAATTTTCCACAAAAGAAGTAAATATGAGTCATAGGTAGCATGCTAGTTGCCAGCCCATCCAAGGCTAACGCCATCAAATCCAATGCTAACACTAGCCTATCCGTGCTAATGACCAGCAGAGGAAGACGTCAATCCAGTGGATGTCATACTGGTCACAAACCTTTCAACAGCTAACTCAAGTGTGTAGTCTTTGCATTTGCCAACATCAGCTGTTCACTTACTTCTGGTGGTTGCTTGGTTACCACTGTTGGCCTATCATTAATCAGCTCAGTAGCTGGCTTAGGAATGGATGTAACTTCCTGCGACAAGCAAGTAGCCACCGCTGGGTGGACGTTAGTCTTCATTTTGGCGCTGAAAAAGAGCCACACCTGCATTCCTGGGATCTCTCCAGATACTCCACCTTCCTCTCACAGTACTAAAATGTTACTGTCAGGTTAATAGGTTTCTTTAAATTGTGTGTTAAGTGTGTGGGAGCATGATTGTCCTGTGTGTGTCTCTGTGTGTCCTGTCCAGGGTGTATCTTGACTCGCCCAATGATCTTTGGAGATCGGCACCTGGGAGCGTGCAAGGATAGACGGGGATAAACAATGGATTGATGGTAGTTTGCTTTTTTGTTCATTGTTTTTCTCCTTGCCACTGTCACCCAGTCATCACCGGAGTGTTGATGTCACACTCCATGGCACAACTGCACTTCCTGCAGGCCTCCTCCTCTTGGAGCATAATTACATCCAACAGTTTACGAGCAACTGCTTGTTATTTTCATCGTTTTTGAGTACAATTCCTCTGAGATCCATAAAATACAAGCCTGCAATCTGGTTATATTATAAAATGTCACATTAACCCGCAACCACTGATGTGTAGACTTCAGTTTGCTGTGCCTGAATTTTGATGGCTACTGTACTTTTTAAAATGATTTCTACCTCCAAAGTAACACAGTTTTTAGGAGAGGTCGTATCTTGGTGTTTTTTGAAACGTCACCCATCTCTTTGCTCCAGAAGCTAATAATTCCTTGATTTAGTTAGAGCAAAAGAAACAGACTGTATCTGTTGCTTTCATTTTCTTGTCAGCCAACTACACAAGGGGTTTCCAATGTGACAACAGCTGTGTGTTTACTGTATCTACTGATGTGATTAATTTAGGCTGAAAATTAGGAGACTCTCTCTTTCCCCAAATGACGGAAACTCACTGAAGTGTCTACATCTGCTCGGCACTTTTCTGTTTTATTAATATATATTCAGATGCGTGCCAGCAGATCTTTGCAGTCTGTTTTGCTACATGATCCTGCCAATTGAAGTGGATTTGTTTAACATTAACAGAACAGCGAGCCAACTCTCAGTGGTGATATTGCTGTACTTTAGTCTCATCTGGAAGGGAAGCAAATGACAGTGAATGTGTCACTGGCCGTTTAGGCGCTTCGCAAACGGGAAATCTTTAGGAAGCATTGAGCATGGCGTGGTAAAAACGGATAGATTGAAAGGAAAATTGAATTTCATGGGCTGCCTTCTAAAGGGCTGTGTTCATTTAGTGCACAGTGTGGCTGCAGGCATGTTGATTATGATAAGAGGTTCTGCTTTGGTCAGAGGGCATTAAATCAACCAAAGCAGAACAACCGTTTAGAAACACATCGGATCATGCTGCCAGTTTAACTGTGTTTCCTTTACGTAACATCTGACACGTAAAAGTTGTTTAATGGAGTTCTGCAGAGCGCTCGCTCTCTTTCCAATCGGACCTAGTAACCGCAGATGGAAAATTTAATAATGAAGTAGGTTGATGCGTCACAATGATTCCATGTGTCTGTGTTCTCCGTTTATTTCACATCTGCCTGGTCACCATGTCTATAAGGCACTGCCAGGTCCAGTCGATAAAAGGTTTTGAGTACCAGCACAGTTGCCTGTTTTGCCATATATGCTGGCGTACTCAAAGTGGCACATCATGTGAGTCTGAATTGGAGAAAATGACAAAGATTCTGTGGGACTCAAAGTCCTGTCATTTTTCTGTATTGTGTGTCCTACCTTTGATATGCCCCTGTTCTGAATAGAGCACAGTGTTTCCCTCAGTGTATTATAAGCCTGGCGGGCCACCAGGCTTTACTTGTGCCCCCACCAGGCTAAGCACTCCTTATTTATTTTGTTTTTTTTTATATTTACATTTTTTAAGACTTTGTAGTTGGTATTCAGTCATTCATCTTCCAACAACACATAATTATCAAGTCATATTTTCAAATTTCATGTCAACTTTTAAAATTTTAACTCAAAAACATGGCAGGCCGCTGAATGAATGGTTGCCTCAGCGCCCTAACCACCAAACACAGGAGCATCCATATTAGGATGAGGGTTGTGGAATTCTGCTGCATTTAGGAGGGCATACTCTACATTTACATGGTGCTGCTGTTTATTATTTTTACATTAGAGATCAAGTGACCTTCTTGAAATCACTAATTTCCTGTTTTATGACGGTCTCCAAGTGGTTACTGGCTTAATGAATCAGCTTGCAGGGAAAACCCGTCAATTACATTTTCAGTTTCAAGCATCTGGCATGTTGAGGTGAATTTTCATCAGCGCAAATGTATAGCGTAGCATGGTAAACTTTCTCGGCTTTTTGTGTGAAGGGACCATGAATTTAGTTGAAGTCCAGTCTTGAAATATTTTAGAAATCAGCTGTCTGTCTGGATTCTGGCGTACATAACCATAATATCAACAAGCGAAAGCTACTGCGAACATGACCTGCGCTTACAGAAGAAGCCATTTAGCATGGAGATGTGTCGTGATGAACTGCTTGAAGCCTCATCTCACTGGACAAAAGACCCAGTTAATGGTGTGAATGTAGTTCAATGGGTCGAGCCTGTGGCTACATTTGTGTAACTGTGTCACTGTGTTCTGTGGTGCATTGTGACCTTGCTTAGCATCCGCCCAGTCACCCTTCCCTCTGTCGATTGTCAGGCATCAAAAGAACTCACTGTGACCCACAATGCCATTGTGGTTGCCAAGCAATCAAACAGCAGGAGAAACATGGCAGGGAACGTTTTCTTTTTACAACGTCCTGTATTAACATTTGCCCGCCTCCCCCCTTGAAATGTAAGCTTTTCCATTGAGACAAAAATGATCAACAACAAGGCTTTATTCAGTGGCAACCATTGTTGTAGCCAAGAAGGACTGCACTGGTTGAACACAGAGAGTAGTTTTGACTCTATTAGGCTTCGTCGGCATGTATGTGTAATAATACGGACAAATGATCCAGATGATTGGGACCCCCGTCGTGCAGTGTTTGGTTCCTGCTGTGCTGCCTGTTTGCTAAAGGCTTTCAGGCCCTCTGGGTTACTAAGTCAACACAAAAAGCTGGCTCATCCTACCTCATTTCCAAATGCGGCCATTCCCTGGAGTCTTGAAAGTGGTGCTAAATTTAGAAGATTTAGAAAAATCTGCAAGTTCTTATTGAGTTTTCAACCCACAGATGTCCCGCTCACTTACTTCCTCTGTAAAAGGTTCATACGTGACTTACCCACAGCGCAGACGAGCCTGATGAATTATTGAGCCAATGGTGAAGCCCTTATGAATTATCCAACTGTGTGTACCCCGAGTAAGCGGGGTTGCATACCTCTTGTGTTGACCCTGCGTGTTCGTACCACCGAGACATGGGTCCAGTAACGGGAATAGATTGACGTGTAGAGCTGACAAACATGCAAAAAAACAACCAGTCTGGGCTCTGGTTTTTTTTGCAGAAAATCTGATTTAGATTTCAAAACAGAAAAACAATCTTGCTTGAAGTTGTTTCTTTTCATCAGTAGAGACGTTACCTTACCGCGGAACGTTATAGGCGTAAAATACGTTACACCCAGAGTAATGAACCTATTTTCCGATCTGGAGTAACTTCCAGCTTTGCTGTTTTTAATAGTTTGTTGCATTATCTTAACTGAATGTCAAGTTGTACTCTTTATATCACTTTGCTAGAATTTTGTTTTCTGTAATAAACAACTATCCAGGACATAAATTCAGCTGTCTGATAAAGTTACAAACTAACAGGTCAAGTAAGTAGAAGTTTGGGAAGATAAAGTTCAGCAAATTAGAGTTCAAATGACTGACTTATAACAAACTGTAGGAATTTATTTAATTAAACTTATATCGTCATCGTCTTCACGTGTTTCCGGCATTTATCATGTTACAAACAGAAACCTTTGTGGTTGTAAATGTCAAACAGCCGCTTTAGACACCCCTAAATAAAACTAATGTTAATATTATAGCTACTTATATAGTCGATCTGATGTTGGTTTGATAAGAAAATTAGGAAACACAAACAACTAAGCAAATAAGAGATGCAAAACTTTCTTGTAAAAATGTTTGTGTTTTTTTCCTTTGAGAAATTAGTATCACAATTTTTAAAAGTTTCCAACTTTATTTAGAACATCCGGCCAATTGTCCAAAACAGTAAAAGGAAGAACACCGATATAGAAATAAAGATTTATTGATGATGGTCAAATCCATTAAAACCAGCATTAAGGATTTTGAATTTGGCACCGTACCACTTTAGAAAAGCTTTATCCACATCCTTGAACTGCTGACAGCATGCGGCTGTTTTTGCAACCCGAGCTGCATGTGCGGCCCCTTGGGTACGCTGGGTTATTACTGCTTCCGACTGGTCATTAATTAATGGGAAAATGGATTTCGGCATGGCTACCGTGGCTGTAATTACACGCCGTATATTTTGCGTGCTTCACCATAAATACACACAACTATGTCCGTCCTATGATTTATCCCCTCTGAAGTCAGCTCATCGATCGTCTGGTGAGCGACGGAGCCGCTAACCATCGAAGAAAGACTTTACAAGCCTTATAGCTGTGTTTCTGTTGAGAGGGGGAAAGCAGCCTTGAAATGCAGAACAGCGGGCGCTCGTAGCGAGAACACACCCCCGACGGTGAAGGAGCCGCGCCGGAGGCTGGAAAACTCTCCGGCTTTCATGTTTGGATGCAGGATTCCGATTAAAATAACCACAGGAAAGTGTGTAGATGTGAGAAATTTTACAACAAGGTGGTTTTCAGTGTGAATTTCCTCAGATGGCTTCCTTGAACTATTCGCTTTGTTCATTTGCGACTCAGTTTGTTCTCTTATAAAAACATACCATTCATATTTTGGCTGAAAGTCATTGATGGATTAGCCTTGAGTGTTAGCAAACAGCAAGCACTCGTAATGTTGCATTGTTACGCCTCACTGCAGCAAGGGAAACATGCTGACAATTCAGCCAACCCTCCTGTTTTTATGGCACAGCTACATGATATGTATGCATTAAGTTTGCCTCTAAATAGTCGTCAATCTGCCTCTTTTTTCTCACCAGAGTAGAAGAGTTGATTAGACTGGAAACATAATGCTGGTTAAAAAACAAAAAAGTTTGTATATTAACGAGAAAGCTGGATTGCATTGAGATGCGAGCAGGCTACTGACACCATCTTGGATTTATGCGAAAACAAGTGATGCTCCATGCAGATTCACCGCCAATCCAATAATATGTCAGAATGTGTGATAAATTGGTTAGCTTCTGTCATTGAAGGTGTCAGTCACGCGGTCCTGTTCTTCACATTATGAAGCGTCCGAATCAATGACACAAAGAAGGATGTGGTGTCTGGTGCTAAGTTGTTGTTGCAACAGTTTGCATAGTATTAATATGCATATTACACAATCAGTGCTTCCAAAGAATATTGTCCCGTTTTAAATTTATTTCTATTTTTGTGATGCTATAATGTTTCTGATGATAAAAGTTGTAGTTATTACATTTAATAACAGGCAATTATTTTTCTACAAAGAGCCAGGTTGGTTTAGATACTTGTTTCCTTTCTAAAGAGATGAAATAATTCAAAAACAATGTTTTGTATTTATTCTGTTTCATCCTTGACGGTAAAATCTATTTGATGATCCGAAACATTTAAGCATGGAAAAAAATGTAACAGAGCAGTTACTTTTTTCTTTTTTTAGCAGAACTATGTTTATATTGTTTGAACAAAATGCATACATGATTACAGGCTGTAATGTAATAATAATAATAATACAATATTTGCTGTTTTTAGTCAATTAAAACTAATTGAGACATTGAAAAGATATGCTTACAAGCTGCAAAAAGAAAGTTTACTTTTCAAAGATGCTGTAAGGCTAAGATTGGTAATATTTTGCCCCAGTGTAATATGTAATGAATCACGCAGCTCATCTTGGTCACATTCCTCTGGTGTCTCTTGGTTTTAGACTGGGATACATTCCTACAGTAATTATGGCAGCAGCAGGTTGCAATTCACCGGGTCAAAATGCTTCTTAGTTTTTTTTTTTTCGGACTGCAAGTCAGTTTTGCGTTTGGACTCCACTGGACACGGTGTGAAGCTCTGTGTGCAACCCGGGTCATCATCTGATGCTCTGCCTGATGGGAATTTGAAAAGTAAATGCAGGATTAGGGGATTACGCCAAAGTGTTGAAACGTGGCCAGGATCATGACACAGCAGCACCTGCCCTGCGCCGGGGCTGAGCTGAAAAGCAACTTGACCGGGAGATCCGCTTCCCTGTCTCCATGCCTACGGCGAGGGGCTGTTCGTGTTTTACCGGAGCATGCTCAGTTTGGCTCGCTTCCCCCTAACAATAGCCAGCGAGAGGGCTCGACTGACACACACACACACACACACATACACCCTCTCTCAGAGTCTACCCCGGCTCGCAGTGGGAGCGAGACGGAGAGGAGAGGCTGCACGCTGTGGGGCTGCCGGGCTGCTGAGCTCACAGCACAATCCAGCCCACAAAAACACACTGAACAAAGGTAGGCACCCAGACCTGCTCATATTCAACTGCATTTGCTTCTGTTTAATCGCCTTTCCTGAAGAGTTTGTAGCGTTCTTTGCTGTAGAGTAGAGAAGAGGCTGAAGATGAGGAGGAAGTGACCATGTGGTCTGCTTTGTGAGTGACAGGGCTGCACTTTTTTTTTTTTTCCCCATCTGAGCTTGTGAAGAATCTCTCCCGCACAGTGAGGCAGTGAAATTTCATGAGCGTAGTCTGCAGTTTGAGCGTTTCTTCATCTCAAACAGAGGTGTAGTAGTTGACAAAGCGGAGGGGTCGCTGAATTATTCATGCCGCCTTGTATGGAGTGAAGTCGGAGGATGACAGCAGGTGTAACGCGATGCTTTGCATGGACGCAGATAGCTGCTTTAGCCTCTTTTCATACTGCTGGCCCATTTTACAACCATCACTTTGCTTATTCGCGATGTGTGTCTCACATTTTTGGACCCTCTTGACTTGGATGATCTATTGCAAAAAAGAAAAAGGGAGATAATTCCTAGGAAAGAAAGATTTAAAAATCAAAACGTCACCTGATCTTCTGCAGAAGAAATGCGAGGAGCCGCTTCTTTCGCCTCGCTGACTGTTTTAAATTATGTGTGTGTGTGGTCTGCTGGTCAGACTGAAAGGTATCTCCAGCGCTATCATGTAGTCTCGCCCTATTTCTCTCTGAGAGATTCACTCGCTCCGTCTCTCACTCACGCTAAAAGATTCAGCAGCCACTTCCCACAAGATTAATTATTGTGGCTGATGAATTCCTGCCTGGTCGATAGAGTATTCCTCTGCAGCCGGCCTGCCGGCCCCTTGTGTCTGAGCCTGTGTGTGTGCTGTTGGCTGAACCGGGAGCAGCATGAATATAAAACGGCCTCGTACTGTAATCGAGAAGTGAGAGGCTGGGTGAAGTAGTTAGATTAATACAGCGGTGTCCAAAACTTTTTGGCATGGGGGCCAAAAAATGTCAAGTTGAAAGCACTCTGTGGGCCGCAATAATTTTAGTACTTTTCTTCTTAATTATTGTCGCAAAAGCGATTTTATTTCTAGATTTTTACTCTCTAAATAAATGTAAACACACAATGAGGTGAGATTTCTGTGGACAAGCACTGAGTAAATCAATTAATATTTAAAACTGAAACAGGATCCTGCAGGTTGCCAGATAAATAATAATAATAATGCTAATAATAATAATAAAAAAAACAGCTAATCATGTTGCACATTTATCATCTTTTTCTGGATTTGTTTGTGTCATTTTAGCAACAAGAACTAAATGTGGCTCGCTCTCGCTTTAGTTTGACAAATTTATGAAATGGGCGTGCCCAAGTCTGCGTTTTAGTAAAAACTACTGCTAATAAATTAAAAAACCTGGATGAATACTTTGTGTTGCAAAGTATTCATCAAGGCATCAGTGAATATTTCACCCCAACATTGTTTTTTTAAATAATTATCTGCATGAACTGCCTGAAGTAGCAAACCAAATTTAGGCTGTTCTTGAACTGTGATCAATGGCCGCCCAGAATCCTTCCAAGGACCGCAAATGGCCCCTGTACCACACCTTGGACAAACAATTGGAAGACTTAAAGGTGAATTTGAGCTTTTTTAAGTCCTACTGGTAATGCTAAGTGATCATTTGGTTTTCTACTACTAAGTTGAGTATACAGGTAATCTATCACGTGCAGATGAAGGCAGAAACTATCCAGTAAAAGGAAAATTAGAGTTATGATCCCTTTCTGATACAGGAAATCAGCTGTTTCTGCTTAATTTCTCCACAGGGTTTTAGCACTTTAAGGGAAGGTTTGGGGATTGTGAAGGTTCAGCTCATCATTCTCATCAGATGAGCTGAAGCGGTACATGGTGTTGTATTAACCAGAAATAAAACAGACGCTAGCTGTTGTTGCAGTAGCTGCTAGTAGGAATACAAGCAGGTAGGATTGTATTTCTCTCCATTTTATGCATATAAGCACTAAAGAAGCATTTTCAGAGTTTTCAAAACTATTTGTTGCACCTGTTTGCAGTCCATGAGGTGTCCTAATAATTAGCATATATGGCACTTTTCATTACTGTTTAAATGCTTGACAGCAAAACAAGCGTCAGAACTGCTGGACAAGCTTTGATTTTCCAACTTAGATGCGATTTCTGGAGAGTTTGTTGTTATTTTTGGTATTTAGGTACCCGTCCAAATAGCTGTAGTATCTTTAATGCACTGGCACAAATAATAAATGAACTGAATATATAAAGAATTTTTCTAGTCATACTAACCAGTGAAAGCACTTTACACCAGATCCAAATTCACACACACTTATACACGGGTCGCTTGGGGTTAAGTACTTCGGGGCACATCGACGAAAAGGTAGAAGCTGGAATTGAAAGAAATAGATTAGTATTAACACTGACTTTATTAAAATTGAAAACATGAAGACAAAGCATGGCTAAAGCAGTGCTAGGCTAAAGATTGCGTCAAAACTATCATAGTTTTTGTTTTCTTCGGCTTACTGTTTCATCTCATGGATTTGCTTCTTCAGCTCTCATTTAAAGTTTAATGGAAACATTAAACATTAAAGGATGAAGAGAGTTTCATGTGAAAAGTGTGCATCTCTTATCAATGTTGATGTCCATTCTGCACATATTTATCACTTTAGGACGTCTTTAAAAATCTCCACTGTGCAGTTAGTTTTTTTTTTTCTCCAAATACCACATTTACATGCGGACGTAAGGTTCAGACACATATAAACCGAGTTTCCCCCAGTGTATTATAAGCCTGGCGGGCCACCAGGCTTTACTTGAGCCCCCACCAGGCTAAACGTTGCTTATTCATTTAAGTCTTTTTAAAATATTTGCATTTTTTAAGACTTTTTTGTTGGTGTTCAGGTGCTAATTTTGCAGTCTTTCAATAAAACATGATTATCTAGTGATATTTTAAAATTTCTTGTCAACTTTAAACATTTTTTAACTCAAAAACACAACGGGCCGCTGGATGAATGCCTGGCGTAGCGCCCAACCACCGGACTTAGCAATACAGTATTTCTGGGGGAAACCTTGTATGAAATACGCTTTGTTGCAAAATGTCAGACAAGACAAAATTTTTTCCTTGTCACAAATAGATTACATACACATTTCAAAATATCTGGTTTAATATCTGTTTCATCAGTCAATATATTGCAGCTTTTTCACATCAAATTTTGTGTTCAGCAAATACAACAAAGACTTCAAAAGTCTTAAAAAATGACTTTAAAGAATTTCTGTTCTGTGTAGAAATATCCGGTCAAGATCGAAGGACCGACTAGTCTGTGTTTATCCTAAGTGAAGAGGCCAAGCAGGTTATCTACTGCAGGTAACACATTAACAGCTTGTGACCTTCTAACAGGACTTCACTTCAAAAATCCCGAACCATCGCTTCAAGAAAACCAAACAGATCTTTATCGTCGTCTGCCGAGCCGATGAGTCACCCGTCTGGCTAAAACTGGAGGAAAAATCCACCAAACCTGATGAAATATGAAACATAAAAAGACAAGAGCCCTGGACACATGCAGCGACAGAAACGGAGCAGATAATAGAGAGTTGTGGAGTGATGGATGGGAGACTCAGCGAGAGAGAGAGACAGAGAAAGGCACGGACGAGAGGCACTCTCTCACCCAGCGTGATATCGGAAAATAAATTGAGTTGACATGAGCAGGTTTGCATAGAGATATTGACGCCGCGGAGCGGGAAGTGAGAGGTTCGGACTCGGGGATTAGGAGGTTCACGCGAGGCTAATCATCTCCGTTAGGGCGACCAAAAGGCTTCCTGGGGAAGGTAATTAGCAATTTCCATCTGCCATTGATGAAAAGATAAAACGCTGGAGTGAAACTCGAAAGCCGTTTTATGAAACGTTTGACTGTTTCAGTCACAATGGTTTTTCCTGCAGCAGTTAGCGCAGGGTATGATGTCAAGTTTGATTGTCAGAGCTGGGAGTACGGTAGCTCAGAGGAGCTGTAGGTGAAGTGACACTGTTATTCCTCATTCTGCTCTCTTCTCCACCGACATTTTTTTTTTTTTTTTTTGAGAGTTTGAAGTTAGACAGGCTTCTATTTACGGCTTTAAATGGGATGCTGCTGTACTCTCAGGAGGCTTCTACTTTCTGTTTCCAGATAAAACATTGCGAATAAGATCCGGTATTTTTTTTTTATTCTTTTACATCAAACAAACTCCAAATGCTGTACTTGTTTACTGCCAATTTTTTTTGCCCTTATTCCAGCACCGAAAGCTTCACCAACATGAAACTGGGTTCACAGTCAGAACCAGTTGTTTGTTAGACCAGAGGAAACAAGCTGGGGGTGGACATGTGTGTGTTTTTTGGGGGGTTGTTTCCCCAAATGAAAGTGGCTCCAGTTCTACACTGCTGCTTCTGCTTGTTTTGCTCTATCTCTTTGTGTTTTCAGGTAAACACAAAGAGAGGCAGGCACAGTAAAATGGGTGCTATCTTGGTGCCTGGTCTTCTCTGGGACAGAGGAAAGAAACTCTTTCATCAAGACCTTCAGGCACCAAGTCAAAATGTTATCAGCAGCATTTTGAAAGCTTCCTGCTATTCCCTCATAAAAAGAATCCAGAGTTTGAATGTGAATAAGTAGTCGGTGAATTGGTGTACAATTTTTACCGCTTACTTTAATGGAGATCAGACCTTCTCTCTTAATCACTGTTTTATGTTAAAATAGACTTACAGCTGAATTGGAGGTAACACTTTATTTGAAGGGGAATGCATAAGACTGACATGACAGTGTTATAAACTCAACATAACACGTGTTATGAACACAAAGGAGTCTTTATGAATGCTTACGACTGTTGTCATGACGTTTCGTTTGGTAAATAGTGAAACTTTAACTGCAAAGTCGGCACTTTTGATTGCCTTTTCATACAACTTTTAGTGCAACTTTGCATTAAAAGTGTCATTATTTACCGGATGACACTTTATGACAACAGAGACGACATAGACATTCATGAGGACTCCTTCTTGTTCATAACAGGTGTTATATCATGTTAATAACACTGTCATGTCAGTCTTATGCATTCCCCTTCAAATAAAGTGTTACCGAATTGGATATTTACATTCACTATATAAAGAGACACAACTATTTTTTTTCTTCCAAATTGTCTGACATAAATTAGACTAAATGTTTACAGCAATTTGAAGCTCAAATTGCTGTAAATTTGAAGGAATTTGAGCTTCAAATGTACAAATTTAAGCTATATTAAACTATTAACTATATCCTATAGAGATCATTAGACTAAAGCTTCAACAATCAATATGTTTTCATCACTTTTGCAGCAATAGGGAAGCAGATAAATGATCATTTTTTGTTGTAAATGTATCTGTAAACATACAAAACTCAAAATGTTCACACAGCGAGAATCTCACACTGTGTGATCTGACGATCTGTTATGAAAGTTGTCCAGTTTTTCTATGGTTAGTTTTCCATATCCATATCCTTAAATGCTTCTAAGCCTTAGCTAACCACTCTATGTCTCTAACTCGGCCTGGATTCGCTACATGAATTATAAAACAGGCCCAGGACTGAATTGAGGAACTTGTTGAGAAGTGTAGCTGGGATTAAAGCTGGTTATATGTTGTAATCAATTAGCAGTAAATCTTAAGTTGTAGCTGACTATAAAGACCATGCTGGAGGCGATCATAGATCGCGCTCCAATGCAGCACATCTGTAAATACTAACTAAAGAGTTCATACGTCTTGCGGCTGTTGTTGCTTGTTAATCAGCTGTAAACTCTACTGACGGCTGATCAATGCCTCGCCTTCCCTTTCCATTCCCTGTCCCTTCCCCCGCATACTGCTAATCATTTCGCCCCTTCTGTTCCCCTTTTCAAGATATTTCTTTTCCTTTCTGCATGTCTCATTTAATAACCACTCCTATCCCACCATAAAATCGCAGGTTTCTCCTTGACTTGTCAAGGAGAAACAAACGAGGGGGTTCTCTCCCTCCTCCTCTGCGCTGCCCGTCCGTACAGAAAGCGCGAGTCGTGTGATGACATCCAGAAGGGCTTCAGCAGATACAGATCCTTGTAGATGCCTGCAGGAGCCAGACGGTCGATACCAAGGCCTTGATGTATCTCTGATGGCTCCTTGTTAGCGCTGGCGATGTTACCGACATGAAAGCCTTTTGGAAAACCTTGACATCGCCTCTGGAAGGTCAAGGTTTGCTATCGATTCAGAGGAACCGGGCCACCGTTAGAACATATGGTTGATTTTTAAAGTGGCTATTTTTGTCCCATAGACTCTGACATACACTTTTTGTTTCTGCTAACGCTACCAGAATCATATCACGTCTCGTGTTTCTGCGTCATTATTCAGAAAAGCAATAAGGTGTCATATCAGATTATAAGAGGAAAAAGCTCAATTAACAATAGTTTCAGATGGTTTCATTCATTAGTCCGTCATTGATATTAAAGCTGTTATTTTTCCTCCAGTGCTGCTGCGGCCATAACCAAACCGAATATCTCTGCAGATAATAAAATGTAGCTTTTATTGTGCCCAATTTCAAACATGTTGGTTATAACTGCGTCTCTTAATTGCCAATCCAACTTGTTTCTGACATAGAAACAGTGTTTCTGAATGCTTAGCCAGTTTGGACATTAAAAAGCTCTAATATTGACTTGGAAAGTTTGTCATCCTCTCGCTCTGAGGCAACTGACTCAGCTCCTAACGTTTATCTGCTTCTCCTCCTCTATCAGGTCTCGCATGTTTGCATTTTATGGAAGCAAATTCCCTGTAAATCTGCTCTGGCTCACATATGTCTGTAAAACGGGTTGTTAATAGCGTAGGTAATCCACGGCTGCTGTGAAAATACTCTAACAAAACCGGGATTTACAACAGCAGCAGCATCTGACAAAACTATAGTCCACTTACCTCAAAAACTATGTTTTTGAGGTAAGAGGTAAGTTAGTCATTTCTAACAGGAAACAACTGAATTTCCCATTACAAATAGTGCAAACACAGCTAGCATTAGCTTCTGCTTGGTAGCAAAACATGGTTTTTGAGGTAAGTGCGTCAGCAAATCAAGAATATTTTACACATAAACTGACTATTTACTGCACATATGATGATAAAAATTTCATATTATGGGATGCTAAATTATTATTGATAAGTTTAAAAAACAAACTTACGTTTACAGAAGAAAGCAGCTTCTAAAACTCCTGCGAAATTAAATTTTTTATTTTTTTTTTTTTACAGTTTTTGTCAAATACTGCTGGAGATACAGTATAAGGTAAAAAATAAGGCTCTTTGTAAATACTTGATCAACAAAATTGTTTTCCTGTGACCTGTAATACAGCACAGTTAGATTTTATTATGTACCTGTGGTCCCAAAGTAATTTTCTTTGAGCCCCTGGAAAAAGTTCTGATTATCACGTTTGGATGTAATTTCACACTCGGCACGTTTAGATTGTTTTCATTTCAGGATCCAACCAGAGAATAAAACCCTGATGCACTGAAGAGAGCGCTATCAAACCGGTGATGTTAATAAAAAGTACTCAGTTAAAATAACCCACTCATGTTATTTCTTTTCCTCTCCCAGTGGTGAGTCAAATATTGTCTAATTCGTCGCTGAGTAAGATCATTTCTAACAGGAAACAACTGAATTTCTCATTACAAATAGTGCAAACACAGCTAGCATTAGCTTCTGCTTGCTAGCAAGTAAATTGCTAATATTACTCAAGAGAACAACCCCATTGTTTGACGTACAATAAAAATCGTTATCATCAATATTACTTTCCACCATAACTTTACCGTCTCATTTATTATTTTATCCCTGGTAAAAGTTAAAGGGCTGTCGTTATCTTAAGTGTAAAATAATCCAGTTGGGTTATTTTGCTAATCCAGTCGTGGGTCAATTTAACATGACAGATTATGAGTTTGACCCAACATGTTAGGTTCAAATCGTACTGAAAATCAGGTTTAATCAGGTTTTACATATTGTTTCATTTGTTAAATGTTATTTTGCTTTCCAATGAAGCTGTTGTTCTATTCTTGATGTGTTTTCTTGCCTAATGCTTTACCTAATATAGAATAAAGTCCAATAAATTAGAACATCGTTAAAAAGTTCACTTTTTATTTCAGTAACTCGGTTCATAAAATTAAACATAAGTTAATTACACATGGACTAATGCTTTCAAGCAATTATTTATGTTAGTTGTGATGATTTCAGATAATGAAAACAAGATAAAAAAAATTGGATCAGACCAGTAAAAAACATTTTATTACAGAAGTGTTTGTTTATTATCTTTTCAAAACCTTTTCAAGTTTACTTTTAAGCCGATAAACGAGCTTCATTAGAACGTATATTCTAATTTACTGAATATACGTGAGTCTACAACATGAGCCCCATGCGGGCTACAGTCTCTTTCACGTTATCCCAAATCCCATTAATATAACTGCATTGTCCTCCCCTTACATTTTAATCTCTCACTCCATCGAAATAGGTTTCTCACTTTCTAAGGTCAGCATAATGTAAAAAGAAAGCAGTTTGTTCTTCTTTTTTTTTTAAATGTCATACCGAGTTTATCCTTTCTTATCTGATGTGCTGCTTAAGGAGACAAAGGACTTTAATAAGCTGCATGAGTGATTTTACTTTCCTGTTTCTTTCTTTCTTCTATCATCAGCATCATCTCTTGTTTTTCTTCTCACTGTAGTCACCTTCAGCCCATCGTCTCACCGTCCTGTCTCCATTCATTCCCAGTGATGAGGTGACTCACGCAGCCATCTGCTGCCCAGCAGATCTACCGCTGCCTCATGACCCTCTTTCTGTGTATTAACACCGCTCCTGGGGAGACACTGATATCCATACCGGCTCTATATCTTACCCTGAAATGCCTCCCCCACTCTCCTCTCCCCTCCTCCTGTTGTGTGGCTCTTATCAGATTTTCCCTTTTCATTCCCCTTCCTCCTCCTAAGTTGAATTAATGTCTTGGAGTGCTGTTTTACTTCATTTCACCTGATGCTGATTTTTTTTTTTTTCTGTCCTCGTCTGCCTCTACATATTTTGGCCCCTGGGAGACAGATTGTAGGAATGAGGTCAGATCGTGTGTGTGCCAGGCTGTGTGAGAGCAAATGGATATGAATTTCAGCAGGTTGTGTGGATGGTTTTTGTTTGTTGATGTCATTGTGATTCTCTGATGAAACAACATCGGACACAGGACACACACTCTGGGAGCAGGTGTGTGTGTTCGAAGGTGTGTTTTTACTAAACCCGAATGTCAGGCTGTTAAAATTCATAATAGTTAGCCTTTTTCAAGTTTTAGGTACTTTAACTTTCTTTGATTTCTTAGACTGTGCTAATGTTTACTACAGCTTTTATTGAACTATATGACATTTGATATTTTCCAAATACAAAATACATAAATTTATCTTAATGGAGGCCATTTTCTTGCTACTGTAGAAGCTAACATCATTGGTCTTTGTTAGCTCTGCTTTTGGGTGTACAGTAGATTAGTGCCAACGAAAAATAAATAGCACTCCTGGACTGGCTGCTTTACAAACGCTAGCTAGTAGCGTGAAGTAGCCTAGGTATTTCAACCTCACAAATTGCATTTGTTTTGAATATTTTACATATACTCCACACAAAAAATGACAATAGGCAATTTTTCTGCAAATGCCGTGGAGTTACATTCGACAGAAAAATCTGTGAATAATCAAATCAAATTCAAATCAAATTTTATTTGTGTAGCACATTTCAGCAGCAAGGCATTTCAAAGTGCTTTACATCATAGCAAACACAGAAACAAAGTCATGCAACATAGAATCAACAATCAAAAGATTGCATTAAGTCAAGTGCCATTGTTAAATTCATAATTGATTATGTTTCAAATACAACTCTAAACAGGTGGGCTTTTAGTCGAGATTTAAAGGAAGTCAGTGTTTCAGCTGTTTTACAGTTTTCTGGAAGTTTGTTCCAGATTTGTGGTGCATGAACCCTATTCATGGTTCATTATGAATGATTCATTCATAATGGACCATGAACCTGCATGTAGCATTCAGCTAGCCCCAAATGCAGAGTCTTTACACATGCAGAGCGACTCAGATGGCTTCCGTGGTGCATTCAAGGACAACTTGTACACTGTCTATACATCAAAACAACTCCAAAGAAATATAAATTTTGAGGGGTGCTTGTGGTTGTAACTTTAAATGAGCAGATATTCTTTTACAAGCTAATTTGTTAACAAAACTGTTGTTAGCGGCTGCTCTTTGACAGGATAGAAATAGAAAATACGACTGAATCCTTAGCAGGAGCTTTGTAATGTATGTGGGTTACTGTCTGATGTAAAAACAATTGTAAGTAATAAAAAAAACCTCAAGTAATTCAGAAGACAGCTTCAGGCAACTGGCTTCATCCTGAAACAATCGCTCATTCTTATCTGTGCTACTTAAACTTCAGCGGAATGATTTCGCTCCTGCCCGTAATACCACATCCTCTCTTTATTATCTATCTTTGTTTGCCTCTGCAGTTTTTGCGTCTTATTTCCTGACGTCTTTGTCATTTATCACGCGTCGCCTCGTTTCTCCTCCTCTGAGAGATATCTCACTTTACGACCGAGCTCATCCAGGCGTCTCGCTCAAAGATCAGAACTTTGAACGGTCTAGTCTAGTCACCACACCGTGGCGCAGACACCGCCGGTGAAAAGCTGTGCCGTCATTCGATAGGGAATGGCGTGTGTGTGTGTGTGTGTTTACGGATATCTGTTGCTCAGAAGGTTAGCTCTGTGTAGCTGTTGTTATGGATGCAAGATGAAGGTATCCGTAACCTTCCTTCAGTCAGTGGGAGAAACGAGTGACAGAAAGCCACTCTGCTGATTGGATCACACACGCATGTACGCCTACACACACCTACACACTCATGCTAAGTTATTTAGATGAGGCCTGTTTTTAATCAAGCCTTGTTTTCCTCTCTGATCGCAGGGTAATTACATGGTTTGCTGCTTCATTAATTAAACATGAGCTGCTGACATGATAATTTAGATTGGGCCTTCTAACGACAACACATATTTTTTGGCAATAGTCCTGGAACGTCGCTTTCATACGATAACGCCGAACCGAAGTGAACTGGCAGGGGGAAATACCATTTTTGAGACGAATTGGGAGCTGACCTAACGTCTAATAGAGTAAACAGGTAATCCATCAGATCTGAAAACCACTCCATTTAGAGATAAAAAAATCAAGCATAACAGCCTAGCCTTCTTACAGGGATCCCACTTGTATCACTTCAAAGCTGCGGTCTTTCCGTGACATTTCATCTTTGTCTAAAAGGCCTCATATCTTGCTTCGTCATTTGCATGAATTGGCTCCTTTGAACCGGCTTTCCTCCTCGGCGGAAGAGACTCCCTCCTTTGTCCTCTTTTGAATATGGGCCGTTCATGAAAAACCTTCATGCAAAATAAGCAACAAAGAAAAAAGAAAAGGTCTGAGGTCGTCGGCTGCCTGTATTATTCATCTGCAGCATTTCCACTTCGGAACGCAATATGAATGAGACCAAGATGACCACCAGAAGGAAAACACACACACACGTGTGGATGGACTTTTATGAGGTCTTTATTGTGGTTTGCATGAATACATTAAAGTTACACGTATTCTTATAAATAAATAAGTAAATATATATTTTATTTTTTGTTTTAATTTAGAATCAGACCGTTTTCTTTGGTAGTTCAAATATTGAAAAATCTTTTTTTTTTCCCTTACACAACACTACACAACCTACACAACACTGAAGGGCCAGTGTTGTGTAGAATTGATGTTTTTGAGCTTTACATCATGCTATGATGTTATTCTTTCATCCAAAACATACCTGGAGTGTTGACTTGATTCTTTCATGCATGTTTGAGAAATCCTTTAGACTCCCATGGCAACTATTCAGCTTTCCAAAACGCCTGGTAGGTGTTTTGGAAAGCTCCGTCAGACTAGCCAGCAACAATTAGCAAACACCTGGTGGAACTGCACATCATGCCGAGTTCATTATAGGAGCCACTTCTCACCACTGGTAAAGAGGGTGTCAAAGGGTTAATAGAGGAGTGATGTCGTGATGACTCCTGAGTTTCAGAAAGAGCAGAAGCTCTTAAAGTGACACAGGCCCAATTTCAAGACGTTAAAATACAAGGCAACGTTTCTTTTAAGTCGTATTTAATATATAGCATTTTAACAACTGAAGTTACCTGACTATGCTATAAAATGTCACTATGTGCCAGGAAAACAAATAATACAGCCCCTTTAAGTGGATCAAAACAACAATTTCTCGTAGTTTTTGCAACAGCTGGGACATTTGATAATAACTGGGGTGTTAGAGATTTGTACTTTGGTGCATAAATTTGCATATTTTTGTAACTCTTTCATCTTCTACTGGTGTTAAAAAAGCTCCCTCTCGAAAAGACCCTGGAGCATACTTTTTAATGTTTAATAGTCCTTTGAATGAAAATCTAAATTAGAATATATTGGACGTTTTTAGAAATAACATCTTATGTTTCTTTGTTTCCTCTTCCTGACTTTGACTTTTCTTTAACAACTAATGGGTCTTCAGTACGAATCCTTTGCTGTGGAAGTCCAAACAGTGAGGAAGATTCAAAGTCAGCATGGAGAACTTAGAGATGGTGCGTTCAGTGACCGGAAAAGGACTCAGATTTTCGAGTTTCTGACCAGACAATCATACATGAGGGCTGGTGAAGCTGAAAATCAGGCGACTCTGCTCCCAAATCAGTATCCTCTTCCCTTCCACCTCCAGTAGCTTTGTTCACTCTATAAAAAATGTTTCTATAATCATATTGATCTGGTACACGTGTAAGAAATATAATAAATGGCAGGTGTTGATGTTCCACAAACCACTTGAACAACTTGCATTCTCTCCCGTTTGCGTGTGTACTGCATTGAAAAGGCAGAGGGCTGAAATGTGCTGCATCATATTCCAGAGCTTGTTGAATATACAGTACAGACCAAAAGTTTGGACACACCTTTTAATTCAATGAGTTTCCTTTATTTTCATGACTATTGACATTGTAGATTCACACTGAAAGCATCAAAACTATGAATAACACATGTGGAAATATGCACTAAACAAAAAAGTGTAAAACAACTGAAAATACCCCTTATATTCTAGTTTCTTCAAAGTAGCAACCTTTTGCTGTGATTACTGCTTTGCACACACTCTGCATTTTCTTGATGAGCTTCAAGAGGTAGTCACCTGAAATGGTTTTCACTTCATAGGTCAACCTGCCCTGTCAGGTTAATAAGTGGGATTTCTTGCCTTATAAATAGTCATGAAAATAAAGAAAACCCATTGAATTAGAAGGTGTGTCCAAACTTTTGGTCTGTACTGTATTCCCTCTCCTTGTGACACAGTCAGTTGTCGGAATAAGAAAAAAAAAATCATTTTGACTCCTTGTTAAAGCACTTCAATGTTCTCCCCTGCTGCTTTTTTCTACAGTTACAATCAGGTCTTTATTTTTATCTCCGCTTTCTAAACTAACAACCCTCGGATCCCTGCCGACCTGAGCGTCAGGCCGCTCTCGTAAAGCGTCTGACTCTGCGTATCTCAGCGGAGGCTCGTAGGTCATTCACCCTCTGCGCTCGCTCTGCCTAACCAACTGCAGTCTTCTTCGCGTCCACCTTTGATGTCTCAGAGTCTCTCCGATGAATACGATGAGTAGCGGAGGTGTCGGCGAGGCCCCTGGGTGGGGCCTCATTAACCTACATTTCTCCCTCCGACATCGGAACGGGGAGTGGTGCTTGGAGGGGGTTCTCGCTCTGCTCGTCGGAACGCGTCTGAGGGAAGAAAATGGAAACCATTCCGCTAAAGAAACTCCTCAGCATATGCAAGGGCGATGGATGCTGGGAGCTATTACTTTTTTTTTTGCCTCCCCGCTAATTTCCATCTTCTAATTTGCCGTGTATTACAGCCGGCTAATGCACTGCTAATGCAGTATTCATTCATGGTTGGAAGATGGAGCTTGAAATGGGAAAAGCATCGTTTCCAGAGTTTTGCATATTAAGTGTAAGCTTTAGGAGAGGCCAGGGTGGAAAGAAAACTATGTTTGCCTCTCGGAATGTGAAACGTATATTCAGTATGTTTAACTCTCTGTTTTCACTTCAGCACAAACCAAATGAGTCGTCAGTAGCGGTTTCTTCATTTTTTTGACTTTTGTTTGTTGGATTTTGCACCATTTTCTTTCACTTTATATTGAACAGTTGCTCTGCTGTTATTGAGCTTTGAAATGTTGGGGACCACTGTTTTAAAGGATGTACGACAGCTTGCTTATCCCCTTTGATAAACTCACAGAAGGTCTCTGTATATCATTAGCTAATGTTCTACAATAGAGCAGCAGCATTAGTGCCAGTATTGAAACATGACATCAATGACCAGTCGGCCTACATTTCATTGAGACCAGACATAGATGAACGCACTTATGAAAGACTTCACCATTTATGACAGCATTTTGACCACATTGCCAAGTTTCTCAGGCTTGAGCGGTTCTGTCACATATCTGCATCATTTATTTGTTTCCTCGAAGAGTAACATCTTCCAGCAAATGTTGCTGCTGCGCATTATTCAACCTTTGTAAAGCGGTTTGTCCTCTCTTATGTAAGAAACAGTAGACGGGCTTTTCACTTAAGTTACTGATCCAGAGCGCACTGGGAGTAGCGACTCTCCTGGGAATAGAGACGCAAAGTGGTAGATTAGTGAAAATTGGCAAACACAGAGGGGAGGAAGAGACATATACCGTCATAAAATTAGAAATTCAAATTTCCTACAAATTGTGATCGTCTGAAAAAGTAAAGTACACATTTACACACCAATGACTTATTGGCAAACAATTACTTCTTACCATATTTCTCCACTAAATAGATTACATTCATGTATTAGTTGATGGGATATAATGTCTCCACACATATTTGATAGCCTGATTTTGGAACATGTTGCTTTGCACCACATATCTAGAACTACAACGGCAGTTAAATTGGTTGCCTTTAAACTAGAAAACAGGATATTACTATTTTACTGGCAGCTTTAGCGATTATATTGCGTTTGATTAAGCCTTCAGAACTCTTCCATCACTTGTCAAACCGTCTTATTACACCTGACCGCCGTACATTTACTCTCTCCGCTTCATTTAGAGCCACAGTGTAAGTCATTGTTGTGGCAGGTGGTAGTTATTGTTGCTTCAGGGGGCTCATAAAACAAGAGCAGGCAGCCGTGTTTCAGAGCAAAGTCGTTGGTCCGAGTCTTTAGAGAAACTGTAAAATATCGCAGCAGGCGTCCGGGTTGGACCGCTACCTTTAGTGGACAGCAGCGTGTATTCCTCCGTCACACACCGAGGGCCAAACAGCGTGCCATCATGACTCATTTATTTATAAGACTGCTGCTAACAGACAGTACTTTGACTTAATTTCCATTGCGATGAGAAAAGTTGACTTTGCAGAACCCGACAGTCCAACTCCAGATGTAGAAGAGTGTTGAACAGAAGGACAGCAACATACAAATCTGACTCTGGTTTCTAAAATCCCCTCTCTCACACTGACAAATGAGGGATTTTCTTATTTTTCCTATTTAGCCTCGGAAAATGAAGAGCTGTAGTTTTAAATCCTCCGGCAATTACAAACGTAGGTCCAGAACGCTTGCAGACGGACAGGTTTTAAAGTCGCGATCTCGTTTTATCCCACCGAGCGTCCTCCTCGTCCTCCAGCTCCCTCCTGCATGACTGTCGCCGTCCTGCTGGGACCTCCAGCTGTGCCAACATAGCCTGGCTGTCTCTCTCTAATATCACAGAGCCTCACATGCTGACACCTGCTGAACCGCAGCACACTCTGGCACCAAGTCAGCGCATTAATGTCAAGTTAGTTTTAAGGAGCGTGTGGATACTGTCCATTTGACTGCCTCACATAGTGCTGAAAAAGGAATCCTGTTGATTAATGTTGTACAGGCTGTGCAAAAAGTAATATTATGTGTTTTCTTTTTAACAAATCCGCTTGTTTCCTTTTAAGTCGTTGCACATTTGTTAGGAAATTTTTTTTGTGATTTTAGCTGTGCCCATGAAATATTTACCAAACTCTGTCTGCCAATCATGGACAGTTTAAATTGAGTTTATTTGATTGGACAGTTGAAGTTTAAAGAAACAACACATAATGGAAGCATAACTTGAAGAAACAAGAGAGTCCTTGTTGAACGAACGATCCAGTTACCAGCTTTGTTTCTAGTCATTCACAGGTTGTATTAGTCGCTCTGGCTTTTTTAAAGTTGTTCATCCGTACACCACAAATACATTTTCCTTATAAATGTTTCCAAGGTTTCCTCCAGAAAACTTGCTAAGTCCGGTGGTTGGGTGCCAGTCATTCATCCAGTGGCCCGTCGTGTTTTTGAGTAAAAAAATGTTTAAATTGGACAGGAAATTTGAAAATATCACTAGATAATCATGTGATTGATACCTGAACACCAACTATAAAGTCTTGAAAAATGCAATCATTTTAAAAAGGCAATGTTAGCCTGGTGGGGGCACAAGTAAAGCCTGGTGGCCCGCCAGGCTTATAATACACTGGGGGAAACCCTGTTTCACTATTTGAGAGGGAAATTAAAAGGCTTTCCAGTGACATAAAATTGACTGTCAAGAGGCATTGTTACAACAAAAAATAACTAACGAACCACACATTTTCTTATTTTTTACTTTTTCTAAACATTCCGGGCGAGAGGCGGGGTTCACCCTGGTCAGCTCACCAGTCTGTCGCATGCTTTAAGTTCCACTCAGACTATTTTCTGTCTTGCCTCATATGTCGGCATCTTGAAAAACATTTACTATGCATGTCTAAGTGTATCTTGTGTTACATAAAGCCCTGTCACACCTTTGAAGTAAGTGTGTTGCTTTTGATTAGCTCCCTGTTTGAATAGTGCGTGTGCATTAGGATGAAGGTCGTGCAATTCAGTGTTCAACTCAGTCAGGACTGGGTGTGTTACTTTTTCTGTGACTATCTAGGGCTATTTTGTCTATAATTAAAGATTAATTGATCATCTGAGAATGAAACTTCAATGCTCTGCGAGGGACCATATGAGGTCAGGTAATTACAGTGTATGCTATTGTAGCGCAAGTCTCACTGGGTTAAAAAATATAAAGGTTCAGTTTAATACTGCAGGAAAAATTATGGCTTAAAAAACAAAGACAGAGATGACTGATTGACACTCAGTACAAAGCACCAAATATTTCCTGTTTGTGACAATTTCTTTGATGATAATGTAAAATTTAGACCTAGCATGCTTATAGTAAGCACTTAGCAGGCAAAAGATAGTGTTGTATTAAGTGAACAAATTCATTCTTTAAAGTGAGCTGAAGTTACTGACATTAGCATATTACACAACAAACTTATGCCGTCTTACCGACTTATTTCATCCTACGGAGGACAGTCAGCAGCATTTAATCAGGTCATTGTACAGTTCAAAAAATGCTTCTTCTACTGTTTTGTCTTACTTAAACTGAGTCAGCATTATTTCTTGGGTTTCAAGAAATAACCCAGGAGTTGTAGAGTGTCTCGCCTAACCGTACAGTTATCAGCCTGTCTTTCATCATTACAAACAAGAAGAAGGTCAGAGTTCATCGCTGGTGTAATCTCAGTCCCATCTTCACTCCTACAGCACACCTCACTACTGTCTCACTGACCTTCCACATGTCCTGCTCCACCTTTGCATGGATTTCTATACGCCTCACACACGGCTGCATAGACCATTTCTTTTCACCATGTCATATGATTCCTATAATTATGATCCCTTTCAGCTGCAGTAATTTACAGTGAATATAAAGGACCTTTGACAACATCTGCAGTAGTCATAATAACAAAGTGATCGCCGCCTGATAACATCATACATAGCTCAATTTTGAGGAACTCCTTTATGAGCTGACCTGGAAGCTCGCTGCTCTATGATTGGCTGGCTTTGTTGAAGCCTTTGCACAATGGGCACAATGTCATCCTTTCTCACCAATTGAAATTTGTTCATAGACATTAACCCAAAAACAACAGCTAGCATCCGCCTGCTGTCTGGTTTGTGGTTGTTGATCTTCATTAAACTGTTAATTCTGTGGAAGCAAGCTGTTTGAAGAGAAACTGTGCATAAACACTTTCGACAAAACGACTTTCTGAACATGTTGATTTTAAAAAATGACACTTGTACAGAACTATATGCTTTATAAGTGCAATGAAGCAAATATTTCCACCTTAAAAGCTTGGTAAAGTACGTCTACCTTCTTATTTTTAATCTTTCTCCAAGTTTTGCTGTGTATATTTTTGCATAATTGTTGTAAATCTGTTTCATTATTTCAAAATTTTCCCTCATTTTTAAATGAACTTTTCTTTATATTTGTTAAAGTGCAAAAAATAACCACGAAGAAAGAGTGTTAGGCTGCCTTTTTCATTGAATGCGTTTAATTTTTGTTCCAGAATTCCAATTACGCCGACAGTCCATGTTTCTCACAGCATCCAAGCCATCTTTTATCGTTTCCTTCAACTCTTCTCAGCATTTAATGGTACGCCTCAAATCCAGACAGCCAAAATATATTAACTCCAAAGTGAAAATGAGGTGATGTCATCTTGAGGAAACACGGCCTGTGAAGTGTGAAGATGTGGAAAAAAGCTGAGAGACTTCCACACACAAACACCCTCAGCACGCAAAACCAAACAAGCAGTCGTGTGAGGCTGCGTGTCTACTGGGAGCGCAGAAGCTGTCAACAGTCACGCCGCACATTATTCGCACCTCTTCCTCTACTTTGCGGGATGTGAAAGACGTTCGGCGTTCGCTGCACACACACACAGAGATCACTGATAGACACCCAGCCCTGAAAGCCTCCCTGCATAGTTTCAGAGGGAGCGGAGGATGGATGAAACGGGCCGGAACGATGGCAAACTGACTTGGTGATTTAAAGGGGGGGGGACGGTGTCTTGGTAGGAGAAGAAAAGAGAGAGGAGAATGTTCAAAATAAATGGGTCGCTTCAGTCAGGCCTGATAAGCCTGTCAGTTTCAGTGGGATTGTCAAAGCGAGGTTATTCTCTCTTCCATCCATGCGCTTGCTGGAAAGTTGAGTGTAAAGCAAAAATTGCTTTAATTTGAAGAGGCAGAAGTCGGAGTTTTATTGTCTTTTAGTCACTAAATAAAACACAGTGGACGTTTGATCCTCTGGTTCATGGGTGGAGCAGCAGCGTGCGTGGGAAAACGGGGAGGATCTACCGGAGGGCCCCTGTCAGTCATTTAGCTCTCCGGGGGACGGAGGAGGGCGAAGCGGAGGGGGGTTCATCTCTATGTGACAGCGACTTGTCAGAGCTTTGGAGGATGCAGATACAGCACATTTCGTCCCAGCATCCCACGAGAAGCAGCGCGCGTCAGGCATCGCGTGATCTCAGCCTCGGTCGCTTTTCTCATCATGCGGGTGACGAGATACAGAGGAGGTGGATGGAGATGTTAGTGGAGCAGGCGGTGTTTAAGTGAGGTGGGATGAGCTTGTTTTTTATACATATTTTTACTGATTATTCTTGTTGTTTTGTTGTTTTTTTAGTTAGAGTTGTCTCTTTAGACTAAACCTAGTCTTTTGATGAGGAAATCCTTCCTGCAAGCTTTGTTGTTTCGCCCGTTGTCACCGGGTTTAGTCTTTAGAAAAATTACCTTAAAAGTATTTTCACTTTTAAATTTTAAAGAAAATGTTTCTCACAGATTGAGCTGGTGCAAGTACTCCAGTTTTTGTGCTTGTTTCTAGGTAAGTGCCAAAAAAAATAAGAAATGCAATGAAAATGTTCATTTGTTTGTCTTTTACTTATATCTTAGAGGTTTCTCAAGCAGCTTTTGAAAGTCAGGTCTTTGCAGAAATCAGGTTGAATAGCCAAAATATTTCAGGTTTTTACCACTGCAGTCCAGATTCCTTAAAACATTGGGCGGCCCGATAGTAGGAAAACATGAAATAGTGATGAAATTATCGAATGCATTGAATATTTGTTGCAACTATCCTACATTTTCTCCACCCTTCTCTTCAATTATGGACCACAGTGAGAAAAAAGCATCTTGTATCTCTGCTTCCTCTGACTTTAATTTAAACACCTCACTGATTCTTGAGTCTTCTCTCTGCAGCAACGACACACAGAAAGAAGATGCTGTCAGCACAACCTGATGGCAAAAAGATCAGATTTTTGAATTTCATCAGCTGAACTCTTAATGCGTTTCTAAACACACTATAAACTAGCTTCACAAATTTAATCTGAAAACACTACCCTGTTTTGTTTGCTCTGTTTTCTAGGAACTCTGCCTACACACGGATTGAGTGTGAGTGTTGTGGCATGTGTGTGTAACCGTACACTGGCCTCTCCTGACAGAGGAGAACTAATTATGTAATTGACTCAGCGTCTAATTGAATCAGAAAAAAAGGAGGACAGGGTTTGCTTTACAGTATCAGGATACTTTTGCCTCTCAAACCTCGTGTCTCTGTTGCTCATTGTGCCTCAATCATTTGCTCAGCAGAGATAAAAGCGGCCGCGCTCATCAATGTTATTGACTGAGCCGTGATGGTTTGGTGTTGCTTTCAGAAACAGCGGCTCATTTATGAATGACCCCCTCGGTTTTCTCCCTCTGTCCCTCCAGCTCCGACCGGCTCGATAAAAAGGCTCCTGGTGGATCATCAAATACCGGAGAGGAGGGCGGGAGGGGCGCAGACAAACGAGAGGAAGCTGGCTGCCCTGGGATCTGAGTCAATGACCTGTTGGACAACACAAGAAGCACGGAGGATTAATTAAAATGGGGTAAGTTTAAGAGATTAGACTTCACGTTGCCAATAGCTGCAGGAGCTTCAGGCAGCTGCAGCAGGACTTATCAGCAAACATGATCCCTGCAACGCGACGCTCACCGCTGGGTAACCTCTGGCCAAGCTGAGACGCAGCGAGATGTGCTGATAGTAAAATTCACAAGCAGACTTATATTCTGGCTAATGCAGAGACATGTGCATATAGGCAGGAAGACAAACTGGAAAGATACAAAGAATGGAGATATAGGAGCGCTAAACAGAGCATTTGCAATAACTCATACACTAAGTGAAAAGGCTTTTTACGACAACTGCAAACTTGAACGCAATTAAAAAGTGAAACAGAAGACAGGGTTGTTAAAATCTATGATTCAGCTTTTTTTGCTTTAAATGAAGGGAATAAAACAAGACACACTTACAGTGACAGTATTTACACTCCTGAGAACAGCGGCGTCAAACTCATTTTGGTTTGGGGCCAAATAAAGATCATGAATGCTCTTAAAGGGCCAGTTGTGACAGAATGTATTGATAAAACCTGATCATAAACTGTTAAAATATCAAGAAATTCTTCAAATTAAATATTATTATTGAACATCTTTTCAGTCCCTCCAGGATTTTGCGATACTTTTTGTGATTTTTTTAACAATAAAAACCGAAGTGTTTGTGGTACTAATTTAGAAATATTTATGATATTTACACTCATTTATTGTCATGATATGCGGTAGAGGTGGTGAGGCAGAACGCAGCGGACCCAGGTTGAAATGAATGATGGTAGTTTAATAATGAAAATAAGCACAAACAATCCAAAGTCCAGGCAGCACAGCTGAGCGGAAAGGCTAAGGCTCAACACTGGTAGCAACTGGCAAACTAATAGACATCTAGCAACAGATGGGACAGCAAGACTGATTAAACAGACCGGTACGACAAGGACCCGACAAAGACACAGAAACACAGGTGGCATTAAATACACAGAGGGTAATCACGGGTCGAGACACACCTGGGAACAATCAAGGGGTAGACAGGACAACACAAAGACTCAGAGACACAGGAACCCAAAATAAACACACAGAAAAACTCAAATCAACACAGAGAAAACCCAATCCTTCCATTTATGACAGTAAATGCGACTTTTTATTACTCATTGGATAGATTATGGACTATAATCTGACATCAATTAAAGCTGAGGCAGCTGTTTAGTGCAAGTGAGAAAGTTTTTGACAATTTTTGAGAAAAATCTGCAATAAACTCCAGATTATTAGCGCAGAAAAGTGCGGAAATTTGTTGATTTTTGCATGAATTTCCAGAATAATTTTCAAGAATCTGGAGGGACTGATTGACGTAATTTGGCAGTGAACAGATAAAAACTGCATTGATAACATAACATTTAAGCCCACTTAATGTTTAGTGTAGAATCTACAGGGCCACATAAAAAGCTGTGGCGGGCCGGATTTAGCCCACGGGCCTCGAATTTGACACGTGACTTTCTTTTACATTCTGTCACATTGCAAGCACAGACATGATGACTGTCTGTCATCATGTCTGTGATGACAGACAGTCATCAAGACAAGATACAGAGCAGAACCGGAACCAGAAGGCCTGAGTGGTACACAGATGTTTGTGGTTGTGTGTGTGACTTTTATGTGCTTTACAAAAACACGCCCACCTTTTTCCTGAGGTTTTGTTTTTGTTGAGGGTGAAAAACCAGAAGAGTTTCAGGGCTTTTCATTGGACGTCATCAATCAGTCAAATGAGTCTCATCATGTAACCATTGTGAAACGTTTTCAAGTCAGGAGCCGACAACCTAAATGATTTCTTCAAGATTTAAAATAGAAAATTTATCTTTGCAAGCATGTCGGTCTCTAAAATTCCACTTTATGCAGCACAAAAAAAGTATCATTAAATCTTTAACCCAATCATGTCTTCATGCACAGATTCAGGAACATATTTCAGAGGCTTTTCATTCGGGTCACTCTAAGGATCAGTTCAAACACCCTAATGATTTATTAGTTTTTCATTGACTCTGAAATCCTGTCCTGAAAAATGAGCTCATACCCCTTCTGGGACGTGGTGGATGATAAACCGCCCAGCTGGTGGAGATGAGTTATTCCCCAGTTGGCTGCAGAGACAGGAGGGAGAAGGCAGAGCTACGACCTCCAGGGAGCGCTTACTCTGGTTTAAAATTCAGCTGGAGAAAAGCAGAAAGAGAGAGAGATACTAAGCTGCACTCAGGCTAATTAAAACCAAATTCCGCACATTAATGGTTTTTGCACACACACACGCGCGCTCCCCCGCCTGCACACACACACATATATCTGTGCCAATTAAACACAAAAGAACCTGTACACTTAACATCTCCTGCTAGCAGCAAAGGAAATTTGGAGATCCACTCAAAAAAAGTTATGAAATAGTTGAATTTAAACCAGGAGAGAAAATCAAAAGTAATTTTATTGTAAAGCTTGAAGATCAGGGTTTTTATAACAGTTTAAGAAAACTAGACTAGAGTATATGAAAAAACAATAATATATTAGAATCTGTTCTGTTCTGTTCCCCCCCCCCCCCCCAAGTTTCATATTTAAAGCATTTCCCTTGTTGAAATATAATCCATAAACTGATAGGTCGTGGTAGTTTGTAAAAGTGACTAAAACAGAAGTTGGAACTGAAGAAATTTGAGTTTAGTAAAATACATTATTTTATTATGCAAAACGTGCAGCAGCCCTAAATTATAAAAGTGCAGTTTACTGTTAATTTTGCATTTGCATTCAACAGTGTGTGACGAATGTCACTATTAATTGATATCAAATGCTTTGCTAATGTTTTGATCTTTTTCTTCAGACGACCCAGACTGGTGGGTTTCTTTTAAAGCAGTTTTGATGTGTCGTTCTTCAAGATAGCTGAAAGTCTTTAAAATTTTTAATTCGGACCTTGACTGCTTTTTCACTTTTTTACCAAACTTTGATAACTTATTATGCAGGATAGACTTTGATAAGAAAAGTCTGCAAGAGTAAAACAAAAGACAAAATGTGAGGTGTGAAGTACTTTCAGTCCAAAAATAAAAAAGACCGGCATAACATTGTCATAAACATGACATAACACCTGTCAGGAACATGAAGGAGTCTTCATGAATGTTTATAACTGTTGACATAAAGAGTCATTTGGTAAATAATGACAGTTTTAATGCAAAGTTGCCCTAAAAGATGTATTAAAAGTCCAATAAAAGTGTAAACTTTGCATTATTTGGTCAATAATGAGCCTTTTAATGCAAAGTTCTGTGAAAAATTTTAATTAAAAGTCAATTAAAAGTGTCATTATTTACTGAATGACACTTCATGTCATTAACATTTATGAGGACTTCTTCATGTTCATGACAGGTGTTATGTGACATTTATGACAGTCTTCTGCACACCCCTTCAAATAAAGTGTTACCAAAAGACTTTCAAAACAGTTGAAGTACCAATTTAAAAGATTCCAATAAAGTTTCACTTCTTGCTGTCAGCGTTGCTACGTAGAGGGTTCAAATGCCTGCAGGTCTTCAGGAGGCACTTTGAATGCAAGTACTTAAAAGTACTGTTATGTTTAACTTCCTAAATGACTGCGTTTCCCAACTGCAGCACGAGCCTCGGTTTCAGAATCAATAAATTAGGGGCCTGGCTTTCTGTTTATTAGCTAATTTAATTCAGTAAGCAGCTCGCAAATGACATTTGAGGGAAACCGCCCACTAATTGACTCTGATCACAACTCTGCTTGCTTCTGTCCATGTAAGGAATCGCAATGCATCTGTTAGCTCAGGCTGCAGAGGCTTGTTTTAGTGGAGCATTAGAGTCTGCGGACGATATTTGAATTTTACTTTTCGCATGACGCATCGGCCCTGCTTCATAATCGCGTCCTTAATCAGGCTCTGTTGAATGTGGCAGACAGAATATGAGCCCTGGATGATGGAGGAGGTTTGGGCTGAGTGGTCAACATTCAATTTGTACTCATTGCACAAAGACAGGAAGAGTCAAAGTACACCCAGTGCCATCTTGTCCGCTCTTTCGGCTGCTAATATCCAACTGCTGTCTGATTAGTCAGAGGGAAAGAGCTGCCGAGCAGCTATCTTCATTACTGTCCCTTCAGCTTACTGCTTTCTTTTAACATCACATTCATTTCCCCCCCTTTCCTCCGTCCCATCTTTGTCTCCTGTAGCGGCTCCGTCTTGCACTGTCTGTCTCTTTGTATCTGTTTCTCAATCGTCGTGTTTTAATAGCCTAGCAAGCAGAGCAATAATCCTTCTATTATTATTCCAGCTGCAAAGAGAGAGAGAGAGAAAGGAAAGGAAAAAAAACACTCGGGGGGTAGACAGGGCACCATTTATACAAAATGAATGTGATTGCTTTGGCAGAAGAAACACGCTTTAGGGGCAACATTTCCTGGACTGTGGTTATACAATATTCATGGGTGCTGTTGTCCACCTGGTTGTGGAAGAACTCTGACAGATCCTTGTCATCAATGCAAAGGCCTGAAAAATTTGACACAAGTGCAGTTCGCAGTAAAAATAATCAAAAGCCTTCCACTTTGTCCACATTTATTGATCTTACCACCACAAACTTCAGTCTATTTTTTCAGATTTGATGTGACAGACTGACATAATGTGCTGAAACATTGTCGAATTGAAAGGAAATTTGTAGTATATAACGGCACTTTGATACTGTTATTCTCTCAAATTAAATTCAGTGCAACCAATTTCCCGTAAAATTCACCCCAATTATTGATAGAGTTAGATCATACAACTTTTAAATATTTAATAGCTTATTCCATCGCTTAAAAATAAAAAAAATACGACACAACCGTACGCCTAGCAAGATATGATGTTTTGCAAGAAACTACCAAGAAATCCAACTCTGGGAGAGCTGCAGAGATCTGTAGCTCATACAGGAGAATCGAGAGCTACATTGACATCATTTAGATCAAAGGATATTGACTTGTTCGAATGGTCCAGTCAAAGTCCAGACCTAAACCCTGTGCACATTTGTGATGAGATTTAAAAGTCGATGCACACAGTTGTTATCCATTCAATTTGGCTTATATTGGACAGAGCTGGCTATGTGTAATGTTCCTTTCACTTCATATTGATGTGCAAATCTGTTGGTCTGTTGCATAAAATATGTGAAGTTTGTGGCGGTACGATGAGAAGATGTGAAAAGTTGAAACGGTATTTAGCATATTAGTGTTAAAATAGTTTTTTTGAAACATCCTCATGATCATCATCATGTGCTTTTTGCCCCTGCAGGAGGCCATACTTGTTACCTGCCGACTGTGCGACTGAGGGCCTCTCACTCTGCCCACAGCCATGCCAGACGTGAAGCTTCCCCCACCATGTGACTACCCCTCCACTTCCTCTGTTGCACTCTCCGCCAGCTCTCCTGCTGGCTGCAGCTCTCCCCTGCACCTCAGGATCGACATGGAGCCCTGCATCGCCAACCTCCGTCTGTCCCCTGACCCCTTGAGCTCGTTCCCCCGCCACAGGCCCTTCCATGCTCTGTCGTACCCGCTGATGGCCAGGTGCAACAGCAGCACCTTGCTCACCAACTTGGGGTTGAGGTATTGTTCCAGCCGTCAGGGTCCTCTGGGGGTAGAGCGAGGGCAGGGGGTGGTCCGGGGCTCCTGCATCGAAGCTGGAAGCAATGGCAGCAGGCCTTACAGGAGTATGGAGAACTTGAACTGGAACACCGTAGGAGATTCTGGCTTGTGTGCACTCAGTGCTGCACCTTGCAGGAGCGTGGACAGCGAGTTTATTTTACGGTACACCTCTTCTAGCCACTGGTACGACGGACCTCCTGATGGATCTGTGCTAGGGGCCCACGGGCTGGTACCCAACGCAGAGAGTTTGGCATTCTTTCCTCGACACGGGCTACCCAGAAAGGATCTGCCACTCTTCCCCCAGCTGCTGCTTCCAGGTGGTGTTGATGAATGGGATACAAGGAAGGAACTAAGGGAGAAACTCCGTCTGCAGAGTGCAAGATCTTCTGTTGAGCCTCTGAGGCCACTCCCAATGCGGCCTCAGGTGAACCCAAATGCTGTTGCCATTGAACGAGAAGGTGCGCATCAGGGAATTCCAACAGGCACTTGCTCTAGGCCGACATGCACAATACGTACGTCTCCAGAGGAGATCAAGCAGGAAGTTTTGAGGCGTTTACAACTCAGGCGGCAGAACAGCAGCCCCAACCTGACCCTCCAAAGCTCTCAGTCCAGCGCAAAAGTAGCCCAGACGTCCTACACAACAGATAACATTGCAGGGAACCCAAGTGGGAGAGAGTCTGTCTGTGAGCGTCGTAGACCTCCTGTGGGGCGTCTGTACATCCCAACATTTGAGGAGTTTAAGAGAATGAGGCAGAAGGAGGGAAAGCAAAGCAAGGAGTCTACAGGACGTGAACAAGACCTGCTGCAAAATAATGAATCCTTTTCTGATCAGACTGAGCCTCTGCTTGGACCCGGTGGAGTTCAGAAAGGTAATTCTAGAGGTGAAGAAGGCGAAGGTGTAGCTAGAATCGACGAGGCCCTGCAAACCACCACCTCTACAGAGAAACCTGCTTCAATCACGACGACCAGTAACAGCACCACAGTTCCCACATTGCTCTGCGGCTCTGTCACCAGCAGGAACTCCCCCATCCGAACAGGCCCGTCTCCACGTTCGCCCCTTCAACCCCAGGCCTGCACAGTCCAAGCCCAGGATAAAGCCATTGTTGTAGGAGGAGATGAAGGGAGCGCCAGGCGCAGGAGGAGCAGTCTGGAACCAGCTGGGTCGGTTCCCTTCCTTGCCAGCAGAGAGAACTGGGAGCGTCCGTCCAGCTGCTGCCCGGCGCTACTTCTGGAGGGAACGGACCTGTCAAAGTATGGAGCCAAGATATATAAGATGAGGGATGGGCTCATCGGATCTGCACTGGACCTCATCAAGAAAAGGTTAGTCAGGCAGATTTACAGTATGTGGCTCAGCTTGTTAAGGTTTTGATTGAACTATAGACTCAGCAGAGCTAAAATACTAACGTTTTATTTTTCCTAACATCATGTTACATTTGAAAAATATATCTAGCACTTTACTAAAAAATAAAACTTTTTTATTAATAATGTTTAAATAAAGAGTAGACCTTCTTTTCATGATCAAATAAAATGTAAAATTCTGTTTTGAAAACTAAAGTTAAAGTACTATTTTAAAGTATTTATTGTTTTTATCAACTACATTTCTCAGTTGTCTTGAACTAAACACCTGTTCACATTTTGGTAACTTACCCAAACATGTTGCAGGTCTACTACACCCTGCTGGCCTGGCATGGTACTGCACTGGGACTGACTAAATTATATGATTGTAAAAAATATTTCTACATCCCATTTCACACATCTAGAAGTCACACAGTAAATTTTCATTCATTTAAAGCCCGAGATGCTCAAAACGATCTCCTTTACTATGCTTTTATATTGTAATAAAAATCACTTAAACTAGATTTTAACAAACAATTAAAATTTCTCACTGTAAGTGCAAGATAATATTTAATTTTTAACCTTACATTTTCAATCTAGGACCATCGTTTTATTATTTCTGTAAAAATAATTTTAGGTTTTTTCCATTTAACATTTTGCCCAGCTTTGAGCGCATCCAAACATCCTTGCTTAGCTGGAAAATTTATTGTTTTGACTACGCTTATTGCCCCAGCCTGGTAGCTGATACAGCGGCAGCAGCGATCTTAGCTTCATTACTGAGCCGTACGCACACAGCAGCATGTTTGTGTGCTATGCAGAACATGAGCGCCACATCAGCGCGTCGCACCTCCGTCTGTTTGAGGCCGCGCACGCTGTCTCGATATCAATTTATCTCACTTATTGTGCTTACAGCTGTCGGAGTTAACAGGGTTGGCTGTGCAGACGGGGCTGTGGGCGGGAGGCTGACATGAGGCACGGCAGACTGGAGGACTGGCGGTGCCTCTGCAGACTCACTGTTTCCCTGCCGCTCCTCTCTCTCGGTGTCAGCTGTTGGCTGGATAGATGAATGTATCCATTGTAGTTTATCCCAATCAAGGGCAAACAGGATGATGGCATCATTTACCACATTGTCTTGCTGGTTAGGCCTGTGTATAGTTGAGCTGTTTATTTATTTTGAGCATGTAGGAGCTGCTAAGTTTGGCCAGTTCAGTAATAAAATCTGAATCTCAGCCGTAGCCTGTGATAGATGGGAGATTTAGTGTATATTTACCTGGCTGTCAAGACTCTCCACTCACTGGCTCTTCTTTGTCTGTTCAGTTGGGAGGATTGATGGATGTCTGTGGCTATATTGCGTGATGGCAGCAGTAAAATACCTGCTGTGGAAGACTTTGTGTACACAGAACATTTGAAAATAGATGTATAGGTCTGCAGCTGTATTTTTTTTTTAATCAATGTGCATAACCAACAAGCCTGGCTATTGCCTTCCTGGCCATTTTGCTTGTTTAAAATCTTACTTGACTGCTCGATCTGAACTTTCACCCATTCACTTGGATTTCTGCAGAACAGGAAGTTGTAATGGCAGCGGAGGAAGTGAGTGAAGACGTTCAATCTGTGTTGGCCACGCTTCCGATTATTGAATTAACATTAACAATGTCGGCTCGGTACTTCTCTCTTGCCGGTGGAGGACGGTTGTTTACAGCGCAGACAATGTCCGGAAATTGCTGGCGTCACGGACAAACGTTAGCTGTTGGGTAAAATTTCAAACTGAATCGTCCCGTGGGTTTAGGAGGTGAGGTCAATTTGACCCCGCAAGCTTCCTATCCTGTGCGAGGTCCAGACGGGTTTGCTCATCCTGAACGTCACTCTAAGACACCAATTAGACTTGAATTATATTTTTAATATTGGAGCAAGACCTGAGAAACTCCTGCTAATTTATAAATTGCGCCGTTCTTAGCAATCCAGAACAAGAATCAAACATGGGGAACCAGCATTTAGCTTTATACTTTACTAATCTAGAACAAACTTAGAAAGTACCATCTGCTTGGCCACCCTGAACAACTGGAACATTTTAAAGTGTAGTTTTTCTTTCGCTGTGCTTGTGTTGTTGTTTTTGTTTTTCTTCCAATAAATAAAACTTCTTCCTCTTCTTCTTCTAAGACCATGGGAGGGTTAAACTCTACGCCTCCGGGAAGCAATCGTTCCACTCAGACCCTCTCAATGAACCGAAGGGTAGAAAAATGCTGGTTTTCACCATGCTCACAGCCAAGCAAAACCTGGGAAAACTGTAAGGCGCACCTCTGCCACGGTCTCGACTTTAACTCCATCCATCTTCCCATCAACTCTAGCTCCGGTGCCTGCCATAGCACAATTCTGCTGCTACCATGTATCTCTGGGAGGTAGTGTTTGCAGGATGTGTACTGCTACTTTTCCACTACTCATAGCATCTTACGTGTCACAAAGTCCGTTTTGGTCTGACTGACTCAAAATTACTTCTCGCTGTTGTTTTAATGAGGCAAGGAGTCCTGTGTCTTGTGGCTCTGTGAGGCTGATTGTTGGAGAGCTGGCAATTTGCTTCGAAACTGCAATAAACGTTCAGCTTATCTGATGCTTTAAGATCAAGGAGCACTGGCCTGATTAAGGCTTGTGGAGAGCGGCGGAACCGATCACAGTTGTGCACAATCACTGCGTAATAGTTCAAGTGATGTTTTTTTTTTAATTGTGGCATGAAACTTACAGATGTGCCCACCAGAGGTCCATAAGGAGAACCGCATGGCGCAATATTTCGTTCCAGTCGGAAGTTGCTCTAAAAAAACAAACAATACAGTTGGTTCCTGAGCCAGGTAGCTGATGAATTCACCCACTCAGCGAAGCTCGCTGACATGCAGCAGCTCAGAGTCAGCTCTGTTTGTTCCGACCGGATTCTTCTTTTATGTAAAAAAAAAAAAAAAGGAAGAAAAAAGAATCCAACACACTTGGCTCTCTGGTGGTTTAAACTCCAACCTGAGGCTCAGGACACGTTTCAAAACTCGAAGATTTATTAATTAAACATGGCAGTCTTCTTTGTGATCTCCTGCACCCTGCGGTGTTTGGCTTTCACCCATAAGCCTCTTTGTTCAGGCGTATCATGCAGCACATTGTGCGTTCGGAGAATAATAGTCCTCCTGCTGCAGAATCCCTGCAATAAGCATGTTGTTCTACCTGGGAGGGTTATTAAAGGCTTCAGATGGATTAACGCATTAGAACTGCACCGCTGGGGAAACCGTACACTGCAATAAAAACGCATTGGCTGAGTATAGTGTGAAATTTGAAACAGTGTGTCTGTGGTGTATGTGTGCATGTGCTTCCTCTTTATTCATCGCCGTTAGACGTCACCACTTAAAGAGAAAGATATTGGATTCATTTGGGTGATACGTGCGTCGGGTAAAATGACAGCCCGCCTAATTTTGTTGTCACATCGCGGCGCGCTGAGAGGCGATCCATCACAAACAGCGACTTCCTGATGAATTAAGCCACAGGTTATTGCTCCCCATGCATCATCCAGGTCATGACAGCTAATCCAGCACATTGGGGCGGGGGGAGAGAGAGGCCTTTTTAACCACAGTTTGAACCAACTGGACTCATCCGAGCTGCGTCCTCGGGGCCGCCGTTGGGCTTTCTGCCACGTTGGGTCTGGCTTGATTGAGACGATTGGGCAGCTTCTCCGTGCTGCGCTGGTGTTTTGGATTAGATAACGGAGAAAGTGCAGGTCGAGTGTAGTTGAGTGGAGAATGTCTTCATACTGCGGACCAGAAAAGAGGAGAGTCTAGAAACAGATCGTGTTAATGTATAGACTTAATTTGTCATCTAAAGACACCAAGAACTCTGATGTGGACGGAAGTTAAAACCTTGGTTCTGAAAGTAAAATGATCAAATAAAAATTTAAAAAAGGGGGTAAAAACCAAAGTGACAAGGTACAGTATATCGTTGTTTCATATTTTTTGGAAATGTTCTGCTGTGTCTCACAAAGGTTTTCACACCGTTTCACTTTTTTACTTCCGTACATTAAAACCAAAAACTTCACAGTAAGGCTGAAACGGTTAATCGGATTAATCGTGGTGAATCAATTACTGAAGTAATCGTCAACTAATTTAGCAATCAATTATGAAAGTTTTGTTTTTTATGTGTGATGATTATTATGATTTTTGTTTTATTTCTTACTTTCTTCTCTCATATTTCACCTGTTTGAAATAAATAAATTTCATTTCATTTCAAGACAAAAATGGGCGGCTACGGATCACAAAATTTACATCAGTCAGGATTTTCAGTCACTGGACTGGATTGAACAAAATAAATACTTTTTTATTTTTTTAAATAAAAAAATGACTTCTTCATGTTTTCTTTCAGCAATGGCTGTCTTAGGCATCTATTATTTACCTTCACAGTCACATTTCGGATTGCTTTAGTCTCTGATCGGCTCTCAGATGCATCTATTTTAGCCTTAGGATGCAAACCACATGACTAAACAACCTCAATGTTGAGAAGAAAGTCAATTTTTAAAGTATCTACATCTTCAGGGCACAGACTTCATCATAGTCTGTCCGTTTAGAAACACAAACCTGTCTAATTTAAGTAGTACAGAAATCTCTAAAATAATATGTCAGGGGGGGATTTTTTTTTCTTTCCCTTACAAGAATTGCAACAATATCTTCCTCTGCGGTCGTGACTTCTGGACCACAAAAGTCACGACCGGGGCTCACCGGGGTTTCAAGAACCAGATCAATAAGCTAGTGGGATGTAGAGTTGAGAATTATGCTACAAGCAGAATTTAAAGACGTGTGCATTATTTTATGGCTCCGTTAATCGATAGTTATTTACTACAGAGCTTACACATTTAATAATAGCTTTGTTAAATGTGTAAGCTGGTAGTTTTTTTTTTTTTAAATCTGCAGACGTCCATACAAGATAAAACATAGACACTGCAAATATGTTTTTTCTTTCTGCAGAATTGCTAAAACCAAAACACAAATGATTTAAAAATGTGCAAATCGGGGATGAAGAGAGAGAAAGGGAGGCTTGTTACAGTTCATGTCAGTATTTCCTATTGCTAACGTCGATGTATTATAAAGAAATGTTAGGTTATGAAGTAGTCAATACCAAGTGATACAAAAAGAATTAAGAATTTGGAGTTTTTCTTTATTATTTTTTGTGAGCAAATATCTGAAATCTGTTTCCCTTAAACAAAATCCAGTGCAAAAAAAGTCACTGAACCCTAACCTGATGCATTTTACTGACAGAATGGCCCAGTTAAAGTCCTGATCTCAAGCCAGTTGAGAGCCTTGAGCAAGACTTGAACATTGATGCTCAATATTGAATTGGAATTTGAAATGTACCTATTGATTTGGGAGCACGCTAATTAACATTTCGGTAAATGTGGCAGGATTTGCCAAATGGCTATTTTTCATACAACGTGAAATTTGCATCGCTAAAAGCAAACAAAGATAATACAAGACAGGGTCGAAATGACTTTATTACACAAATTTAGTCAATAAATACAAATCAGTACAAACAGTAAATACAAAACAAAGGAAAATAGAACACATTTTTTTCCAAAAAAACCCCAAAACTATAAAATATTGTTCAAATTGACCGAGCTGGAGAATTTCTGTCTCTAGTTGTGCAAAGCAGGTAAAGATACTTTAAAATAATTACAGATGTGGCTGACTCTTATTGGCTTGGATGGAAACAAGTTTTGGTTTCCATCATTTCATTCCTCTCTTGCAACTATACATTATGATTTTCTAGGTTGATTACATAAAATCCCAATAACATACATTGGGATTTGTGGTTAAAACATACCAAAATGTGTAAAGATTTATAGAATGCAGATGCTTTTGCAAGATTATGTTTTGTATTAGGTACATGAACATTTGCAGAGTAATTTCAGCTCAGCTGTTTAGCTTTTTCTTTTTTTTTTTGGTGAGGTTGCATCAGAGCCTCTAATGGTCGTGTGCGGTGAGCGTATAACTGTCCAGTTATCAGACAAAGGATGAACGATGGGAAGGTCTGTTCTTGTATGCAGGAATTACCCATGTGGTCCCGGGGTTCAGGTGTTAATATGCACTGATGTCCCTAATTACTATCCCTCTGAGGCGGAGGAGGAGAGCAGGGGTATTGATTGAGGTGTTTGGGGGGTTGGAGGAATGATGGTGGAAGAAGAGGAGGAGGAGGATGGGTGTGGAGGACAGTCGACTCAGCAGGGGAGCAGAGGGTGTGTGTGTGTGTGTGGGTGTGTGTGTGCGTGTGTGTGTGTGTGTGTGTGTGGAAAGGGAATGACAAGGAAGCTGTTTGCTGACAAGCATTTCTCCAGAATGATAATGCCAGCCCTCTTCTCTCTGCTGCATGCTCACTGTTGTTTTTTTTGCCTTTTTCCCCCCTCCCACCGTCAAATTCCCTCCTTTTATTCCACATTCAAATCCTCTTCTTCCTCATCCATCCATCCCTCTTTACCTCCGTCTCCCTCCTTTCCCCCCCCCACCGCCTTGTCAGCTGCAGTGCAGAGATCTCCGCCGAGGCCCCAGTCAAGCTGTCAGGTGACCGGGACGGAGGCTGTGACATCACCGCCCCCTCGCCCGACTGTCAGCCTCTCGCCATTGCCATGGCAACGCCGACAACGGCCTGCAGAGCCGAGGCTGGCGACGAGGCGTCTGCAGGAGAAGCGGCAGGAGAAAGGGAAGAGGCTGGAGAATGCGTAAGGACCTTTCATTTTGTTGTTGTTGTTCTTGTGTTATATGCTTTTGAGATGTTGTTTGAGCTCATCTTGCCGCTCGCTGACGTCGTTCTGCAGCAGAAAAAAAGCAAAAAAAAGCAGAAGTGCTCGGATTTATTGGTATTCAGGGATGGCTGGGACGAGCAAGGAGACTGCGACACACGCGCACACATATGCACATTTCTCCTGGATCCTTTCTATGCAGAGGTATTTCGTCTCAGACAAGAGCAAGCATGCAGCGCTCCGTCCTCCAGCTGCAGCTGCGGCTCGCGGTCTGAGGAAGGAATAAAAAGCAGGATTAGGACGCCCCTCCGGCGCCGGGGTTGCTGCCGATAAGTCGCCTCTTCATTCCTTTTGGCCGCGGCCAGCATCGAGCCCCTCGCTGCATCTGCAGATCGGAAGGATCCCCCGACTTGCTTCCCCCATGCTGCATGTCTGGAGGTAGTTTTATCAGCGAACAGATGTCGAGGCGCGTTTTTCTCTCAATTTCCATCTCAGATTTCTGCAGCTTAGCTTGCCCCTGCGTTCCCAAAGTAATGGCTGCTGTCTGATCGCTCGGTGGAATATTAATTATTCTTCTTCGTTTTTACCTGATCACAGCTAGCTCTGTCAAAGCTCTGTAAAAGGCAGGACAGTCTCAGTGCCCCTTTCCTGTCAGCAGGTAGCTGTCAGAGCTTTGGATGTAAAGCCAGTGTCATCCATCCATCCATTCCTATGTAAAGTGCTGAGATAAGCAGGACTGAACTTTGCTCCTCGGGTGAATCTGAGGATTGTGTTTTGTTTTGGGAATTCCTCTCATCACCTAAAGAAAAGCCCAGGAGACTCTTACTCAGCGGCTGTTTTTTTTTGTTTTTTTTTTATCTTTAAGGCTGTTTGAAGTAGTGATAAGAGCATTGTTTTATGTGTGCTTACAGTCTTTGCCAGACAGTTCGTTCTGCGTCTGAGAATGAAATTTGGATTCCTGTCACTCCCGCGAGCCGGGATCAGAGGCAGAAGTTAGAGCTGTTATGTAACGCCACCATCACAGCAAAACGTGGTGACGCCGCAGAGGAAGACTCTCTCCACAGACAAATATATATTCACTGCACACAGCGATACAATTCAAACATCCATTTCCATCGGCGTTGACGATTATGGGGAACAGCTAATGGAAACCCAAAATGCAATTTGTCACAAAATGAGAATATTCAGCCTGAATACTTGAATGTTGCGTCATTGATCTACGCCATCATGGAAGAAGATTGCTGACCTCACCGTTGTCCAGCAGACAGCTTATGTCAGAAATGGCTGGGCCTTCGCAGAGTTCTGCACCCAAACATAATAATGGAAAGTTTAACTGAAGGAAAAGGGAGGTCGACAAATGGTAAAGGTCCTGTACTTGTATTGCGCTTTAACTAGTGCAGAGGAATCCAAAGTACTTTACACTACATTCGGTCATTCTCTCATTCACACACACATTCGCAGTCTGATGGAGGTAAGCTACTACTGCAAGCTACAGCTGCCCTGGGGCAAAAGCAAAAAAGATGCAAGAGGGATTACTGCAGAAATGTGAAGCAATACCTGTTTGGGACTTATCAGCACCTCAACTAGACAAAAGCTCATCACCTGAATAAGTAATTCATGCAAATGAAGCCCTGGCTAAATGTTGAGTGGATAACTATAATTAATCTACGCAAGAAGAGTCGCTTTTTTGAATTGAATGACTGAAAAACACCAGGTTTCAGGCTGTATTGCATATATATCGAGATGTTCCTGCATGCACACAAGGACTATTGCTCCATTTCACCTGTTGCCAGAGAGAGGCGACCATCCCATTGATCCTCGTGTCCTTTCCGTAACGCAGCACGCGGGCCTGGGTTGCAGGCGCTCCAGCTCGGACGCAGCCTACGAGCAGGCGGAGACGGTGAGGGCGCAGCGTGAGTGTCGCCTCCGGCCCCACTACAGCGATCCCATGCCGGCGGACGCCTCCAAACGCAAACAGCTGGAAATGAAGATCGCCGCCGCTGCCCGGATCCATAGTCACCGCCGAGATAGGGACAGGGACAGGGACAGAGACAGAGACAGTGGTAAGTAAAGACCAAATGTGTCAAATGGAGCAGTGAAGTTGTTAGGTCTCAAGGAGTTATGGGTTATCTTAAAAGTAGGTTGGGCTAAGGGATGAAGAATGATGGGACTAGCTAGAAAGGAGGCAACAGGCCTTTCTAGGAGGTTGGGTTGAGGATATGATGTATGAAATAAGTGGTAATGAGGGATTTAGGAAGTAAAACTTAGATATGAAGAAGGTAGATGTGAGGGCTGCCAGGATGATGGGTGAAAAAGGTACGCATGAGGGCTAAAGGGGTAGTGAAGAAGGAGTTTGGGATGAGGTTGGGATAAGGGATGAATGTTGATGTAGGTCAGAAGAAGGAATTATGGAAGAGGACTGAATGAGATTGGGATAAAGAATGGGAGTTTGAGGAGGTTGGGGTAAAAGATGAGGATTGAAGGAGCAAGGGATAAGGCGTAAGTGTTAACTGGAGTTGGCATAAGAGATGAGGAATGATGGCTGAAAGAGTAAAGGATGAGGATTTAAGGCTTAAGGAATAAGGAATTAGGGTTGAAAGGGGTTTGGATAAGAAATGAGGATCGAAGGAGGTTGAGGTAAGCAATTAGAGATGAGGAACAGAGGCCATGGTGTCTCTTGACGAGGTTGGGATGAGGACTGAAGGGAAGAACAGTAGAGAGTGAGAGTTGGTGAGGTTGAAAGAAATGCCTTAGCATTAGCATGAACAGTGCTGAACAGATGAGCATAACTCTAAAGACATGAACACTATCTAAACTTCTGAGCAGATACACTACAAACATGTTTTATGAAAGTAAGATATCCAGCTTGACAGTTTTAGTTGTTTTTGAAGACAGTAGATGGCGTAATCAGGATTATATCTGTATTAGGAATCTTTTTAATAGCTACAATTTTAATTGACAAAATTCAATGTCTTTATCGACGTCACAAATGTAGTTATTTACCCGCTGGGGGTGCGAAGGCTCAGTTTGCGTAACACTGATTATATTTAGAGCGTTCCTGACTTTTTCTTCGAATGTACAATGCTTAAATGTCACAGACAGAGAGTAATCGATGGCGACTGTCAGATACTAGAGTTGTGGCCTGCTTTCTTTTTTTCAATGGTTATGTAAGGATTTCCAGGCAGTGTGTGCTGTCATAATAGCGCGTCCTGTTTTTATATCACCCCTCATAAATTCCCACTGTCTGCCCCCGCGGCCTTGACGTCAGCTACATCATTGAGGGTTCACTGACTTTCCGAGTCGATTTATCTTTCATGTAGAAACAACCCACTGCCACTTCAAAAACCACGGCTCGGTCTTTTATTTGAGCTGACTGTGTGACATTTTGTGTCCCCATTTCACCCCTCGTCTCGTCCAGGGAAGCTGTATTCCTCGGTTACTGCCCCCATCTGATTTGTCTTAGCGTCTCTTAAGGAACTCGGTGCTTACTCATCCGAATATTTTGACTTTTCCATCCAGTCGCTCACCTTCCCCCCCCCTATACATTTACTGTTCCTCTCCATCAATCGAAGCTCTTAGCCACAGAATGCTCGAATCCCAGTCAATATGGCACACCGGATGTTAAGACGACCTTGTCTCCCTCACAGAAATAGAAAATCAAGAGTACATTTATTTTCTTGGCAGAAAAAAATATCACTCTTTCATTTTTTGTTTATTTGCCAATGCAAGCTTACAGGAGATATTTAACACCTTCTGTCTGTCAATATGTGTCGATGCACAATGGTAGTGAGCTTTTTTATCCATATGGCCAAAGGTTGAGTTTCCACTGGAGGGCTGAGCATCTACCTGTTATAGAAATATGATATCTGTAATAGTTTGTACTTCTGGACACTACTAGTAATTAATTGTCTTAATTTTAATCTGAGTCTATTAGGCTAGCTGGAGTCAGCGCTATGATATTACCAGATAGTTGATTTAAAAATATAGTTCCTAAAAAGTATTGTAATTTCTTCCTTCCAGCTCCAGCAGCAATCCGCGGTCACTCTGAGCCGCCGGGCGAGGAGCGTCAGGCGGTTCTGGGCGTGACCCGCTGCGGGCAGCACCGCTGGAGCACCATCAGCAGCCTGAGCTCAGACAGCGGAGTAGTGGGCCTGAGCGACGAGCGGGACGAAGAGGACCGCGAGCCCCGGCGCCACCGCAGAACCAGGGGGGCAGAGGTGGAGCGGGTGGACAGCGGCATCGGCCCGGGCCTGTCCCGCACCTGGAAGAGGCCGTCCGCCTCTCTGAGGGCGTGGGAATCCCAGAGGCCGTGCCCCGACTGCGGACAGAGAGACGGCGTCTCCAAAGAGCGGGGGGAGCGGATGTGCGAGCGCTGCTCCAAGCTGCGGACCGAGCGCAAGGAGGCCATCTTGGAGTTCTTGAACACCGAGTCGAGCTACGGCGAGGACCTGCGGATCATCAAGGAGGAGTTCTACTGCCCCATGCAGAGCGCCGGGCTGCTGACGGCCGAGCAGCTTGCTGTGGTGTTCGGCAACGTTCAGGAGCTTATAGACGTCAACGACCGCTTCACTGAACACCTGCAGGACAGCATTGATCAGGCCTTTGACCAGGTGACCTTTTTATCTATTATGAACACACAAACGATGTCCACAACTTCATCGCATCAATCCTTCGCAACCACAAGCACAAATCTAAATATGCAAATGTATGTAGGTGCAATTTTATTGTGATGCATCATTTGTTTCAACCAAAACAACGCTGGTGCTGTTAGATGAAACTTCACTCAGGTTTTTTTTCCTGTATCTCCAGCGCCGGGTTTGCAACACTTCGTTAACTTTTTTAAACCTGGCAACTTCAACGATTCCCTGCAAGCTGCTGTTTTTCTTGATTTTCTTCTGTAGTTTCCACTTTTTATAAAGACCTTTTTGGGAACTTGTTTGTCAGTTATACACATATTCTACTTTGTTTAAATAATATTAATTTCAGTGTATCTCCAATGGGGAAAAGGAAAAGTAAGGAGAGTAGACATAGCTTGTAGCATCAAACCTTACATACAGGGAAAAGGCACAGCTAAACACAGAACCACCAGACCAGGTGTACTTTCAGCAACAAAAAACACAAGATGTAGAGAGAGAGGGAGGAATCTTTAGGCACTTAATGATTTGATTCCAGAAGGTTATGATGGGAATATAAATCGGTTATAGTCGCAATATGTTGTGCAAATGCCTCTTGATGGGTCCAGAACCTTTGAATTACGGCTCTTGTCCATGTATTTCTCCCTTCAGTGTAGAAGGTGAAGGATTTTGGTAATGTTTGCCATAAACTAGCCACACTTATGTCCACCTGCTGTTCAAGCTCTGGGTGACTGTGACTGGATGACTTAGAGTCTACGACAGCGGTGACGTTTAATTTGAATTGCGTGTGTGTGGTTTGTTTCCAGGGTGACGACGACCTGCTGACCGTATACATTGGAGAAATCTTTCTAGAGTTCGTCAACATGCTCCCAGCCTTCCAGACCTACTGCCTGCAGCAGTCCACCTCGGTCAACATGCTCAACACTCTGGAGAAAGAGAAAGAACTGCTCAGGTACTTAACAACGACCCATAGCTGTTCTCCCTGCTGGGCTGTACGATGGAAAAGCTGCTCTGGGAGCTTTCCCCTGTTTCTGCCACAGCTGCTCTGTGTAATTCTTAATGGATAGGACAGTGAGTTATCACTTATTCAGAGGAAGGTCTATTTTGAGAGCTAAGCTGCAATGATTCATCTTTTCAGACAGAGCCACATCTCAGGCTCTTCTATAACACCCATTAATAAAGTTTTAATTTTCCCAAGACATGCGACGTGCTGTACAAATGCCCACCCTCTTTCTCATTTCAGAATATTCCTGGATGTTTCCCAGAACGACAACACCGCACTGCGTCGTATGAACTTGCGCTCTTTCCTCATGGCGCCGCTCCAGCGCGTTACCAAGTACCCACTTTTGTTGAGCCGCATCATTAAGGTCACTCCTGAATGCCACCCGGACTACGCTCGCCTCCGGGAGGCCAAAAGTCGAGTGGAGTCCCATCTGGAGCACATCAACATGAAGACCAAGCAGGAGGGTAACGGTGTCACCTGGTCCCTGCGCTCATTCCGTCGCGACAGCCGCAAGAACCGGGAGGTCATCAACATCGAGATGCGAGAGGTGTCAATGAAGACCGTGGGTTGGGCAAGAGAAAACACCCGGTTTGTCATGGAGGGACCTCTCCAGCTGTCCCAGCCAGCAGATGGTCAGTGGTTAAAAAAGGGCAGCAAGGCCCTCAAGTTCCAAAACGTGCAGAGTCTACTGATGGTGAGGACACAGAGGGGCGGCGACTCCCCAGGGCAGGCCACCGACGTCGGGCGGCAGGGGGAAGACACGGGGGAGAGCGTTCGAGACGGAGTGCTGGTCTTAATCAAGGACAAGAGTAGTGGGAAGTTTGCAGTGCTGAGAGAGCCGATCCGTCTCGCAAACTGCGTGGTGTCATCAGATCCGGACTGCGAGGACACCTTCGAGGTCCTCGACATCCGGCGGGAGTCGTTTGTTTTCCGTGCCTCGGACAAATCCCGTACCCAGCAGTGGTTCCATCAGATGAAGAGGTACGCCCGAGACTTGGGCTCCTGGAGGAAAAGGCGCAACGCTTTGCCTAACATCATGATCAACGCCAACCAGACGCGTTCCTGAGGCTAGCCTCCACCACCTTGTTGTTCCACTGTAAATAACCCCAAATCTCTCAACTCCAGAAATCCAATTGCAACATCTCCTGAGCAACACCGCTGTTCTGACGTTTTAGATTTCGGTAAACAATCACACAATCTGTCTCACATTGTGTGTGAGAAAACGTAGCACTTTTTTTCCATATGAAGCAGTAAGTGCGCCATATAATTGTATGTAGATTTCATTTTGAAGCTGTTACAAAAAAAAGGGAGAAAAATACCAGTTTTTTTGAACGACCAAAAAATACTTGGGCTGTTCTTGAAAGCCTTGATTGTAAAGACTGTTGAGTACCTAAAGGTGTGTTTGATTAATAGCATGACTGAACATGACTGGCTGCAAAAAAAGAAGAAAAAAAAAAACTATTATGTCATTTTTATACAAGACAGTGAGGATTGCAGACATTTTTGGTAAGAGACGGTAAAGATGTCTTCAGTTTTTTGGTTGTTTTTTTCAGTGGTTTATGTTTTGTTGTCACTGCCCTTTTATCTTTGTGTGCTGCCCTCTACTGTCTGTAGGCGGCATAACAACTTTCACTGCCAGAGATGCAGTTGAGCAGAGCCTCTCCATTAGGCTGAGAGCAGACCTTTAACATATCTGTAATTCAATGGGATTTCATGGAACAGCAATAATCTCAGCCAGTTTAACAAAGTAGCTACTTTATATGCAGTTAATTCCCTCTTAATCTGCAGCTGGTCCTTCTGTTTTATGTTACTGGGCATTGTGGCAGGTTTGATGATTAATGCGTCGCTTCGTTATTGCGACTCCAAGAAAGCCTCTGTTTTCGCCTTTAAAACCGAAATCATCCTGTTGTCATGAAATCAATTTTTAAAAATTGTGTTTTATGGATAGCGAACAAGACTAGTCAGAGATGCACCAAGAAATTCAGGCTACCGATCTGAATTAGTCCATTTTGAACCCGTTGACCAGGTAGTCGGAATCTCAAATATCCAATGTTTTTTTTCTGTCACTTGAATGCACCACACCTCAGTGCTGGCAAAAATACGCTTCATCTGTTTTCAGGACCTGAGGTGTTCAAAATTTAGTCCAAGGGGGAAAAAATCTATTTAATAACAATAAATTAATTTCTATGATATTGTGAGACACTTTTATGATTCATTCAGACCGTGAGAGAGCAAGACTTTCATCAGATAACAGGAAGGCTGAACATTTTACAGCAAAGTTGCTTTGTGTAATTTGATGGCACTCTTATACTCTGTCTGTGATGGATTATGCAGGATTTCGAAATGTTGGCTGCCTTTTAAAAATTCAATACAAGATGCTCAAAATGGTTCAAATTGTCAACTCCGTGAATTTTATGTCATTTTAAAATCGTACATTCCTCCTTTTCTGTAACTTCCGTGTCACACATGGCGTGGCAGTTCCCCCTGTCCAAATATAAATATCTGTTCATTGCAGGATGGATAATAAAATATATTGAATTCTGTTCTTAGAGAAATTTAATTAGTGTAAAATTGCTAAAGGCATTTCAAAGCTTTACAAATGCTGGGGATTGTATGTCGGCCACAAAACGGTGCATCTCTAGTACTAGTCGGCCTCTTTGTTTGTCAAGGGCAGAGTTTTTCATCCATGTACTCAGTGCATCAGCAGCTGCATAGATTGAAACTATAATAGGTGCACTTTTATTTCTTTAATTAACTACAAGTTGTTTTTGTCACTACATAATTCAGATATTTTCCTCAGCTCTTTTTAAAAGTTCATGGAGAAAGAATTGCACTCTTAGACCCTGAAAACCAAAGTCTTTAAGTATTGAAGTCTTACACTTTACACAATTATGATTATAAATAGAAAAGAAAAATCACAATTTACCATTTTATTTTCAAGAAGTGACCCATTTCGGTTTTTCGGCTCATGTCTAATTGTCTCATTGTCATAAAAAGTAAGCATTCTCTACGAAGGCTGAAAAACTCTGCTCACCTGACGACCCCAAGGCTGGAAGAGAGCGTCCCGATCATGTCACCATGACAGGTTATTAACTGTGTTCTGAGACCAGCAATGAGCTGTTGTGCCTTTTCTACTTTATTACTGTTAGACGAAGACTGACAAATTCGCAATCTTGCCACAGTAGCATTGACCTCCGCTAAGCAGACGAGCCTGCCCTGTGTCTGCACTCACAGGCAATATAATTATTCCTTTTACAGTGAACTGCCTTCTTTTTTCAGTGTTTTTTTAACCAATGTTTTTTTTTTTTACTTCTGAAGGCTTTAGTTTGAAGCACTTTATATTTAAGTGAAAGATTTTACTCTCCAGTATAACTGCTGGTGAAATGCGTGTTCCTTCATTGGCGAAGATATTGGGTTGACTGGGCACATCGAGACAAAGTCGGTCAAGCCGATAATTTCAGACCATTGCTGTTATGTTTATTATAAAGTAGCATTAAGAAGAACATATCACTGTTTCGGAGGGCAGAGCTGCTCGACTCCACACTAAGGCTCATTTGCTGTTGGGAGGACAAAAAAAGAAAACATCTCAATGTAAGAAAACACCTGTAGAGTTGCCTATGATTTATTTACTTTCCCCTTTTGGTTTGAAACCTCTGTATTATTTCTCTATTGTAATATATTGTGAATTATATTAAAAAAAAAAAAGATTTTAAACACTTTTTTCTTGTTTTTTTTTTCCATCTCTGAGGAGAAACACATTGTTAGAACACAAAATGCTGTAATATTTTTGAAGCACAGGATGAGAAACTTTATTTTCTTTTCATAGAAAACAATCTTGCTCCACTACAGACAATAAAAAAAAAAATTCACCTTTATTTAAAAAAAAAAGAAAAACATAAGCCATGTAAGACACCATTTCTTTTCACTACTTCCTAACACTAAACAACAGAAATAGCTAAACAGACAACTGGCACAGTTTCAAAAAGGTTTGTAACTACAGGTCATTTAACGAATCAGTTTGCTCTTATTTTACGGTGAAGTGCAACGCTGTCATTTCTTTGGCTTTTCACTCCTTGAGTCTCACAAAAAGTACAAACCAACCATCAGAATTTGAACTAAAAAAAAAATCTGACAAAGTTGACCGTGTTAGTGGACCCAACGATTTAAGCTTGTATTTATTGGATGAAAAACTTGCTTTGTGAACCAGACGTGGTAACTTTTGAACCTTATGAAGACTCCAACTGATTAAATCACCTAGTAAACAGCTTTTTTTTTTTTTTTTTTACAAATTTATCATTTTGACAAGAGAAATAGAACACAACACAGAACAAAATGATTGAAACACTCAAACGATATCTCCGACAGTCTTCCCAAACAGGGCCCTGTTGCAAATCTGAACAAATGGTGAAATACAATGACGCAACACAGGAACACATTTCCAAAACTTGCAACAAACTGAACCTTTAATCTTAAACTTCTGAATGAGAACGCTGAGATCCTCTTAACGCCTCTGCTGCCTTTCTGACAGACTGACATCCATGTGAACCACCGCTCCCGCATGCATTTGCACAAATACATGCTGAAACACTCGCACGCATACACAGACACACTGTCTGTCCTTGGCTGCTGGGGACCTCAGGCAGATCCCTGAATCTCCGACTTTCCAGGTCTCCAACCTGCGGCAATCATGCAGAAGGTCCTGCAGCAGGAAGCAGCTGCCAACACAACCCCGCCCCAACAGCAAACCAACGACGCTCCTCGCTCTACTTGTCTCCGCCGGACTCGGGCTCCTTCGCCAGACCGCGGATGGACAGGTCGTAGACCACCTCTTCGATCTTCTTCACGTCATACTTCAGACCGTCGTAGCGCTTCCTCAGCGGGTCGTTCTTCAGGTTGAGCAGGCGGAAGCCCGAGTCCAGCTCGTTGATGAAGTTCGAGATGCGGAGCGGCCGGCTGTAGTCTCCCGCTGTGACGCTGTTCACCGCTAACCGCGACTGGAGGAGCAAAACAAGTTCAATGTGAAGTTACTGAGTTTCAAAACCTGCCTACAAACACTGGGGTAAACGGGACAAAGTAAATATATAAATCTGACCTTATGAAATTTATCTGCAAAATATATAATTGTCAGATTATTATTATTTTGCCTGATGTCTCCAACAGCTATGTACTTCCCACTACAAGAATTATACAGCTGGTTTATAGACAGACTTGGTTAACCTCAGAGAGCTTATAAAGGCCTGAAATGAGTTCCGGTATACTAGGTCTTAAAGCTACAGCTCACAATATAAATCTCCATACGAATCTTCAGCTTATAAAATCAGATGTGAGCTGAAGACATTGTTTTATGCATACATAACCAGTTTTCATGGATGCATCATCATCACTATTTGGCAACTTTCAGCTGCCTTGTGCTCAATTTATTCTTTACACATTTCTTGACTTTGATCACGTAACTCAATACAACTACTGCAACTCACAAGTCAGAAATTGACAAAACACTGTCGACGTCAGCAGCACACCACTCACCAGTTCACTGGCCATTATCAGCACTCCAGCCAGGAAATCTTCAACGTCCAGGTGAAAGCCCTTCTCTCGCACAACTTCAACTGCCAGAGAGATGGGAGGGGGGAGAGTTAGGCGGACCTTCTCACTTATAAAGGCGTGGCTCTAAAAGAGAACATGGCGCCTACTTCCAAGTATCTGAGCCGCCTCCTCCCGCGTGACGAGGGCTTCACTTTCCAGGTAGACGACAAAGGCCGCCAAGAAGACCAAACGCTGCAGGACAAACCGCCAGTGTTCATGGAACCTGAAAAGGCGAACGAAATTAAAACATTTAAAATGTCGAGGGTCAACAAGTATACAGGTGAAAACAAAGGAAGGTTCTAAATCTCATGAAAAAAACCAAACAATGTGAGATCACATCTTATAAACACCAAGAGACGAAAAGCGAAAACTTTGAGAAATTTCTTGCAATGTATATTTAATTCTAGGAAACCTACACAAGGAAATGCTTTTTCCTAATTATACATATTATGTCCAAAGTGAAACCCACCTGTAATACTGCTCAGCGGGAAATTTGGTTTTGAGCTCAGCCAGGTGCGTCCTTACAGTGCAGAACAACTCCCGCGCCCTGGCACATTTACTGGGAACTTATGAGAGGGGGGAAAAAATATGGCTTTAAGACATTCAACACTTTAAAAGAAACTAACATGGCATTGCAAATTTTCTCCAAAACTCACTCTCTTTGAACCCAGATGGCTGGTGAACACTTTGAAGCACCGTAAGGATTTCCCTGGCGGTCTGCTCCAAATTCTGGACCACCTTGCGAATATCCTGTGACAAATAAATTGTAAACATGGACACAAGCACAGCAGCGTCAAACATAAAGAAAATAAATATATACGAGTTAATATAAACCAATAGAAAAACACAGAAGAGAGTAGTTTTAAAGTGGTGCAGCTTAATAAACTAGATTTCTGTTGTGTTCCGTTGCAGAGACACAACCAATTCGGGGAAACATGTTAGCTTAGCAGCTAATGCTGATAGCAGCTTTGCTCGTACCTCTCTGACGTCCTGGTCGGCGCTCAGGAATCCCTGGATGTAGCTGAACATTTCAGTCACAGACATTTTCTGAACGCTGGGGAATTACCGGATAAAAACAAAAAGCGCCCCAAAAAAGCAAACAAACAAACAAAAGAACAGCAGCTAGCAGCTAATAAGTCCCAACATCAACGTGCAAGCCCACCGTCAGGTTTGCTTCTTCTTCGTCTTCTGTTGCGTTTTATGGCCGTTTACAGACTTTGTGCATTACCGCCATCAACTGGACGGAGATGTAACTTCAGAAATTAATTTGTTACTATACATCTTCAAATAATAACAAAAATAAATAATTACTAAATTATATTCATACTTATACACTCACACACCCATACATACTAAATCTTCTCAGCTAATTTTGTATCTTTTAAATATTTAATAATTGCTTGAATGATGTAATGTGGTCAGGTTTGCTTCAGTCAGTGCGTGGAGATGACGCCACCAACACTGACGTCATCCCGCTTTTTCTGTATTAAAAAATAATAAAATACGAAACTTGACTGCAGTTGTTGAGGCTGGACTAGTTAACTCAATGAACTCTATATATACATATATATATGTATATATGTATATCTATATCTATATATAGATATAGATCTATATCTATATATAGATCTATATATATATATATATATAGATCTATATATAGATATAGATCTATATCTATATATAGATCTATATCTATATATAGATATAGATAGATATAGATATATATCTATATCTATCTATATCTATATATAGATATAGATCTATATATATAATTTTATAATTTTTTTATATTATAATTTTTTTATATATATATATATATAATAGATTGGCAATAATAATAATAAACACAAAAGTATTGCCTATTACAAACTAAAACAGCTAAAATCTTTCAAACTCTCACTCAACAATGTGCATTACTATTATATCTTATTATTATTATTCAAAATTAATATCTACGTAACCCAAAATTGTCTCATTTATCCAACATATAAAAGTTATTTGAGGAACATGATGCTTGTGAATGTTTAAATACCATAAAGTGAAGCAACGGCTGTCCTTTTTACTTGGTTAACTTCAATGATCAACTTTGACCTTGCAGTAATATTTCTAGGATCAGATTTCATGTATGGAATTGGATCCATTTTATACATACATCTGGTGTTGTATGTGACGTGTCCTTAGTCTTAATTAGATTTATTGTAAATGCTCTGATGTACTGAAATGTCAAACAGATTTTACACAAATTGTAATTTTTGTGGGACAGTTTACACATTTACTGAGTTTTAATGTAGTTACCTGCCTTCTCTCTCTCTTTTTTTAATCTTAACAAACACGTCCTGTTGGAAAGATTTGTCAATTTTCGGAAATAGTTTAATATACTGTTTTTGAAGCCCAGAAGTTAGATTACTCCTCTTTTACCTGTTTGGGTTTGATGTCATGGAAAAACATGTTGCATTACCTCATTCCCTCTGTTGATGGCGCTACAGCAGAACAATTACACACGTTGCCTTCAAGTACCGCTAAAAAAAAAAGAGAGAGTTACCAAGAGCCAAACAGATTTTTATCACTGCCAATCAGAAAATGAAATGTTCCTAATTATAACAATGTTGTTATTAATCAACATTCAGTAGCTTAATAAAATAAAATATAATACAAAAGTGTATCTTAAGAAAAATGTAAAACAAAATATAAATCAAAAATAATCTTGATAATAAGTTCAAATGTAATTAATTTAGCTATCTTTTAGCTGTTTAAGTTACATAATCTCTATTCCAAAACTTGTACATTATACTCTACTGATACAGATAGTTTCACCAAATTCACTAGGTAACGTTTCTGTTTTGTAAAATTACCGTGTAGCCCATAACACATCACAAAAATGTAGCTGTAAAGCGGACTATTTCCAAAAGACAATCAGTAGGAGATTAGGCCATCCTCATAGTTGTCATATTTCCAACAGCCATTGAACATATCACGGCATCAGCAGCCTGTTGCTCCATCTAGTAAAAACTCCGCCGCTCATTTGCGGACTCGGACTCCGCTGTGTTCACGCTCTGTCCGACGGCAACAACCGCGTTGCTCTTTTTGAGCAACTTCTCTTCATCTGTTGACGCTGAGACTTTGAAACAATGCAGTTGTCTGGACCACGGGCGGCAGTCTGAGATGGAGAAAACCTTCACAGAGGATGACTGCGTGGATTCAGGAGCAGAGACCGGGGGGTGAGTGGGGCTGAGGTGTTTCTATCCTTAATTAACAACAGCGAAATTGTCGCGTATTTATATTTGTGTGTTGAGTAGCGCGTGCTTTTAAGTCTGTAAAAGCCGCGTGTGCACGAGCGAGTTTAAAACAAGCGACGTCCATATCTGTCAGATGGCGTCACTAAAAACCTGGAAAAAAGTAGTTTTCTCTGTTATTTATTAGGCAACGGAGGTAAATACAGAAACACGCAGCATTTTCTAAAAAAAAACCTGATGTGGTTTCGATAAGGAACATGTTAGACAATTTATTAAATATAAATACTTTATGAATTGATGAAATATTCAGAGTTATTGTTGTTCACTGTATTTCAGCTGGTAAACAGAGATGTGCTTCGGTTTCTCCTGCGGTACGTCGCTGTTGGTGTTCATGTGTTTTACAGTAGACGTCAATTAGTGCTGTTTACCTTTTGGAGCATAGTAGTACATTTAGTCGTAGCAGTAGTTTTGTTTGTGTATTGAACCGTTGTTTAGAAAACAGATCGATCTCTTTGGATATTTTTGAACAGAAATGCTGCATATTTTTGCTTTCTTGTATTTTATTTTCACTCCGCCTTAAACCTCAAATACTTATTTTGACCATTAGAGCACTATGAGCATAAAAACATACAACAGAGATCGACATTAATGTTGGGGGATGTGCATTTTAAGCTTTATCACAGTATTGCGTTGTACGTATTGCCCAAGAAACCGATGATTAAAATCAAAAATCGGTTTTCTCAGCTGGACATTCATCGCTGCAGACAGTCTGAACCTTTACGAAAACAAACACTACTCTAAAAATAGACCCTCCCTGTTATCAAACAAGCTACATCCATACAGTAGCTACATTCAGTAGTGCGACTGTCTTGCTAAACATTGCAAAAAATAACTGCAATTTGAATGATCAGTTTTGTTAACCAACAGTAAAAAAAATAGTCCAAACAGTAAAAGAAAACAGACAATACGTAACAAGAAGAATACGTAACAAGCAATTATTCAAAAGATGTTGTGTCCACATCTACCAAGTGCTTAATGTCAGAGGAGTCACATTTTTTGTTGTTGCTAAAATTAAAGTGGAACTCAAAAGTGGTGTTAGAATCATAATCCACACAGATTATAGCCAATAGTTTGGCCATAATTGAGATGTAAAGAGTTCAGATAAAGGTGGTACAGTTGTTGTTGAGCCTGTTTGTGTCATTATGTCCTTGTTTAATTGGCTTTTAAGCCGCGTTTGAACAGTTTGAACATTAAACGCTAGCAGAAAACACGCGGTGTGTGTAATAGATTTTTGCTGGATGATAAATTGTCCCGGAAGTTATTGCAATAAGCAATAACGTCGTTGTTTTGAGGCCATTATCAACTGTAGCAGCATAATAATGCATGAACACATTGTCAAAGATCAACAAACTTTAGAGTCTAATGGACATTTAACACTGGAACTGGAAGACATTTTAAATATCCAAAATAAATAAACAGAAACAACAAACAAAATTAACTATAAATTAACTAATTAACTATTACTGTTTACTCTGTAGACAAAATTGGCCTTCAAAAGAAAAAGCACTAGTTGAGACCAAAACACCAGACTGAAGACTTTTGTCTGGCAGAAAGAGAGAAAAGAGAAAAACAGTAAATCATACAAATGGAAATTATTGAGCTTGTTTTATTTTATTATTCGATTAATTGATTTAATGCAACAGGCCCAGGTGTGCTATAATATTGATGAATGTTGCAGTAATGATATGGCTTGCGATAAATAAACAAAATTTTAAAAAGTGCTTTGTGTTCATAGATCCCAGTTGTTTGCCCAACAACTGGGACAAGAAAAACATTAAGATCAAGACAAACTTTATCATGTCAACGTGACGACTTGTCTTGCAGTCGACCGAGGAAAAATTCAAATAAAAAATTGACAGAAATACAAAAATAATGACAACATTAATAATGCCGTTGAATTCATTTTCGTAGCTCTGTTTTGTTTTGAAGGGTTTTTGGAATAAAAGCAACCTAATCGATGCATTTGGGACGGCGTCGTATTTTTAGCATTGGACTAGAATCGCTCAGAGGTCTGATTTATGACGATCAGCACGGAGCCACATAAATGGAAAGTGCTGATGTGAAAGAAAGGAAGAGCGGCTGATAACCACAGAGCTGCCACCGCCACAGAATCCCGTCCTCCTCCTGCTCCTCCTCCACTCACCTCCAACACCTCTGCCTCCATCTGACCTTCAGACACCCGTCACCTCCACTCCAGTCGCACATGTCCCTAAGGTCATACCACATTTTCATTTCATATCTCGCTGGTTTTAATCCAGTTTGTAGTGAAATGAAAGCGAGTTCAGCAGAGAGATCCCTGCCTCTCTGCTTTTCTGCTCTCATCAGACGGCAGAAGGCTCCGTCTGTGCAGCTCTTCAAAGGTCATCCTGACTCACGTTAGGTCACTCTGCACTCGGGCCTCGTGTGCTCGCTGCTGCCCGCCTGCGCTTCCACTTTCTGTTTATTGTCCTTGGACGGAGATGAAGCGAAACGGCGCTTCCAGGCTCGGAGCGTCAGGCGAGATGTTAGCTGGAGCCGCCGCTGCCGAGCCCTCGCACCCCGAGGAACCGTCAACTGCACACGCCACCAACTCCAGCTGCTCTCCAGAGCCGTTAAACTGAAAAAGAATATTTTTCTTATTTCCATTCACAATTTTCCTTTTTCCTTTTACTTTTACGAAGCAAATTTTTCTTTAAACATTCGTTTAAATCAAGCTGTGTGTATTTCCTTCGTTTTCTCCCTCTTTCTTGACAGTTTCCCCTCCATGCTACCCCGCCATTTCTCTCTCTCTCTCTCTCTCTCTCTCTCTCTGTTACTTCACCTCCTCATCGCACATCACTCTCATCCAGCGCTAATTCTCATTAGGCAGACTGAAAACCTCCTGCAGCAGGAAACAGACCCTCTCCTCTGTTTCCTGCTGCTCCAGAGCCCTTATTAGTTTAGCGATGAAAACACAGGAGGGTGCATGTTGGAGGGACAGTGTTCTCTGGCTGTCAGCTAAACCCTGTGGGACTAATATTCTCATCTTAGAAAGTCCATGTGTGAGCTGAGGCTTCGCAGATGGTTCCCGTAATTACATAATGGAGAGTGTCGGTAAGCTGCCGCAGTCAAATTCGCCAGCGTGTTACACCACTTTACAGTCTTAGTAGTCATACCTCGAGAGCATTTTCAGATTCTCTCTCGTTTCAAGCTTCAGCGTGGCGTATTGGGATTTGCTGCGACAGACTGATGCCGAGAAGAGCGTAGTTAAAACATTTCTCTAACTTGTTCACAGATCAAAATCTGAACATCGTGGCATGAGGGAGGGTCAGTGGTGTTTAGAAAACAGTGTTAAAGCGTAAAGAGAGCTGGAATCAGAGAAGAGGCTAAGAAACCAGAGTGGTGGTTCTGCAAAGTACTGGCTAAAGGAATGCAAAGGCATGCCACACTTTTAAGATAGTAAAAATGCAAACCATGTATTGTTTCCTTTTCGCGTTCGCAACAGTGATACATCACAAAAAAAGCCCAATGAAAAAGCATAAGGTTTGTGGTTGTAAAGTGACAAAATGGAAGAAGGTCAAGGGTTACATATTTCTACAAGGCAATGCAGGAGAACAGCTTCATTATTTTATTTTTATTCAATATTTCTTTGATTTGTTTATTCATTGTTAAGCATAGGTTAAAATGAAAATCACCCTATATTGCTCCTTCCAGGAGATTATTAGCTTTGCTTATCACGAACCTTAAAAATAATTTTACGTGCTGCATTGAGAGCTGAGGTAATTTGTTGACTTTCATATGCTGGAACTTTGCAATAAATGAAATACACAACTAGGAAATATTTGCATTTTCTACAAAACAGCAGGGTGAAATCTGTAAATTGAAATTTTTTTGGTAGAAAATTGCTGAATAAAGTGAAGTTAACAGAATAAAGCAATGGTATAACTATTAGAAATAGAAGCAAAACTGTCAAAAAAATATTGTTGAATATTAACAAAATGGAAGAAACTTTTGAAAAGCAAAGAAGAACTGGCAGCTGGTCTGCTGAAGAAGCACAACGTTTAGCAGAAAAGTGGTAACGTTGAGTCAAAAACAGATGTTGCAATGCAAAAAAAATAGTAGAAACTTTTAAATAAATCAAATCAAATTTTATTTGTATAGCACATTTCAGCAGCAAGGCATTTCAAAGTGCTTTACATCATTACAAACACAGAAACACAATGCAACATAGAATCAATCATTAAGTCAAGTTCCATCAATAAATTTGTAATTGATTACGTTTCAAATACAATTCTAAACAGGTGGGTTTTCAGTTGAGATTTAAAAGAAGTCAGTGTTTCAGCTGTTTTACACTTTTCTGGAAGTTTGTTCCAAATTTGTGGTGCATAGATGCTGAAAGCTGCTTCTCCTCGTTTGGTTCTGGTTCTGGTGATGCAGAGGAAATGCAGACTTGTCAGCTGATCTGCTGAAATAATGTAAATATCAGCTGAAAACGGAAAAATCTACAGGGTGAGTTACAGTTTTCACACATTAATAACGTACAAAGAATTGATTTGATCCAATTCATAATGACATCTATATAAACCACAAAATGACTCATCTGATAACAAATGATACTTAAAGTGATCAAACTTTTACCTTATAATTTCTTTTAATCACGTCAGAAGAGAGCTCACGATGGTTATTAGAAGTTATCTTGCAGTGGAAATGAAAAAGACTTTATTTGGTTCGTGTCTTTATGTCTTTGGATCATTAACACATTTTTATCAGAACTGATATGAACTGCAACATTATTTCTGTAATTTTTTTAAACAATTTTTTTTTAGGGTAGCAAAAAAACAAAAAACAAAACACATCTGGTCAACTTTTTCCATATTAGTCGAATCCGTTTTCTGAATTCTCGTTGGATCTGCAGTCATGTCCAGATGCTTCAAGTTGAATAATGTCTCATGTTGCTGTTTTACTGCCAGGAATCCCAAATATGTTAGTTCCCTCTCATTAAAATGTGTTTCAGCTTAGTTGCTTATATGCAGTGTAAACAATTCGATCGGATTGCATCAAAACGGTACCTCAGTTTGTCAGATCTACCATACAGAAGCATCACTATTAGTAAAACTGGTAAGGTTCTATATATAAAAGCAGAAATTAGTTTATTTTGTTTATAGAAATTGTCACTTTAGCTGCCAAAGATGAGTTCTCTAATGTACTCTACAGTTAGACAAACAAAAAAAAAATGGTGTCGCACTGTGAATGCCGACCTTATTGACCTGTCTTGGAATGCTGTAGAAATATGCTCTCACCTAAATTATGCAGCAACACTCTGGTGGAGCAGAGTGTGGTGGGGATGATATCTGAGTAAACGTCCCAGTGTTTTATCCCAACCACACTACGATGTCTGTGCATTTTTGTGACCTGTCCAGCTGGACGTCTTCTACGCTTTAACCAAAAGTCAGTATTTGAAATAGGAGCAGGTCATCCGCATGTAGAGTGCACTTTATACTGCAATATAAACTTCTGTCTCTTCTCTCTGTTTCTTGTCTTGCTCTTCCTCCTCCCTCCCAATATGTCCACATCCCGTCTCTGTATTCATTTGTTTTGTTTTTTTTCTCTTTTGTCTTTTTCTCTGCAGATCTGATTACAGTCCTCTGTCCTCGACGAGCAGTAAGTAATCTCAACACGAAGCAGAGCAAACACTAACGCATTCAAACTCACAGCTCAGGTGCAGGACTTTATCTCCTTAATGCATCCTGACAAAATAAATCTTCTCAGAGGGGAGAAGGGTGGCCGAGGGGTGGGCTTCGTTTGCGCTTAGTGGTCTCTGAAACCAGCTGCACATTTTTAGGAAAGGGTTTTTGTGTAGAAGAAAAACAAACAGCTTGCTTTCCACAGTTCCTTTCATTGCACCAGCATGCAGTTTACCATATTTTATGTAGCACAATGGAATCTGAGCAAGAAAAAAGAAAGGATAAAAATATCAGGGAAATGTATAAATTGTAAAGGATATATTGGTAAATATCCTGTGCAGCTAAAAAAACAAAATTTATGTGAAAAAATAAAGAAAAGTCGCAATAACCTGGCTGTACATCCCTGAACATTTTTTACTGAAGCACTTATTGTCATGAGGTGTGGTGCGGGTTGGTGGTGAGGCAGACGCTATTGACCCAGATGAGATGAATAATGGATGTTTAATAGAAAATAAGTCCAGGAACAAGCAGCAGGCACAAGGAAACACTGACGAAACATAGACGAAACATTGACGAGGACCCGACGAGGAACAGAGAACACAGGTGGAGTTAAATACACGGGAGGGTAATCACAGAGACGAGACACACCTGGGAACAATCAAGGGGAGGACAGGACAACGAAGAGACGCAAGGACACAAAAAACTCTAAATGAACACAGAAAACACAGATCCTGACAGTACCCCCCCCTCAAGGGCGGCTACCAGACGCCCAAAAAAAAAAAAAAACCACAACAAGGGTGGGCGGAGGGGCGCCGGATGGGGGGCCAGAGTCCAGAAAAAACAAAAACACAACAAGGGTGGGCGGAGGGGCGCTGGACGGGGGGCCAGAGTCCAGAAAAACAAAAAACTACCCACCATTGTGGCGGAAACACAAGAAGGGCCAAGAGTCCATAAACAAACAAAAAACTACCCACAGGGTGGGCGGAGGCAAAGGAGGCAGGAACCACGGAGGTGGTCCGGCGGTCGTCCGCGGCGGCGGGAACCACGGAGGCGGTCCGGCGGCCGTCCGCGGCGCTGGAGGCGGGAACCACGGAGGCGGTCCGGCGGCCGTCCGCGGCGCTGGAGGCGGGAACCACGGAGGCGGTCCGGCGGCCGTCCGCGGCGCTGGAGGCGGGAACCACGGAGACGGGAACCACGGAGGCGGGAACCACGGAGGCAGTCCGGCGGCCGTCCGCGGCGCTGGAGGCGGGAACCACGGAGGCGGTCCGGCGGCCGTCCGCGGCGCCGGAGGCGGGAACCACGGAGGCGGTCCGGCGGCCGTCCGGCGGCCGTCCGCGGCGCTGGAGGCGGGAACCACGGAGGCCGTCCGGCGGCCGTCCGGCGGCCGTCCGCGGCGCTGGAGGTGGCGATGAGTCCCGGGGGCCGCCCACAGACGGCGACGACGAGCCCCCCGAGGCAGGGTCTCTGGTGGAGCACAGGGGGTCTCGGTCGGAACGCTGGGAGTCTCGGTCTCGGGTGGAACGCAGGGAGTCTCGGTCTCAGGTGGAACGCAGGGAGTCTCGGTCTCGGGTGGAACGCAGGAGGTCAGGGTCTCAGGAGGAACGCAGGAGGTCAGGGTCTCAGGAGGAACGCAGGAGGTCAGGGTCTCAGGAGGAACGCAGGAGGTCAGGGTCTCAGGAGGAACGCAGGAGGTCAGGGTCTCAGGAGGAACGCAGGAGGTCAGGGTCTCAGGAGGAACGCAGGAGGTCAGGGTCTCAGGAGGAACGCAGGGGGTCTCGGAAGGAACACAGGGAGTCTCGGTAGGAACACAGGGAGTCTCAGTCTCAGGTGCGCCGGCTGGAACGCCGGCTGATTCGGCCTCGGGTGCGCCGGCTGGAACGCCGGCTGATTCGGCCTCGGGTGCGCCGGCTGGAACGCCGGCTGATTCGGCCTCGGGTGCGCCGGCTGGAACGCCGGCTGATTCGGCCTCGGGTGCGCCGGCTGGAACGCCGGCTGATTCGGCCTCGGGTGCGCCGGCAGGAACGCCGGCTGATTCGGCCTCCGGTGCGCCGGCAGGAATGCCGGCTGATTCGGCCTCGGGTGCGCCGGCTGGAACGCCGGCTGCTTCGGCCTCGGGTGCGCCGGCTGGAACGCCGGCTGCTTCGTCCTCGGGTGCGCCGGCTGGAACGCCGGCTGATTCGGCCTCGGGTGCGCCGGCTGGAACGCCGGCTGATTCGGCCTCGGGTGCGCCGGCTGGAACGCCGGCAGAAACGGCCTCGGGTGCGCCGGCTGGAACGCCGGCAGAAACGGCCTCGGGTGCGCCGGCTGGAACGCCGGCAGAAACGGCCTCGGGTGCGCCGGCTGGAACGCCGGCAGGAGGTGCTGGTCCCGGAACTGGAGCGGGATCTGGGCTGGCGGAGAAACTTTGCGGCTTGGGAGGCAGAGGTTCGCCAGCCATGACGGCTAGAGCCGCCATACGCTCCCACTCTGCCTCCCTCTGCAACTCCACCAACCCCGGGTGCGGAAAGCGAGGAACCCAGTAGTCCAGCAGGTGTCCCAAGCGGATGGCGAAACCGAGGCGTCGGATGGCAGCGTATGGCTTGGCCATTGCTTCCTCGTACTCCCTGATGGTTTCCGTCAGCTCCTTAAACTCATCTGGGTCCATGATGAAAAATAAAACCAGCGTGCCTCACCGTACTGTCTGGTCGGGTCCTACTGTCATGAGGTGTGGTGCGGGTTGGTGGTGAGGCAGACGCTATTGACCCAGATGAGATGAATAATGGATGTTTAATAGAAAATAAGTCCAGGAACAAGCAGCAGGCACAAGGAAACACTGACGAAACATAGACGAAACATTGACGAGGACCCGACGAGGAACAGAGAACACAGGTGGAGTTAAATACACGGGAGGGTAATCACAGAGACGAGACACACCTGGGAACAATCAAGGGGAGGACAGGACAACGAAGAGACGCAAGGACACAAAAAACTCTAAATGAACACAGAAAACACAGATCCTGACACTTATTGATTCATTTCAGTACGGTGAATCAAATTGAACTGATGTTGATCCTGTTAATATTTGACATTCTACCTCGCATAAACTCTCCAAATCCAATATCTTTTTTCTTTTTTTGGTCCTTGAGTCCAAATTTTCACATGTCTTCATATTTATACGACATGAAAAGTCTCTACCTACCTTTTGGTATAATACCGATTTTAATTTGGAGCTGCTTATAACTTCATTCACCTTTTCAACAGACCCTGTTCCTGAAGAAAACAGGAAAGTGCCTTTTTTTTTGGAAATATATTTTTTTATAAGTGAGGGATGGATTATCTCCTTCTTATTGGTTTTGCTCCAATTAAGGAGGTGAATAGATTGTCATATTGTAATTAGCCCTACTTTTTGTTCTTAACTAAAAAGGAACCAAACCCTTCAAAAACTGTTGCCACCTTATTGAAAATGGTATCGAGTATTTTTCTTCATGGTGTCTACTTTGAATTTTCATTTTCGTGACAACCCAACTTTGCAGTCTTCCCTACCAGCTAATTTCTTGCTTTTTCCACAGACGTTGAGGAAACATAATTTTTTTTGTGATGTCATTGTTTCCCCATATATTTTCCAATTCTTGATGACTGTACAGTGACATCTGTATAATGAGGTGGGCATTTTTACAGTCTTCTCCTGACTGATACCTTTACAGCTTATACACTTGTACATTAATGCACTTTATTTGTACATTTCCTCCTCTTTACAATGATTTACTATAGTCTCGTTTTCTAACCCTTATAGATAAACAGGTGTTTGGACACAAAAAGTTAAATATTCTAGATAATAATGTAGCCACCTAGATGCCTCACATGCATTTTGTTTAATAATCTGACATATTTTTTCTACTTCTGCATCTGCATATTTCCCGATCTTATAACTTGTGCGATAAAACAACACAGTGCTCCAACAGGTGGACCGTCAGCTGTGATTAAGTGCAGTTCTAATTTAAAGGTCTTGGTTTGCAGAGGTCGCGACCTGCCTTCGGTCACTAGGCCTTTCACAATGAAGGGATTAAATCTAATATTAGCCCATTAATCTGGTCTTCAGGACGCGGCCTTATCCCAAGCTGCACCACACCCACAAGTCAGGAAGAAGAAGACACACACACACACACACGCACACCCACACACACACACACACACACACAGAGAGAGAATAATTCATCAGGGTCTGTCTGGTTTGGTTTTCCTCTCATGTTTCCTTTGCCACTGTTGTATCAGATGAACTTCTGCTCACTATTGTCATAACTGGAGGTCGACGCAGAAGCAAAGTGCCCCATAGGATGCAGTCCAAACACACCCTGGACAGTTCCTTGCGAAAAGCGCTTATTCTTGAACTTTTTCGAATTCTTTTGCGTTGAAAACTACTAATTTGGTTTGTGTTTTAAGTGATACACACAAAAGTGGTGCAAAGTTACACAGCTGAAGGAGGACGATACCTAATGAGTCTCAAACCTTTTCACAAATAATAAACAGAAAAGCTTGGAATGCATTTTTATTTATCCGTCTTTACTCTCCTACCTCTAAATCAACTCCAATGCAGCGAGTTTTCTTCAGAATGAGTAAATAGAGCCCACCTCAGTTTAAGCCCAGCTGCTCCGCTAAGGTTTGTTAGAGAACATCAGTGAACAGCTAGATTCTTACAAGCCTGTAGTTATTCTAGGAAAGACTTCCAGCTGTAATTCCAGGGCGGCTAAATAAGAGTGTTTTTAATTATTTATGGAAAAAAAATTAAAACCATGTATAATTTTTTCTTTCAGATCCCAATATACACTAATTTGTGTTAATCTATCACAAAAAAATCTTAAAATATGTTGCAGTTTCTGACTGTTAGATGACAAAATGTTAATTCTTCAAGGAAGAGTATATATATATATATATATATATATATATATATATATATATTTCTGAACTCTTCCTGAGTTAAAACATTAGTATTGTTCTTTCTAAATGAATATGAACTCTTTTTTTTGCATCATTTGAGGTCTTAAAGCGCTGCGTCTTTTTTTGTTATTTTGACCATTTCTCATTTTCTGCACATAAATACAGCATTTCTGCGTTTTAATTTCAGAGGCATGTTGTTAGTAGTTCATAGCATAAAAGAGTAATGTTCATTTTACTCAAAAATATACCCGTAAAGAGTAAAATCAGAGAAACTGACAAAAGTCCCAAAGCTCATGATTAAATGCAAAACGAAAGCTGGTGTTTAAAAAGCACATGCCTGATATTATCTACTTTAAAAAGACCCCATCTATGTTAAATACTATGAAGGAGATTATGTAGGAGAGAGTTTGCTAGTCATAGGATGTGCGGTTGAGCTGAGTCTGAGTGACCTATGACCCCGTCTCCATTAGTTTCCCTCATGTGCCTATGCACATATATAAGAATTATGAGGCTGGCTGCAGGGTAATGAGTGTTTTTGGACCAAAGGAAAGAACTGTGACTGTATGAACTCACAGAGACGGAAAAACAGACAGAAGAGGACATGTGCTGCATGATTTGTCTCAGCTATATTAACCAATATATGGTGGATGTAAATTTATACGTGGAATCCGAAGAACGGCTGATATCCAGGAGACAGAAAGTTGGACGAAAGATGAAGAGATAACTTGAGATGCGTTGAAGACGGCCAACTTTGCTGGTAACGCTAAAACAAAAAGGACAACAAAAGGCAGCGAATGAGTGTCTTTATTAGAGGCAAATGAGGAACAGAAGGAAAATCTTCAAAGTGACAAAAAAAAGGAGAAGAGATTCATTGAGGGCTTTTCTTGCAACACAGAGGCTTGAAGAAGATTGATAGATAGCGGTTTGCGGGTTGACACAGAGGAGGTTCGGATTTTCAGGGATCTCACCGTCACCAGCAGATGTTTTACTTGCGGAGCCAAGTCACATATTTAAGGCGTATCCGAGTAAATTTGTTTTTGCATCCTGCATTCTGAACATGCTTTACTGCATTCAAGCAACATATTTTTGTATACTGTGTTTGGTTGCCAAATATGTGAAAACTTCAAAACTGTTGCGACTAAATGGCTCTGTGCCGAGGATCAGACTGCAGCCTTTGTTTCATTTCCAAGTCTTGTACCTCATAGATCACATGCACTTTGATTTATTCGGGTTTCCTAACCATTTGGCACAGCTCTGTTGCTTTTTCAGAGTTATTATCCCACTCTATTATCATTGACTGGCCCGTTTGTTTGCTTATAAGAGGGATTTACGCATTCGCCACATGGTACGTCTCATCTTCACCGTCTGAAAGACAGCGCCGGGTTTCCTTCTGGATGGCAGAAGCGCTGCTGTGATGTCATCCAAAGCTCTTCCGAGAGCCGTCAGTGTGAATGAAGCTTCAGCGCTCTCGTACAAAAACACAGACACTCGCACAAAAAACTGGACATACTTTCTGTTTAGCTAAGCTTATTAGATCCAGATTCTGCTATAAGACGGCTCACAAAAAGTGCTACCAAATTATTCATGTGCCAAAATGCGAACTGAACCACAAGTCTGGGGTCACAGCTCAGAAAGCTGCAGTCAGCTGTTTGTTAATCGAAGCCACTTTTTCCTCTAACTGGCTCAATGTGATCCTGCATTAATTCTTGTGCACAGTGAAGTCGAACGGCGCTGTCAGGCAACATGGGACCATTTTTCATAACTCGCTTTTATTTTGACTTAGTCAAAATAATAATAGTAGTAATATAGTAAATTAGTGCAGCTATTTCTATGTTTCTGAAGTTTTTCTCTGTTTTGTTTTCATTATTTTGGGCCTTTTCATTTTGAAGACAGTAAACGGCTAGCTGGACTGCTCACAGCGAGATTAAGTTTAAAATATTCCCTGATGTACAAATCAATGTGGATTTGGATATAAAGTTAACTATCTGTGGCCGGCTAAAACCTGAGCAAAGTGCGCAGTGCATTGTCTGTAATTTTGGGCAGAGTCGAGAAATTCCAAACATAAGTGAAATTATACGAAAGACATGAGGCGATATGAGACTCTTATAATAAGATATCATGGAGTAAACATATACAGATTTTGAAAGTCCTGAGATAAGAGCATAACATGACCTGATCACTTTTATTCAAAACAAAACGATCATTCCTACTGCTGCTAAAGTAATTTACCTTTTGATTTTTTACAGTTTTTATTGTTATCTGTAACATTTATTGTTGTTGTTTTGAGTTACATAAATGTCGAATAAGCAGCAGCAACATTTCTTTAATAGCTTAATAAAATCAGAATTAGCTTTATTGACCAAGATTGTGTGCAGAAACTAAGGATTTAACTTTGGTTTTTAGCATTCAGACTTAAAGGTGTAAATATATAAACTTTAGAGGAAATAAAAAGAGAATAACGGAACAGAAATATTTTATATTTTTTTGCCTTTCTGCTCTTCATATAGTCACACGCGGACTCTATCAATATGATATTAGTTCAAAGCAGTAGTTGGGCTGTCTGCTCTGGTAGAGGCAACAGTCAGCTGCTGCTAAGACTGCCATTCTTTGCTTGTCTATAATAGTTATTTTTTTACAAAGTAGTTAGTGTTATTTGTAGCTGGAAACACTCAAACCTCTCTTTACTAAACACATTTAAAAAGAACACACATCCACTGAAAACCTTTCAAGAGCGTTTTCCAGGAACACGCGCTCTAAAACCGACCTGTGGTTTCTATATTAAGACAACAATCTCCTTCAGGTCCATGTTTTTACGTTCAGCCTCAGATTTAGGAAACTTATTCTTTTTCCTGTCTGGTCAGACTTCTACAAATGTCATTGTTCAGCAATCTGTCCCTGAATCTATACTAATTTAACTCGAATCAGCTGCAGTAAAAATGATCTTCACATTGTTATTTTTTAAAATCTGATTGCACTTAGAGTGCAGTGCTTGTGAGACTGTTGTTGCCCTATCAAGCCAAACGCCCTCGTCCCAACTCAGATTTCCTGGCACTCATGACTTTTGGCTTTGGTGCTAAGTCTCGTCTCCTAATCTTTGCTCACAAACAGTCTGCAGTAACCGGTAATAATCTAAATGCTTCCTCCTCCGTCTGAAACCAGCTGCATTTTCAGGCCATGAGCAGCGGCTCCACATTTCAGCCTGACTTTTATCTTCTGTCAAACGTCAGGCTTGGCAGCACAGACATACAGAACTCTTTGTGTGTTGCTCTGTGGGAAAAGAAGTCTGGATTTCCCTTCGTTATTAGACCGCGCTCATGTCGCTAGTAAATAATCTCATCAAGCTAAAGCGCCAACTAGTGTTCTGGTTTGTCTTCCGGGCGAGCGAGTAAACAAACCCGCGTTGATTCTCTCGTGTCAGCCAATGCAGTTTCATTTAATTATATGCGTCGATGCAGACGCGCAGTTTCCCTCTGTGAAGAGCGAGATGCAGCTCAGGAACAGTAACTCCCATTTCATTGCATGTGAGGCGTCTAATTGAAAACGACATCTTAGGAAACAGCGGGGAAAGATTTTACAAAGTGCCGCAACGAATAGGAATAAACAAATAAGCAAGTAAATATTGTGAAATTTTTTTTTTTTTTTTGTGGCTCATATGGAACTGTTTAGATGTCCAATACTGTGGTGCTACGAAAGTTTTTCTCTAGCAATCAGAGCACAACAGCAGACATAATAGACCTAAACAACAGGAAATAATCACAATAAGACGCCGTGGCATTGAGAAGTAGTTCTTAACCGCCTAAAACAGTTGAATAGCGGTTAATTAATTAAATAAATAAAAGATGCAGCAACTACAGCGTCGCTTACTTTCTCAAAACATTGAGAAACATGTACATAACGCGTTCTGCAGCTGCATTCATGTCCCGATATAATGAGGCCTGAGGCACGCAAAGAAGGACAAAACGTGGAAATTAGATGGGTTTATTAGAAAAAAAGGACATTCTGCAATTGAACGGCTCCAGTAAAGTTTTTGGTGTCCCATCCATCCATCTATCCATCGAGGGTGAGCTATGGCACACCCAGTCCATCACAGAGCAACACAGAGACACACGTAGATTTTCGATTTTAATTATCTGCTGAAACCAATGTTTTACGATCCAGAACTCTTTTACGTAAACTTGCATTGCTGCTTCTGGTCACGGTGTTGTATAATCTGATGTGGATAAACGATACAGATGCTGTCAGTCACACGGCTCCAATGTTTCCTCTGGTATTTTGTTGATTTTTTTTTTCTAATCTTTGAGGTTGGAAGATCTTTTGCCATCGCCCTGATCCCTCACTGCCTCCACAGATTCAGGACTCTGACTTCGAATCTGAAAACGTTTAATATTACTTCCCGTCATGTCCATATCTTGAGTTTTACTGTAGATGTGAAACAGGTCATTATGTAGACTTTAATGTAGAGCGTGACCCACAGCAATGCAGGAAAAAGTAATTCTGGATCAGTCGCTGATGTTCAATCCAATAATGACGTCGGATCGATTAAAACGTCGTTCTGCAGTGTTGCGTTCAGTAAAGACTGTTATAAACATACGCGAAGGTCAATAGTTTTATGTGGTATAATTCATTTTTTAAAATCATTCATAAAACTGCTGCAGAAGTGTTGCTGTTTGGAGACGTTGTTGTCATAGTTGTAATGTGGACTTCGTCATCCACATGAAAAGGAGCTTAAAGTATGGTAAAGTATTTGTGGTTATTATTAAGGCTAGTTTTTGGCTTGGATGTCTGTTAATCATTATAACACAAGCTGGGATTGTTTGAAAAGCTTTTTTTTAACACAATGTGAACTGGAAAGAAAGAAATTTGTCTATCTGTAAGGAAAAAGCTTTTTGAAAGACTAGCTATATTAAAGCCTCTACATATTTTTTTTGGAACAAGTCAACCACAATGAAATGAAAATAAAGTTTCTGTCTTTTTTGTTGTTGTTGTCATCTTTACCAGAAGAATAAAGAAGCCCCCATCTTGAATTTCCTCCTTCACTCTCTTTGACCGAGAGCCAAATGAGCTAAAGCTGTGACTGTCGGACTCCCGCGCGCACGCACGCACGCACGCGCGCGCAGACGGAGACGCGTTGTGAGGCGAAGCCGAGTTTTCACTTCTAATCACTCTCATATGTGGAGGGGCCACTGGAGGGATTGTTGTGTTATCTCACGTCGTCATCTGCGGGTTTGCCTGGGAGCATGTGGTCCCGGTTAACACCAGAACATGAAGCCAGAGTAAAAGTCTCTGGGAATTACAGAAGACAGGTCTGTCTTCAGTCTGCTTGTTGATGATGTGCCCATGCATGATGGTGCGCCGCGCGCCGTCAGAGCAGAACATCAGCTTCAGCTCCAAGGCTCAAGTGGATTAAGAGCTTAGAGACGCACTCCTCCAGGGCTTTGTGCACAAACTACCCCAATTCCCCCTTGCAAAAGCTGACTTAATCACTAATTTAGTCTCCTCTAACTTGAACCCCATTAAATCGCATAGCAAGGAAAAACTATTAGCTTAATGTGCTGAATAGTGCAAACTGTACGTTTTGGTTTGGTGCACCATAAATAGAAACATATGGCATCGTGTACGTCTCCCCTGAATCCAAATGGTATTCCTGTAATCAGTCAAATATGTATTTATTTATGTATTACTTTCAATAAGTGAACTGCATATGGGTCTACTTTGGGGCCATAAAGTTTGCTCAAAAGGTTTTTTGAAATTTAAATAAAAAACACATTCAAACTGAAAATATATGAAACAGAAAAAATGTTTTGAAACACCAAAAAATTCAAACTGAAAAACTAATTATAACATAATTAAAACTGAAAAAAAAAAAAACGTAACAATTTTGAAACTGAAAAAAAAAGTTCAAAACTGCTTTTCAGATTCAAATATTTTCTTTGTAGTTTCAAATATATCTTTTTTTCCAATTTCAAAACAAAATGTAATTTTTGGAGCTAATTTTATGGCCCCAATTTAGCTCCATAGATTTAGAAACCTATTTTATTAGGATTTAGCTGTATAAAACGTTATTGGAATGCTTTTATGTGTTAAACCCAACCCCTTTCTTTTCTTTTTTTTTTTTAGCAAATATAAATTTTCTTCTAAAACAACAACCTAATAATCTAAAAAGCAAAAAGTGAAAAACATCACTTATAAAGACAGAGCTGAGCCAAATATTTTCCAGCATCTCTTTTAGTTTCTCAATCAGAAACTAAACCTGCCATTTTTTAAATGCTAAATTTTTTTAAATATATACAGTACAGACCAAAAGTTTGGACACACCTTTCTAATTCAATGGGTTTACTTTATTTTCATGACTATTTATAAGGCAAGAAATCCCACTTATTAACCTGACAGGGCACACCTATGAAGTGAAAACCATTTCAGGTGACTACCTCTTGAAGCTCAGCAAGAAAATGCAGAGTGTGTGCAAAGCAGTAATCACAGCAAAAGGTTGCTACTTTGAAGAAACTAGAATATAAGGGGTATTTTCAGTTGTTTTACACTTTTTTGTTTAGTGCATATTTCCACATGTGTTATTCATAGTTTTGATGCCTTCAGTGTGAATCTGCAATGTCAATAGTCATGAAAATAAAGGAAACTCATTGAATTAAAAGGTGTGTCCAAACTTTTGGTCTGTACTGTATATCCTATTCTAATACTATTATAATCTCACTCATTTTGTGTCATACCGCCAGATGTTTTCATCCTTTTGTAAAACCTGTCGATTTCACTTTGGGACATTAAAGTTGGGCAACAGGAATGCCAAAAAACTGAAGAGCAGTAAAAAGTCTTGCCTTTAAAATGTCAACACGAATACATTTCTGGTCAGTTTCAACAAAAACTAAACTTTACGACTGTCATAAAGTAAAAACTCACTGACTATTCTGTGTGAAAGGTGGTAACCAAAATCATAATTCATAGCGCAATCCACAGCTTTTGGACCATCAAACATAGGTGAGCACAGCAGCCTTAAAATAAGTGATTATGGAGACTGGTTACTGCAATCTGCCACTTTCTGCGTGGTTTTCTCCTCCTCACTGTGTGAAATTTGTCTGGGTTCCAGTTATATTAAACTATTTGATTATTGTTTTGACCTGTTCCTCAGGTTTAGGAGAGAAGCGTTCTTCCTTTTAGAACCGTTTATAGAGATGAACAAACATCTGCCTCACTTTGCTTTTAAAGAACAAGATAAAGAAAGGCTTTTGTGTCCTAATTAGCTAGAAATGATCAATGTTACATTTATTTCACTGGAAAGATGTCAAACAATGCGTCACTAGGACTTTTGGAAATGAGTGATTTGCGTTCTTACAATAAAACCTGAATTTATTCAAAAGCTTTTTACACATATTTAGCTGATTTGCCAAAAAAAGTTGTGCAGAATGTTATTTATTAGACTTACATAAAACTGTGAAATGCTACAGATGTTTATTGCTGGATTTCCGCAACAAAGAAAGTGTTGTCTAGGTCACTCTTTTGTTGAAGGAACTTACTTTTGATTTTTTCTGCAGTGTATTCAGGCTAAATTGATACTAAGGACTCGAAAACACAAAGTCCAGTTCTTTTCTCTCTCTTACCTTAAATCCTGTTGGGCTTTGTTTATTTTTTCTCATCTCACGTTAACGACAGTCTGTTTATCCTCTGTTGCATCTCCGTCTTCGCTTGCATTTTACTCATTATCCCGGGGTTTAAATGTTTGGAGGATGTCTGGATGTCAAGGAGAATAAAACTGAATCTTAGACAGATGTTTGGAAAGGTAAGATGGCCCCAGCAGGCTGTTATTTCCCTGGCTTCAAACCCAAACCTTCCTCTTTGAGCCAGCTACTAAGAACCACGGGACCAGTGAGATCATGAGATTAGGACAGTGTGAACAGAAAACAAACAAGCACAGAGAGATAGCTTGAAAGCAAAAAAACTGTAATATCTGGATTGAACAAATTATTAGCAATAGCGTGATTGATATCCCCCCTGAACTGTTTTGGCTGGGCTTTTAATGAGTCAGTAGTCAGGCAGCTGGGATGAAGATCTCGGCCGACTGGATGAGTGTGTTTGTTCACAGCAGTTTTTAGAAAGCAGTTCCTGTTATGTTGCTGCTTAGAGAATGGAGATAAACAAAAATCACGTTGCTACGGTGATAAGATAGGGCGTTGCATGGAGACTATCTCGATCCTGCTGAAGTACAACTGTGTAGGCTTGAGTCAGAGTACCAAGGTTTAATGAGTTACAACTTCAAAACTGCTAACGTCTTCCTTTTCTATGGTTTAAAATCTTTAATTAGACTAACCGTCCCCCATCTGTTGCTGTGCACTGTCAGTCAGCTGGCAGAAAGATGGCTACCAGACTTTTCACATACTCACAATAAAGATGAATTGAGCTGAAGAGTGTCCCTTCGTTTCTATTTAAATAAAGCTAAAGTCGCCGAGCTACAAGATGCATTTCAGGCAGCAGAACCAACATCTGCTTGATAGAGACCCAAATGTGGCCCACGTTGTCCTTTTCCCCAGATTTTTAGGACGGGTCTGACCGATCCGTCGTACTCCGCTCTATCCCAAGAACAGAAAAACGTTGCTATGGTAACAATGGCGGCCAAAGCAAAACCAAAAGCTTAAACCGGTTGTGTTGTTAGGTTTTTGTCATTTGCATTGACATGTTTTTAAAACAGTTTTTGTTGGATAAAGTATTTAATCTAGTCATTAACTTAATAAATTTAACTAGATAAGTAGTAGAAAAAGATCAGCAAGATTTGAAGCTTGTTGCTAGGCGACAGGACATATGTCAAGATAAAGGGGGCAATAAGTTGTAAAGCTCGACCGTCCATTTTCATAGCCCTGCCATAGAAGTAGTGTCTCTCTGTAAAAAAAATTAAGCAATACAAAATTAGGGTTATCACATTTACTTGAAGCTCTTTACATTAAAATAGTGACACAATTGTGAATATATTGTGTATGTACAGTCATCCATGGTGAGTTTTTAAATTGGACATTGGGCAGTTTCTCAGGGCAGCATTAGAAAGGGGACAAATGACCCCCAGAAAAAAAAAGAAGTGTTTGCCGATTGTGTCTGACAAGCATTTATGTGTTAAATGGAGAGTTTTAACCCCCAGCCTGATGCTCAATATGTGCTTTACATCACCCCACAATTTTTTTTAAATTTCCTGCAAACTGATTGGTTTTGAGATGGTAGAAGGAGATACTTGCTCATAAAACCAGTCCTGAAAGTGTCATGTTCTGTGTTTTCTGTGTGTTAATTTCGAGTTTTCAGTGTCTTTGTGTTGTCCTGTTCTCCCCTTGATTAGTTCCCAGGTGTTTCTTGTTCCCTGATTACCCCCAGTGTATTTAGTGTCACCTGTGTGTCTGTTCTTTGTCGGGTCCTCGTCTAATGTGCGTCGCTTGTTGTGGGATTTCTGGCTGCCTGTGTTTTTGGACTGTTTGGATTTATTTTGTTCATTAAATCATCCTTATTCACTGCATCCTGGGTCCGCTGTGTCTGCCTCACCGCCACCACCTCAACAACATCCACCAATTCATGACAGAAAAAGTCACCACTGCACATTGTTTCTCTAATAAATGTATTATATCAGTTTTGTAGCAGCATGAATAGCTTTTGCTGAAGTTGCCCTCTAAAAGCAGGCTACAGGGTGGATAGTCTCTCTATCAGTGTGGTTTTCTTTAAAGAAAGTTGCAATGTTCCTTATGTGTTGATGTTTTCACTGACCGGCCTAATCCAGCTGTCAGTATAACCAAAATACACTTTGCAATTCGATTCACTCGACCTCTAATGGAGAGCTTTTCGCATCGCTTCACAGTAACCTGATCTGAACATTTTCGGAAATGTCACCTCTTTGGTCAGAGCAGAAACTGCTCTTTTGTAAAGGCCAGTGGGGAAATCACAAGACAGACTCCGTCCCTGTTTGGCTTCGCTGCTTTATGGAGGGACTCTGGCAACAGTCAAACACTCTGCCCTGTCGGGGACAAGCAGACTGAGCTTGTCCTTTCTCACAGGCAAAGTGAAATGGGACGAGTCCCCAGAGAAGTGCGATAAAGACAGCGGGAATAAACCTCGAAAACAGGCGGAATAAACACCGACAGATAAGATGTTAACACGCGGGAAGAGAAGCTGGCGTAAAATACGACCAGCTGGGAACTTTGCCAGCGTCTGAGTCACCGAGCTGAGGTTTTCCAGGTCGGGGGTTCAGGAAGAGGCTACACCTGAATGCGTCGCTCTTGCTGTGGTCTTGGACATTCCTCTGGGCCTCAGTAATGACTCCTAATGGCACTAATGAGCCTTCGCAGAGGAGACTTGCACCACATGGGTGTTTTAGCGAGAAGAGGGGCTGAGGCAGGAGGTGGAGGGGGGGTAGAAAGGTAAACAACGAAACCGGGGGGGAAAAAAGATGGAGCTGGCTTTGGTTGAGTGGAACAGAGACAGCTGAGAGCAGGAGATTTGTTAGGGAACAAAGGGAATGGAAAACTTGAAAGAGGAAAATAACCCGAGCCAAAAGAATAACAGGAGAGATATTAACGTTGTCCTGGCATACCAAAGTATTCTCTCTTTTCATTATCTGAAAATATCCTATACCTTTCCAAATACTTTGTGGGCATGCCAACCTTAGCTGTGCAAAGTTTCCAGATTGGGCAAGAAAAATAAATCAAATAATCATAAAGATTTTTTTTTTCCAGTTACATTTTGCAGCCTTGTTCTTATTATATATGAGGGCTGCAACTAATGATTATTTTAGTAATTGATTAATCTACTGATTTTTCTGAGAGTCGAGTTAATCGGATAAAAAAATTCAGATTTTTCTTTTAACCACTTAAGTCTTTTTTATACAATTTTAGAAATACATTAAAAGATGCAAATCAACCAATAATTTGGTTCCTTTTTAAAATAAAAGAAACATTTTATTACCTAAAATGCAATAACATATCACTCCTCTAGTGAAAAGGATGCATCTGCAGCTAAAAATATACTTTTAACATCAACATGTGAAAAGCTCAGGCCTTTTATCTCAATTTAACAGTGCAGGGATGACCTACACTGTGTTTATACTTTTTTTTGATAAACCGATTAATAGTTGGACAATAAAAAGTGCTAAATAGTTTGGGGGTTTTTGTCTGAATGTGAACTGGGTGAAGCTAAAACTGATGTTTGATGAATTTTTGGTTTTGAACATATTTACAGCCAAAGGCTTTTTTAAATCTTAAATGCAAAACGTATTTATATATTTTTACAGTTTTTGCTCAGTTACTGCTCTGCCCATGTTGCTCTTTTAGCAAATGGTTATTTTAAAGTCTCCACACTCCAGTTAATGATTAATCTATTTCTCAATTAGCTTATTTCAATAATTGATTGATCCACTGATCATTTCAGTCCAACTACCTTTTTCTGGTTTCCTTTGTTTTTCTTTGCATGTGTGCTCCTGGAGGTGAGTTATCCATGGGTGAGCTCCAAGACCCGTTCCTCGTCAGCGTCCACCTCATCTCTGACCCCGGCCAGGGGAAGTTTCTGCAGCGCGCCGCCGACGCCGTGCTGGCGTGGGTTCACCCCGAGCTGCAGCTCTTCAAAGTCTCCGAGCGGGCATCCACCTCCCAGCGGACTTGGCCGAAGCGGCACCAAAACGGCGTCCCGTCCGCCGGACCTCAGCCGGCCGTGGCGGTCATCCTCTTCCTGCAGGAGATGTACGGCGGCGAGGGGCAGATCCTGACGCTGCAGCGCACCCTGCAGAGACCGCCGTGGCGGTATCACCACACAGAAAAAGTCAGCAACGGCCGCAGCGTGCTGCCCCTCACGCCGTGCAGTCAGGACTTTTTCGTCTTGTCCCCCGGCACGCCGCTCTGGGCGGTCCGGCAGGTCCACTACGGCAAGGAAATTGTGCGGTTCACAGTTTACTGTCGCCACGAGAATTACGTCGACATGGTCCGGCTCTACAAGCTGCTGCTCCAGCGACGTGTGGCGCAGAAGAAGGAGGACTTTTGCTTCTTCGTGGTGTACTCCAACCCCGACATGGAGATCCAGCTGTCCTTTAAGAGGCTCCCCCGGGGACAGAGCCCCGTTGTGCTGGACTCGGCGGTGATGGAGGTGAGGGTACGAGACGTTGGAGTGCTGGTCCCGCTGCTACCCCACCCCTGCAGCCCGATCAGCGACGTCCGCTGGCAGACGGAGGATTATGATGGGAATAAAATCCTGCTGCAGGTGAGCATCCTTTGGGTGATACTGGTTTGCTCCTCTGCAAAACCATAAATGAATATGAAAAATAGAGCTAAGCAGCTTTTTTTAATTGATTGCCATCTGGTGATTACAGACCTTTTCAGTTTCTAACAGGTAATCTCTCAGGAGTTCCTCCTGTTTAGCTCCCGCTATCTTCCCTTAAAGTCTCAGAAAACTGTTCCCACAGCATGATGCTGCCACCACCATTTTGTATTGTGGGGATGATGTATTCAGGGTAATCCTTTATTTTAGTTTATATATAAAATAAAGGCCTTAAAATATATAAAATTTAAAAAATAGCAAGTTAGCCTTTGAGATGTTAATCTCAGGTCTTAAATTGTATCATGGCAAGACTACTTAATCTCATATATTCCATTTTTTGTTTTTCTTGCTGAACATTTCTGTCAGGCAAATGTTTGAGTCGCACTCAGATGTCTTGATTCTGTGACTCAAGATGACTAAGGCTAAAGCTAGGTAGCTGCTAATATATCCTTAGCTTTTTGGGGTTTTGAATAGAATAGAGTAGCATTTATTGTTTGTCACTGAACTTATGTACAATGAGATTAAAGCACACATACATGTATAACCATCATATAGTTTAGTGCATGTGGGTGTTTAGCGTGTTAATCGCTTTTGGGAAGAAGCTGTTTTTGAGTTTGTTTTGTCTGTCTTAGGTAAATGCACATTTTTTGATAGTTGGTTTGGCGAAGTCTGTACATTCCTGTGGAGATATAGGTTTTTAAATTCTATTAAAAAATTGTCTTTAAAATGTCTTAAAACGTCTTAAATTTGAGTTGGTGAAACCTGTAGAAACCCTGAAGGTGACCTTTTGACAGGGGCATTATGAAGAAATCAGAAAATCCTTTTTTCATCCACTTCGCAATAATTTGTGTTGCTCTATAAATAACACAGAATCAAATTAAAAATAATTTCTTTCAGACAAAATATGAAAACATTCATTTTGTATGAATGCTTTGGTTGCATAACGGTGGATTCTACTAGAAATCTTGGTTCTCTCTCCGTTGGAGAGACAGACTTGCACAACAAAGTGGTTGTTTGAGGGGTATCGGTTTCAGAGGGGGTATGTGTGTCCAGGCGGTGTGAGATAAGTGGTTTGGAAAGTTCAAGCTGATTAAGAAGCAGTCCATTACCGGGATTGGTGCAACACGGAGAAACAACAAGCTAATCTGTCATGACAATGGGCCATATGTATGATGCTTAAGTGCCAGCTGGACTGAGGTTAGAGGTTCTTCCACAAAGTTATGCCAGTAGGAATATATAGTTTCAGACTTGGCTGCTGAATCAAACACTGTTTTATTGATTTATTTGTTGATTTTATCATAACCGATTGGTTTTAATATATCTTCAGCGTTCACACAGAGCACACAGGTTCATTTATGAGCGTGATTTGACCAGAGGGAATCACACAACATCACATTTAGCAACGAAACTCCGAGCTGCTGACAACTGGAAACAGTTTCACCTTTTGCAGTTGAACCCTAAGCAGTGTGGATAACGGCGATCTCCACATTCATCCAGTCCTTACTCGTTATTTGAGTTTGTTTTAGACTGAAGTACCAGATTTTAGCAAACAGTCAAAGCAGTCGTTTATGTTTTGAGTGACGTCGGACATCACTTGCAGGTTCATTGGCCTTACTAAGGTCAGACCTGCTTATCCTGAGATAACTAAAGCTTACAACACTGAGGGTCTTAGGATCGCCAAATCATCGACCTCATTACCCAGCACCCCCTGCTGCTCATCATCAGCCTCGGTGCGCTGACTGTGTGCAGACGACCTGCTGTCTGTTGGGGGAACAACACACGGGCTTGCTCTTGTTTTGGCCTCCGTTAAGTATCATTTAGGTTGAAATGACAGCTTCATGACAGCGCTTACAGCCTCCTACTCTGTGTGGAAGAGCCAAGAATGCGGCCATGCAACCACTTCATGGCTCAAAGGAGAAGAGACAAAGTGAATAAGAGGATAAGGAGGGAAGAAGAAGAAGGAGATGAAGGATGGTGGAACAGACTGAGAGGAGAAACAGCTGTTAACGTAGAAAAAATGTTAGGATTAATTGAAAGAGGTGGACAAATTACAAAACATCAATTTCATTTTAAAATGTCTTTTCAGTGTTTCAGTGTCTGTTTAATCTGAACTCTGACACTTCTGGCTCCATGAAGGCCAAAAGTGTGACCGTCAAGTGTTGGAAGTTAAGGGTTTAAAGTAACAGTTCAAAAACAATGGCTGACCCGAGTTCATGTGTTTGATTTATATAGACTCTGAAGTGAAAGCTATGCAAGGAAATAAACTTACCACCATAAATTAACTCTCAGGTCAGCGGCTCAGATCTGCTTTGTCTGCAGATTTAGTTGAATTCTTGGCTTCACTGCTAAGCTTTTTTTTTTTTTTTTTTTTGCCGCTTCTCCCTTGTTTTCTGTCATTTTGTGACTTGAATTGCTAGAAATATTTTCAAATTGTGTTTGTGAAAAACACAATAAACGTTTTTCTTAGAGACTAATGGGTGTTCCAACAGTTTAATTGTCTCAAAACAATCATCGGAATGGGTTTGAAGTGAAGAAAGCAAGCTAAAATTGAGTTTTTGGCATTTGTGGTTCCCGTATGGTTTCAGTTTTATTATTGTTGAGTTTTATTAACTCTGTTCCTATGTTTGCCTAATTGACCACCAGTAAGGCTCTGGTGAGAAAGCATGCAGGACATCAGTAGATTTTAAACTGTTTGCTGTAGAACCACAGAGTGGTGCATTCTGGGTACAGAAAAACATCATATGCTGCACCATGGGAAAGACAGCTGCTTCGTGGACAGTCCATTTCAAAATAAGAGCATGAATGTGAAGGACTCTTAATAGTAAATAACCAAAACTTCACTGCAGATATCAAACTTTATTCAACTGAAAGTTTACAAAACAGAAAAGTAAATTGAAAAGGTCTTTAGATCTAATCCAGAAAACTTTATGTAGGGGAAGCAAAATGTGTTAAAAGTTTTCAAAGCAAAAAATTTGCTTCTCTATTAGCACATTAATTGATTACCCCTAACAGATAGAGTACTCTGTCTATTACTGATAGTTTCTGGGCTATGATTAATAGATAGATTATTGCCAAAGAATTTGAATGGAGTTTATCAAATGATAAAGAAGAATGATCAAATATCCCGTCAGAATTACACCAGTTTGTTGATGGCTGCATAGCCGGTCTGGTTTCCCCCTAACTTGCTAAAGGACAATCAAATATTAGTAAGGGTGTATGTATATATTTGAGCTTGTATCTCTGTATTTTTTGAATTTTACCCTTTATTTAAACTGGAAAGTCACACTGAGATTAAAAACCTTTTTTTGAAGAGAGTCCTGGCCAAGACGCAGCAAAGGTTATCAACAACACAAACATTCCTACATTGGCGGCAAATTATTGGTTCTTATGTTTCCGAACCGGCCTCTCCGTGGAGGATGATTGACTTTTACGTTTCCAGGCGTTTTCGAACAAGACTTTTTGCAACACTCGCTGCTCTGAAGAGTTGAGCACTCGAGGCTCGTCTGGACGCTGATGGTTTCTCCAGCTGCAGCTCTGATTCATAAAGTGGCTGACCTGAGAACAGCGAGCGTGCGGCTTGAACGCTCTCGGGGTTCCCCGCGTGCGTATTTCACCTCCTGTAAGTCGCGTGAGGAGTGCTTTGTTGTATGGGAGCCCCGGGTATGGGGGTTAATGGTCTCGAATGTGGCTCCTCCCTGTTTTGGTAACCTTAATGGAGTTATGTTTCTGCAGATGTGCTCAAACTATAACATAAGGAAGTTCTTACTCTTCGACATTCCTCTCTTTTAAGCAAGAATGAAGTTCTTGTGAACTTTAGGGAATCGCGGATTTGATTAAAAGGCACCTGTTTTAGCTATAAACCCACAAAAATTTGAAGATACTACTTTTTTTAAAGCTGAGCAGGCCCGATGGAGATGAATGATGCTGAAATGCACACCAGCCATGAAAAATTTTGTCTGGCTAGGAGGAAACCTGCGGAAGCCTGGTTGGCCTGCTGGATACGTGAAACTGCAACCGATGGGACGCTGGAAAAAGACGGAAAATCATCTTTGTGGGAAACGCTGTGGAGGGCCAAAGAGCAAGAAGGGACTTGAGTTGATCTTTTGAGGCGGAGAGAAGGCTGTATATCAGGATAAGACATAATGAAGAGACTTGCTGAAACTGGTGTGAGGTCGTGAAACAAGTCTTGTACTGACTTGGGAATGAAACGCCGTCATTTCGTGCCCTGCATAATGGTTGCATTAAAATATCACTGTGTGGTAATAATAACCATGGTAACTTTGAATTTGAAGGGGGGGAAAAAATCCCACTCATTATTACAATTTCAGTATTCCCAACTAACCAAAGCAGAAACAGTTTAGTCTGATGAAAGCTGCAGTATGTAACTTTTTATAAAGAATGTGAATTTTACATATTTGTTAAAACTGTCATTGTGTCGTGACAGTTTGTTTTGAGACAGATAATCTGAGAAAAGATCCACCTCCTCCTTGAGCTGCTACTGCTGTCTGAAGAAATGTACCGCTCCCGACCAAAAGCAACCAATCAGAGCCAGAGGAGGGCCTAAGCACCCTCACTCATCCTCGTGAACGCGCTGCTAAATGTGCTAGTGGCGGAGAAACAACTTATCATTAAAGGAAAACCGTTTATCCTTTAACTAGCATCAGCATTCACAACAAGATCTGCTGTTGGGGAAAAGCAGTAGCGAGAGAGCAAAAGAGGCGAGGGGGAGAGGAATGAGCAGCGCCACACGAAATTGTGATTGACAACACAAAGACCTGCCTTTGTGCTCTGATTGGTGGTTTCTAGTCAGCAATGGGAGTACTGGGAGAAGGCAGAAGAGCTTGATTTTTTCTCAAAGATTATGTCTCATACCATGCTGAAATGACATAGTGACACTTTCAACAAATATCTAAAAAATATATTATTTATAAGTTACTTTCTGTATGTCTACTGCCAGACAACGAGAGAACAAAAACAGTTGTATATTGGGTTTTTTTGTACAGTGTATGTAAATGTGTGGTTTTAGCCACTTGAAAACCCAGTAGCTTTTGAAGTGCAATAATGACACAGTGCACCTCTGTATTATTACAGCCTCTCACTGTATTACTGTCTTGCTATTTCAATCTTATTCCAGTCAAATTCCTGCTCCTAAAATGTAATCACAATTGTTTCAGCTGCTCTCTGTGCAGCTTCCGAAACAGCTGTGAATATCTGAGCGGGTCACGTTGCACAGACAGAAAGGTGCAGCAATGCAGTCTCTTTTTCTTCGCAGTGAGCATTGGTTGAAAAACACATCAATATTAAGGAAAACCAGAGTTGTTAGATAAAATAATATGAACAATACGTAATACGGTTATGCAGACCTGGCATCTCAGTCATCCTCACTTTTCTCCCAAAGCTTTAACGTCTTGATTGCTTAAATCTAAATCAGATGTGGCCGTAAAATGCAGCTAAACTTCATCCAGCTGACCAAGTATTTATTGGCCTGCAGAATTTGAATGGACAGCACTTGTTGGTTATCCTGCAATAGTCAGCCCCGCCCACTCCTCACTACTCCCCAGGGCTGCCTACTGACCAGTTCTCCGTCTAACAGGTCCGGAAAATCTCTGAGTCCTGGGTATTACCCTAAGAGTACTCTATAAGAGATAATCTATTTAAACTGGTAGCGAAAGTGACTCGTCTAGCTCTAACTACCTCCAATCCAGAAGTTATGACCCTTTACAGTTAAGAAACAATCAGCTGAGTAGCCCTCGCAGCTGCATAATTCCAATAACCACTTCTGTTAACGGTAGCCCACTTTCTAAATCATAACTTGCACTTGGAACCGGCTAGATTATGTTTAGTGACTTAGAGGTAAGTCCCAGGGTCATTATTTACTCTCACCAAAGGAAATTATGAAGCCTCCTGTTTACTGGAATCATGTACATTAGTTTTACCTTAATTAAAAGAACTGGACAACGATTAAATGACTCTATTAATTCCAATGTCCACCAACCTCATTAGAATTTTATAGTATAAATTTATTAAGCAAGCTTGAGCAGGGATATGCGACATACAAATCAATAATCAATCTTATATAACTCAAAAACAGTGTAATCAGATTTACATGTACAATCATTCTACCCTGTCTTCTTCTAACTTAGGTCGCACTTTCTGAAATGGAATTTCAATGAGCAGATTCAACTCATACCCAGACGATGGTGGATCTTTTGGCAGCAGGAATTTCTAGCATCCTTGGTCGAGGTCTATGCTTTGTGTGGAAAAATCCTCCTTAGAAAGGAAACAAAGCAGAACGGGTCTGAATCCCTTTTGCAAGACCCAGTTCTTCCTCCTTGTGGGACCTTTGTCCTTCCTCCAAGTCCTGCTGCAGAGTTTAAAAGTGCTGAGTTGAGACGAGACCGTCTGTCAAATAAAGAACTAGAGATGGGGCAACGGGACCCAGTCCTTTCTTCGCGGTGTGAAGTCTGAGCTTCCCCGTAGTTCAGAAGTGCGGTCCGTGTTTCAATCTGCTCCTGCATGCTATTGCAGGTGTTGTCTCTTCTTCTCCGCCGCCGGACTGGGAACGGTTGGTTCCTCTTTTCAGCCCCTTTTTATGCCTCTCCTCACCATGTGTGTGTATGGGGAGGTTTGGCCTACGTGACTTTCTGCACGGCTGCTGTGTCTCATGAAAAAGTCCCCCCCCATTTCTCAACCCGCTTGCTGACCACAGTGGAATTTCCCGTCCTTCTCCTTTCTTCCTGTGCTCCTTGGCCATCTGTTCAGAACTGCTTGCGACATTTCCTGTTTTCAGGGCTGTACTGCACATTCGTCTTCTCTATATTCTATAACTCACTTTATCTATTAAAACTCAGTAAACACATTCAACTTGTTGTTAAATTGATTTCAGATGATTATAACTTCATATTCATTGACAATAAATCACATCTTTTCCTTGTTGTTAATCATTAACATAATCATTACATATTTAAATCATTACAGATCATTAATCAGAGATGCTTTGCAAAAAGTTATTGAGTGATTACTTATATTCATGTTATTCAGACTTATTCAACTTAATTAACTTTTAATCAAACTACAGGATTACTTTATTTCTTCCAAGCCATTATGCATCTTTTTCTGCGTGTGCCTGGAAAGATCTCATACCCTTATGCCAGTTTTCTTGACACCCCCTCCATGAGATCGGACGGTGCTTCGCAGAAAACACAGAGTCCAAAGTCAAAAGAGATCAAGTCCATCACCACAAGTGGCAGTGAGGATGTCCCGCTCATAGCAGGTAACCGGAGACGATGAAGGTGTCCAGGAATCCACAACCTCATACTCCGACAGATTGGATGGCGGAGAAAGCCAGTGTTCTGCACCCAAATCGTCGTCAAGGGTAGTGTCACCTGAGACGGAAAGGGCGGAACGCTCCAGCGGAGGCTGCAGAGGCGAAGGCAAATCCATGCCAAAGTCTGGCAGCGCGGACGGGTTGTTGCAGTAGCCTTCCAATTCTGCCAACAGATCCTGGAAATCCATATCACTTGGTGATGGAGATGAAGGGGAAAGGATGTCCTCAGTCTGGCATGCTTGGGGAGATGAACTGAGGTTCTCAGTTTGGGTACCTCTCTCGTTAGTCGCACTGCTGGCTTGGCATCCGACGTCGATAAACAAATCTGGAGACACGGGACGTGTAGGCGGAAGGTAGTCGCCCACCGCCACAAGCCGTCCATCCAACAGGTGTAAAGTTGGGAGGCATTGCCGAGTAAGTTGGTGTTCCCATAACTTATGAATCACGGGCAGCCGTAGTCCCGTATACAACGGAGATGCTGTGAAGTCGTCGTCATCTAGGCCAAACGCAGAGGTCCACACGATTTTGTGCACCCGTTCCAGGGATCTAGAGGTGGAATCCGCTATGTAGGGCAAATCCTCCAGCCCTGTGGCGCAGAGGATTGCCGTTACATTGGTAAAATTGGCGTTCACGCATTTGTGACACCAGCGGGAAGACGATGCAACCCAAATGAACCCATAAGATTCTGCAGTGACTCCACATCCCACACAGCAGGTTGATGCCTGAGGAGAAACAGTAACCCAGGTAACTTCATGATCAGTGGTTATTGATTAACAACATGTACTTACAACGACGAAAATGCAAAAGCGAATGCTGAGAGAGTAGGCCGGTTTAAGCCCGTGAGCCGGCGTATTTTGCGAGCCAAGGTGAATTAATCACAGGAGCCGGAATGTCATGATCCGGAGCGGGTTCACCTCGATCATAGACATGAGCTGAATCATGGAATATTGCCGCGTAGGTCATCAGCCATACAACAATGGCCAGGTCCGAGGTCTCACGGAGCCAGTAGAGGACCACAAGGATCCCCCAAACCGTTGCCCAAAGAGCCAGAACTATCCATTTCTGCATCCAAATTCGCCGTCCCCGACCCTTGATAGACAAGGCCTGGCGCGCTAAATAGATGAGGATAGATACTGCGAATAGCCCTTCTAGAATAGCTGTGAGGATCTTAAATGGGGCGGCTCGGGTAGCTTGTGTGCCCCCAATGACCAATTCCAGTATCAGGGCTATGGTGTCGGTGATGAGCCAGAGGCAAACCACAACGCCCCTGCGCCAATTAATGCGGGTACGGCCCATCAAGTAACAAGCAAAAAGGGATGAAGCCAACCCCCATTTGTGGAGAACGACGGGACGGAGGATCAGCTTGGCATATCCTTGTAGCGCGACAAAGATCCTCATAGGGTGTTCCTTAGGCCAAGGACCGGTGTGGCAGAAGACTACCCAGGCCAGGGTAATCCCTAAATGCTCAAGGGTACTCACTTGAATTGGTGCAAAAAGTGAGTTAGGATTCGACGAGTTGGTTGAAGAGTTAGTCGAAGAGTTGGTGTTGGTGTCCATGATGTCCGATGATGGTTGCTGTGGATCAGGTGTTCTCGGCAGCTGCGGTGAAGGTTGAATGGCTCGCAGGCACACGGCAGCTCTCTCTTATGCAGAAGTAGGCTCCTCCTTCGGGGGGAGGGGCTGGTAGTTCCTCTTTTTACAACGACACAGTGCCTTTAGCCACGCCTCCAGGACGATTTTACAGATGATCAACGCCACAGCGACGCCCAGGAGGCCCAAGAGGTATGGCCACAGCAGACTCAAAGCACTCATCAACCATTGTTCAACAATGTTGAGGCCCTCTTCCACCACATGAGCAACTTCTTCCGCAACCTCAGAAATAGCGGCCACCAATGTTGCCCCCATAGTCTCGTACCAGTAACAATCATGTTGATCAGGGCCTTCGCCACATTTTTGCCAGTTCTCTGTAGTGGTTGAGCAGGTGAGATTGGAATACAAAAGGTTAGGTCCTACCCAGTCAAATCCTGAATCTATGTGGCCATTACACAGACTTTTACGGAAAGCATGTCCTTCTGCGATGGCTATAAGGGAGTCAGGGATGAACGGAACAGGAAGACCAAGTATACTCTTGCGCTTCTGGAGATGATATCCTAGAATTGCATCGGTGCAGGTCCGTCCGCTCACTATCGCCCTTCGCCATGTTCCATTGAACTTTCGCCAAGTAACCTCAGAAGAGTGAGTGTCATACTCGTCTGCATAATGGTCTTCGCAGTAACTTTCCCAACCTCGGAGCTCTCCGCAGGGTCGTCTGGCCAATCCTATTACACATTCAAGGATATTTCTGGTGTTGTTTTTACAAGTCATGCGCCAAGGTCTTGGGCTAACGTAACTGGCCGGTCTCCAAAAAATCCCAGGCCAAATCATGCGTTCCTTAGAGTAGACCGTAGCGATGTACTGGTACTGTACCCAATAGTTTGTTGATTCTGTAAGGCATGGTGTAACCCAGGCTTCAAACTCATGTTGTTGGAGTCCCCACCACTCGTAGTCCCATTTTCGATAGTAATCCTCGTACCAGGCTCGTAGGGCCCATTTAGCCGTAGGAGCTTTATCAGGATCAGGGCAGTTATACCTCCAGGTAGAGTGCAAAGCGTTGCCGACCTGCCAGAGGTCGCACCGTGGCGATGAGAGGGTTTTCTTCCAGCAGGTGTCATTTAGGCTCTCAAAAATTCTGTTTGCAACACACTTGTCAATTTTTGCAAAGTCCGCTTTAGGAGCGGTGAGAAGGTCATCGGGAGTCGGAAGGCGCTGCGTACGCAAGTTGGCAATGTATAGATCCGTTAATCCAGTGTGAGAACGAACTGTCCCCTCTGGGAAGTCTCCCATAAAGAACGTTTGGTCTTTGGCTATGTATGTCCACGGGAACGTGCTGTTCAGCCAGGGTTCAATTTCTGTACGGTGTGGACGTGTAGAGTGCCAAAAATCAGCCCAGTATTCTTCTATGGCTGATACTATATAGTTCTGTCCTACACATTTCACAAACTTGTTCCAGAGGCAAGGATTTAACCAAAGAAAGTGGTGTTTGTAACAGTGCTGTTGCTCGGCCTGATACATAAACTGTCTAGGTCCTTGTCTGATCAGGAAAGCCGTCATGTTAGTCAAATTGGCCGATGTAGGCGAAATCGTTGCATTAACTGGAAGATTACCTCGGGAGGCATTTCTGTAGGTCCAGTTCCCCGTTGGTGCTGTTGGGATGGTGTCATCCACCCTGCAGTTCAGGTGATAATCTCCCCAAAACTCCTCTCGGGGAAGCCAGGCTCGACAGCCGGAGGACCTGTGTGGGGCTGGGTATACTACTTCGGTATCCCAGTACCCCTGGTTTGGTAACAGTAGCAGTGATCGACAAGCCATGTTGCAATGCCATTCTGGCGTACCTCGATCCGGGTGAATCCAGTTGCATCTGACGGTCCGTCGCTCTTTGTTTTGCAGAACCCGTATCCAGCATAGCACTCCAGTCTCGAGGAGGTCGTAGTTGTAGATCTCCCAGGTACGATTCAGAAGGTCGTCCAGTGTGGAGTCGTTCAATTTGAAAGCTCGGCTTTCCACGTACTTTTTACCGTTGTCTTTGGCGAACAGTCCGGTTCGATTCTGGACAGAAGTTTCGTTGTCCCATGGTACAAAAATAGCCGTGGTGTTTGTGTTCCAACAATTGAAGTTGGCGTACTTGGAATGTCCGTAGGTGACTCTTGTATGCGTAAGATACCACGGTCCAACTCCGATGAAGTAGAAGATAGTAGCAAGAACAGCAGCAGCAAACAGCAGGGCAAGGAGCGTTAGCAGCCCTTTCAGGCATAGGGATTTTCCGGTTATCGTAGTCGTTTTCCGTAGCAAAGGTTCGTTAGAGGTTTCTGAGTCGTCGTCAGTGTCAGTAGAGCTGTCTGAGTCCGATGTAACATCCAGCAACTCCGGGTCTGCAGGCCGGCGGCTCATGCCGATAGCATCCATCTTGGCCAGATTAGTGCTTCTCTGGGGTCCGATGTATCAGGCTTTGCACAGATTTTCCTCAAAGCCTTGAGGTGGCCCTGGTTGGCAGGGTTCTTTCCAACCCGTCTGGTGGCCCTTCTCTGCTGCAGGGCTGTAAATATGGGAGAGGGGTAGGGTAAATCAGGCTCCAACCCCCTCCACACCCACTTCCAGTGGAACACCCTCCAGTAATCCGGCCGAGGAAACGGGCCTTGGGCGGTGCCAGTTTTCAGCGCCTGGTCATACCAGGACTCGTGTTTGTACCCTATTGGGGCAGGCACTGAGATGTAGGTGTACAGTGATTGTCCATGCAGAGTTAGTCTGGTACGGTACCCCCAGGATGACGGAGTATAAATCCTCTGGTGTGGTGGATTGGGGTAGACCCTGTCAATTTCCAATTTCAATGGAAGCTTGGTGTTATTAAATATATAACATTCTGGATTCGTTTCCCTCTGTATTATGGTTTTCGCCATGCTTGGTGATGTGGTCCAAATGATCATGTCATTAACTGTAACTTCACAATACAGTCCTTGCAGTGGTTCAAGATAATGGGGACCCCACCGAACCCGCAGCTCGATCCCCCATATCCTGAAATACACTGTATTAAAAGTCCATGGTAGAGATCTTGGACACATAGGGGAGATTGATGCAAAATTAACCGTGTTTTCAGATCCTCTTCCTTGCCAAGCAGGCGGTGCGGTAGGGATAAATATATGTGGCTTCGTGGGAGGGGGCGTCGTGTATTCTTCACTTTCCTCCACCTGTTTTGTGTTTTGGAGATGGGTGGGTCGGAGATATATGAGATATTTGAGAAAATAGGCCTCGGTGAGCGGATTGGAAACAGTGAAATCTTCTCTTGGCATATCGAGTAGAATGGAGGTGGTAGGGAGTCTTAGAAACGGGCCTCTGTCTGATAGTCCCGATGAGACTCCAACCCCCACTTTGAACAATCTAGTCACAAAACACTGTCTCCCCTTTCGCTTTTTGGTTTTTTGCTGACCTTTAGACTTGACGACTCGTTTTTCTCCTTCCGGTGCGTCCATCAGTTTTGGTTTGTCTTTCTCCATGGAAATGCTAAGGCGAGCTTCTGCCAGGCGTGAGTTTTGGGTTTCTTCTTGGGGGGTTCCGGCTCCGTACTGGACACGGTGGCGTAAATCTGCTCGTCTGGTACCACTTTGATGGCTGCTCCGACTGAGTAGATCCCTTTATAGGGGACGGTGATCATGCGCACTGACAGCTGGACGTGACAGGAGGTACTAGGATCAGAGGGCGTGCCCGCCCTGTGAGCCACGCCTCCCGGGTGTTGCAAAACTCCATCCCGAAACTGGGATTCCGCTGTCACCCAGTAGAGGCAAGACTTCTCCTTTGGTCTTACCGCATTGCTGCCCCATCCGTCCACTTCAGTGGTGTAGTAATACATGTCTGAGCTGCGCACCCCATCTTCCCTTGGTGCATCCGGTAGATCTACTATTGGTATTGTGCAGTCATTGATGACCTCCAAAATCAGATGTGCCCAGGTGGTCAGTTCCCAGGGGCCTGTCCACCCACCATTAACGGCTTGCTCTCGGGCGTCATCTGGGAGTGCACTTAGCTCCTCAGCTGATGGTTGGTATGCATGAGGCCGATGTACTCGGAAGACCACAGGAGAGTGGTTGGCATTCAGTGGTGGAAAGGACAGGGAAGCTCTAGCAGCGTCATACGGCCAGGCGGCTTGAACAGAATCCCACAGGACATCATGAGGTCCTTCTTCCCTCCTCCACACCCATGGGTCCAGTTCTTCTGGAGTGTTCGGAGGAGCGGAAGGTCCTGGTAATATTATCGGTATGGGGCTCCCATAGTTTGATTGCACTCGCCCGTAGGTTCTGTAATACCGCAGCGAGCTGTAGAACCTTGTCACTTGCCACCCTTCAGCTTCGCCTGTCAGTGTTACCTCTCCGCTCCTTAGCTGTTCCTCGCACACAGGACAGTGGTGTAGCTCATTTCCATCCCACGTGCAATAACAAGTTCTTGGTTCTTCCTTGAGCAACCCCCATTGGGTTTCCAACTTAAGCCGGGGCAGGTAACCCACTCGGCAGTTCCCACAGATTGTATTGTTCAATATCGTGACCGGGGAGACGCGAAGATGTTGTAGCATCTCTGCGGTAGCCCCCTGGTGCCTTGGCTTCTCACGGCCTGGTCCTTCCCAGATAATGGGGAGATGGTGGTCCGTTAAACAAACCGGACAACCGCTTTTAGCTTTCCCCCAAACCAGCATCTCTCTCTCCTCCGACAGGACTCCATTTTTAGCCCAGTCCAATTTCTTCAGGGCTCGTCCTGCCCAAATCCCTGAAGGTGTTCTTCTAATTACAACCACCCCTTTCACGGTGGCCAGTCCGAGATAGGGTGGAATGGTACATGATTCACTGGCCATTTCACCGGCTTCTGTTTCACTTTAGTCAGGAACTGGCTTGAGCTGCTCAACTCCTTGGATCCCTTTTCGTTCCAGCAATACTGTGTTCCTATCCAGTACTTTCTTGACGATGTCAGTTGTCTCGAACTTGGGTTTTACTGCTGCATGTACAGGTTGCTCTCTTGCTTTGACCCACACGCGCTGTCCCTCTCGGAATGGCACTCTGGGCGTCAGCTTCTCCTTTTTGTCGCTGGAGCCCCGCCCCACTTCCTTCGTGGTGAACGGCCGTTGGTTGAGCTCCATCGCAGGGGCGGGTCTTTCGGCTCTGCTTCTGTCATTCAGGGCCTGCCCTATTTCCACCGCTTGGGTGCTCCAGCTGTTGGTGTTAGCATTTTTAGCTATCCAGCTTTTCACTAACCCAATGGCTCGTTCCACCACTCCGTTAGCTTGTGGGGTGTAGGGTGGCGAGTAAACTCGCATCACTCCATACTTCTGACACCACTGGTCAACCTGTGAATTACGGAAATGAGTTCCATTGTCCGTACGCAGCTCTTTCGGGATTCCCAGGGCACTGCATACTTGTTCTAGCATGCCGACAACGCTATTGCCGTTTGCTTTCCTGGCTGCTTTTGTAGTTACAAACCCCGACATAGAATCCACCAGCACTAAGAGGTACTTTTCACCTCTCCTTCCTGTTATCCCCATGGGACCTGCAACATCCATGCAGACTGAGCCCCAGGGGACCGTGCTTTTGATGGACAACCCATCCATCCGCTGCCCTCGGCGACCTGCGTTGTATTGACCACACACCTCACAGTCCCTTAGCACGCGTTGGACTTGTTTCACTGGGATCCAAAGGTCTTGCTCCTCCAGCTCCTTACGGGTAGGTCGTACGCCTGCATGTCCAAGGGCCTCATGCACGCTCCGCACGACCTCGACCACGTACTCTTCTGGGACCTCCCGTCCTCTGGGAGTACTGTCCCACTTCTCGGTACCGACAAAGACGATCTTTCTTTGTTGGACATAACAGTCCACTTCATCATTCCCACGCCAATGAGCTCCCTCATGCGTGTGTGCTCTTTGATGCTCAACATCTATTTCCAACTGTAGTTTTAGCTCAGCAATCTTTTTCCACAAGTCTTGGTGTGCCACTGGCTTGCCCTTTGCTGTCTCGAAACCATTTTCTTCCCAAATGGCCAAGTCCTCTCTAAGGGCCTGAGCACAGTAGTAACTGTCGGTTACTAACCTGGCACTTTTGATTTTCCTTTTCACCAGCTCCAGCAATCCTTCCAGTACTGCCGTCACTTCTCCGGCTTGAGCACTACCGGGGGCCTTTCCTTTCTGACGGCATTTCTCTTTGCCATCCTGCTTCAGAATAAACCCCCAGTATGCCGACTGGTCGGACCCCTTTCTGGATCCATCGGTGTAGATTGTCCATTCCGGTTGTCCTGGCTTCTCAGGTGTTTCTTGTGGTTTTTTCTTACTGGTGGGTTGCGCTGGCCCAATTTCAAGCTCCGGGTCCAGCAAGATGTCCTCCCATCTTCCCCACCGAGTGTTAGTTGCTTTAGTACTTTCCACAGTCCCTTTTCTTAGGTATTTGTGAACTTGGCTTTGTGTGATGACTTTAACTGGTTGTCCCTGTGCTAAGTCTTTCAGTACACCCCAATATCGAGCTAACACCGCTAGCTCTTTCTCCTCCTGCGGGTATTTCTTTTCAACAGAAGTTAGGGTGTAACTCCATAGGGTAACCAAGCCTCCATTTTCGTTACTCACTTTGATCATGGCATCGTCATTCTCGCAGCTGATTTCTGCCACTAGTCTTTCTGACAAACTTCTTGGCTCCAGTCTCACAGCTGCTTGAATGGCCCTTCTCAGTTCCTCTAGGTTCTGTTGATTGGCTGCTGTCCAAACCCAGGGTCTTTTTCCGTCCTTTTCGTCGTCCTCACTCTTCCTCAGGCAGTGGTACAAGGGTTTGGCATATTTCTGATAGTTGGGCACATGGTCTCTGACATAGTTGCACAATCCCAATATTTTCTGTAAGTCATTTTCTGACTGAGGTGGTTGAATGTTCGTCAGCTTTTCTCTGTACCCATCAGAGAGTCCCAAGTCCGACGTGACTTGGAAACCCAGATAATTCACTTGGAACTGTCCAAATTGACATTTCTTGAGGTTTAGCTTCAACCCTGCCTTGGTGAGGTTTTCAACTACTTTTTGTAGCCTTTCTAAGTGTTCTTCTTCTGTGTCATCAGCAATGAAAACATCATCAATGTACACAGTTGCTCCTACGTCCCCCAGTACTTCCATCACTGCTGACTGGAACACATTTGGGGAGTTCTTGTAGCCCTGGGGTAACCTTTGCCACACATAGCTTTTGCCTTTGTGGGTAAATGCAGTTTTACCTTGCGATTGTCTGGCGAGGCGTAGGGAGAAAAATCCATTAGCTAGGTCGATGCAAGACTTGAACTTCTTGACTCGAAGGGTTTTCAGCGCTCCTTGTGGATTGATTAGACTGGCTCGGTTTGCTATTGTTCTCCGATTCAGGGCTTTGAAGTTGATAACTGGCCTCCAACCCCCTCCAGCCGATTCAGGTTTCTTCACCGCCTGGATGGGGCTGTTGGTGATCGGGTTGAGTTCCTCTCTGATGATCTCTAGGGCCCCTAGTTCCTTCACGATCTTGTCCATCTCCTCGACTGCCCCTGGGTTCAACGGGTACTGCCGAACAGGTGGATGCACCCCACCTTCGATGTGATGAACAAACTTCGGGCCCAAATCTCCACAATCGTTCTTGAACCGTGCCACCTGCGCCGTAACGATGATCTCACGTAGCTTCTCTTTCCCAGCCGGGGAGAAGTCACTCTCTTCAAGTTTCTGTTCTGTCACCGTTGGTATGTCAACTGGTTTGTACCAGTCTTGCTTTTCCGATCCTGTTTGGGTCGGGCCGACTTTCACCAATCTTGCTTTCAAGCTTGTCAGCCTTCGCTCCAGTCGCCGATGTGTGCCTTTCTTTTTACTGAGTTCGTCTAAGTCTTTTACTGTGAGGAGATTGTAGGGACCTTTCACCCACACTACTCCTTTCCAGGTCCCATACGGCATTTCTTCTACTTTTCCATTAGCAAACTGAACCTTCAGGTGTCCTGCTGTTTTTAGGTCTTTGCGGGTCATAGACACCTCCGCTCCTGTGTCCACCAGGTAGGGTACTCCCTCCACTTTAGCGTAGATTTCGTCCCCCTCCCAGTAGGCATTTTCTAGAATGACCCGCGACCTGGACGCCATTACTTTGGTGACCCTCCGGCCCCGGCTTTACGGGACTCACGGAGGGCCGTCCTCTCTTCTGGGCTCAATTTCCTATACTCCTCATCTGTCAGGAACTGACCTTTTCCTGGCTGGTTTGACGAAGCCGGAGGGTTGGTCGGTTTCCCTTGTGGTCCTGGTGGTTTCTGCTGGAACGGCCGGTTCCGGAAGTTGGTTGGCGGTGCTCCTTGTTGAAACGGTCTGCTCTGGAAGTTGGATGGCGGTGCTCCTTGCTGGAACGGTCTACCTTGAAAGTTAGATGGTGGTCTGATGTTAACCCTTCCGGGTGGCTTTGCCGGTTGGCTAGCCTCCTTCTTCCTTTTGTCCTCGTAGTACTGCTGTTCCAGGTCGAATCCTTGCACTGCTACATCCATCTGAGCGACTGTTGTGCTTCTTACTGGCAACTTCACGAACACGATCTCTCCTCTGCGTCCTTTTGTCACCTCACGCAGCACCTTCACATATCTCGCAGGGGAAACGGTCTGCTTAAGTGTGTGCCACAGCGGTTCCAACCTGCTTCCCTTGTCCAGCCGTCCTCTGGCTCTCTTCACCTGGGACTCTTCATCATCCATGTCCTCCAATACCAGCCTTTCATAGTTGCTTTGTGCTGAATCTGTTCCAACCATCGGGTCCGAGGTCACGCTGGTCAGCCACAACTTTTTGGCTCCCTCGTGGTTGGTGGTAGACAGCACGGTTGGCCAAACATCTTTCAGATACTCCTCATTGTTCTCGTCTGCGTTTTTACTCCTAATCACCAGCCTTAGATTCTTCAACTCGGCGTAAGCATCTTGTCCTGTATTAGCGGCAGGTGGCTGAGCTGACACCTCTGGTTGTCTCGCCGGGATCTGCGGTCCTGGCCCCGAAGACGTCGCCTGAGGTTCCTCTTCATCAGCCGACACTTCGTCCAGCTGCTGTCGAGTTTCCCTGGAGTACTTGTAGGCGGCTTTCTTCAGTCGTCGCAGCATCACATCGTACATAATTCCAATGTATGCGTTCCTGAAGTTGGTAGTCAGGGAATAGTGTGCTGTCAGGGTGGAGCAGGATGGTGTCATCAGGATGTTAGCCCATTCTCCGATTGTTGCTTCCACCTCGAGCTGCACCCGGTCTCCCAACCTGCTGGCCCATCCTGCTGGGATCTGGTACTCGGTTTGGCCGGCCTCTGGTACATACGTACGCCGTCCGTCCTTAGCCTGCACTGGACCCCAGGTCACGTCTCTCGCCAGTCTTTCAGAAGATTTCTCGATGTCAAAGGTCTCCATTTCTTTCTTCTTACCCCGGTGCTGTCCTGTTCGGAGTGTCTTGTGCTCTGTCGGTGGTTGCTTCGAGTCGGAGAAGACGCTGTCGTGATCACTTTCCTCTTCCTCCTCGCTGGGCTGTTCGATCCCCGGTTGCTCTCCTCCGTCTTCCGAGTCACTGATGTCCTCATACTGCTGTTGTCGAAGAGGTTCTCTCCTGGGGGAGTTCAGCGGTCGAATCTTAGCTGGTTTCATCGGTCCTTCTTCTTTCGGGACCGTCGGCTGTTCATTTTTGACTCTTCCCGCATTGGGTTTTTTCAGTTCACTGCGGCTCTCTTCAAACGAGAACTCCTTAACGTACCTTGCTGCGGAGAACCCTGGTTCAACAGGTGCCTCCTTTATCTTTATTCTGGGTGGCTGCACGGCCTTGGCTTTACCTTTCTGGGTGGTGTTTGAAACCTCACTCTGGGGAATTTTTAAGGGATATTTCTTGATTTCTTGTGATGGATGGCTAATGCGGCATTGCTCCTCCATCTCAGCTGCCATTTTCACCCCTTGCTCAGTGCGGAGTCGATGCAGACGGGGGTCAACCACCACCACCACTTCTTTGAACACAAAGAAATGGCTGTTGTTCTTAGCTATATTCACCACCCCGTTCTCTGCAATCGATCTGGCGGTGTCCCTTGGCAGATCCGGTGATCTCAGTCCCTGCACACTCACTACCACTCTTCTCATGCATTCGTTGCTGGCTGCCGTCAGGCCCCGCTCGAGTCCGTGCCACATCTTCTTCCGGTACTCATCTAAACTCTCTCCTTTTCGGTAGATGTCAATCGGGACCAGGATTACAGCACTATAAGGGAGACTATAGCCGTTCATCAAGACTACTTCCCCCCTTGTTTTTGGGCTACAGCTAGCTTCCAGCAATCTTAAATCTGTTTTGTAACATTGCCCTGCTTGGTCCGCAAGGCTGTGTCTGAATTTTCGATTGTGGATCTTGTATTGGTCATTGGCGAACACAATCAGTCCGTCACCTTCAAGATCCCATATTCTTCCAATAACCTGATAAATCCGGAGTCCGGTCTGCAGTCCAAAGTTGCTGGCCCCCGGTGGTATTTCGGCTAATTCTCGGGCCATCCTCCAGGTGTCCGATTTCTGAGTCTTCTTCTTGGGGCGGTCGGGCTCCCGCAGCTCCTCGTCCGATTCCTCTTCGTCTTCGTCGGAGCTGTTATCCGCCGGAGTCCTCGTAGGTGGCAGTGGAGGCCTCCTCTCCGTGCTGTGGACTCGGGGATGAAACCCGAGCTCCGGGTCCCGTTGAGGGGACCATTCCTTGACTGCATCCTTCCACTGCTCCTCTGTGAGGCCGCCGACGAGCGCTCCCTCGGGGTTGTCCTCATTGGCTGGTGCAGGTGGGATGTCCTCGTTCCGCGATGGACCCGGTGGAGCTGAGGGACCCTCATCGTTGTCGTCGCTGCCGCTGTCGCTGCTGTCACCGCCGTCGTTGTCGTCGCTGCCGCCCGTCAGGTCTATCAGAACCTTCGAAGGTTGCTCCCGCTGGTGAGTCGGTGTCGTGGCTCTGCTGGGCAGTCGGGACGGAGCCTCGGCCACCTCCGACCCTGCCTCTTCGAGGGCTCGCTCTTTTTCCTTAATCTCCTTGTATAACTTAAGTCTCTGCAGGGCTTCGTTATATTCTTGAAACTTGCGCACTCCCTTGGCAAGATGGTCTACTAGAATCCCGTCAATGCCCGCTGCCAATGTAGCGGTTTTTACTACGCTGTCATACTTTTCGGAGGGACTGTAGACAGTCCGCAGCTCACCAGCTTCCCACTCTTCAAGGAGCTTAGCGAACCATTCCAGCCATTCTTTAACCTCCGTCTTCCTAGCAACCTTCACCGGGCATTTGACGACCCCCAGACGGTGACCGTGTTGAAGCTGGGTGCAAAAATATATCCGAGTTTGCACTAAGTGCTTCATCATTCTCTGGGCCACCTCCTTGTCGAGGGTGTAGTGGGATTCATAGAAAGCTTTCTTGTTTATCTCAGTCCAGGAATCCAATCCATCACCGAGCAATATCAGCTTCGCAGGAATTTGTGATATCGTGGATTGGGAAAGACTAGGTCGATGACTCCCCTCGTCTCGGCTGATGTTGCTCGCCCCTTGTCCCATTGCCGGCCCTTGCAGGGGATTCAGTTCCCCTCCTTCTTCGTCTTCACTCATAGTTGTCTTTGTCTTCGAGTCGCCTATCCCCCAAAGCCTCTCTTTGCGCTTTCGAGTAGGGATGGGTCCAGGCTGTGTTGGCTACTGGCTTCACTGTCTGGATCTGGTCATTCCATCCTCAGTAGAAGCTTTCCCTCACCTGTATGCTATACAGTTATTGCGAGGGTTGTGGCTGATGGCCTTATCAGTCACCACTAACTCTCTTCCCTAAGAGTCAGCAACCCAAGTGGGCTATTCAGAGTCTCACATCTGTTTTTACCGACTTGGTGTCTTTGGGGCCCGCCTACTCAGTTGTGCGCAGCCCCACGTTGGGCGCCATGTTGGTTATCCTGCAATAGTCAGCCCCGCCCACTCCTCACTACTCCCCAGGGCTGCCTACTGACCAGTTCTCCGTCTAACAGGTCCGGAAAATCTCTGAGTCCTGGGTATTACCCTAAGAGTACTCTATAAGAGATAATCTATTTAAACTGGTAGCGAAAGTGACTCGTCTAGCTCTAACTACCTCCAATCCAGAAGTTATGACCCTTTACAGTTAAGAAACAATCAGCTGAGTAGCCCTCGCAGCTGCATAATTCCAATAACCACTTCTGTTAACGGTAGCCCACTTTCTAAATCATAACTTGCACTTGGAACCGGCTAGATTATGTTTAGTGACTTAGAGGTAAGTCCCAGGGTCATTATTTACTCTCACCAAAGGAAATTATGAAGCCTCCTGTTTACTGGAATCATGTACATTAGTTTTACCTTAATTAAAAGAACTGGACAACGATTAAATGACTCTATTAATTCCAATGTCCACCAACCTCATTAGAATTTTATAGTATAAATTTATTAAGCAAGCTTGAGCAGGGATATGCGACATACAAATCAATAATCAATCTTATATAACTCAAAAACAGTGTAATCAGATTTACATGTACAATCATTCTACCCTGTCTTCTTCTAACTTAGGTCGCACTTTCTGAAATGGAATTTCAATGAGCAGATTCAACTCATACCCAGACGATGGTGGATCTTTTGGCAGCAGGAATTTCTAGCATCCTTGGTCGAGGTCTATGCTTTGTGTGGAAAAATCCTCCTTAGAAAGGAAACAAAGCAGAACGGGTCTGAATCCCTTTTGCAAGACCCAGTTCTTCCTCCTTGTGGGACCTTTGTCCTTCCTCCAAGTCCTGCTGCAGAGTTTAAAAGTGCTGAGTTGAGACGAGACCGTCTGTCAAATAAAGAACTAGAGATGGGGCAACGGGACCCAGTCCTTTCTTCGCGGTGTGAAGTCTGAGCTTCCCCGTAGTTCAGAAGTGCGGTCCGTGTTTCAATCTGCTCCTGCATGCTATTGCAGGTGTTGTCTCTTCTTCTCCGCCGCCGGACTGGGAACGGTTGGTTCCTCTTTTCAGCCCCTTTTTATGCCTCTCCTCACCATGTGTGTGTATGGGGAGGTTTGGCCTACGTGACTTTCTGCACGGCTGCTGTGTCTCATGAAAAAGTCCCCCCCCATTTCTCAACCCGCTTGCTGACCACAGTGGAATTTCCCGTCCTTCTCCTTTCTTCCTGTGCTCCTTGGCCATCTGTTCAGAACTGCTTGCGACATTTCCTGTTTTCAGGGCTGTACTGCACATTCGTCTTCTCTATATTCTATAACTCACTTTATCTATTAAAACTCAGTAAACACATTCAACTTGTTGTTAAATTGATTTCAGATGATTATAACTTCATATTCATTGACAATAAATCACATCTTTTCCTTGTTGTTAATCATTAACATAATCATTACATATTTAAATCATTACAGATCATTAATCAGAGATGCTTTGCAAAAAGTTATTGAGTGATTACTTATATTCATGTTATTCAGACTTATTCAACTTAATTAACTTTTAATCAAACTACAGGATTACTTTATTTCTTCCAAGCCATTATGCATCTTTTTCTGCGTGTGCCTGGAAAGATCTCATACCCTTATGCCAGTTTTCTTGACACACTGCACATATTTCAGTTTGCCAAGTTTATCTTCTAAGCCGTTCGTTGCCATTGTGATGTTGCATACACTGGCAGACGTGACAACAAGGACTCTGATACAGATAACGTCTGAATCTGAATCTCTGCTGCTGGGTGTGTCCCTACTTCAGATTTATAAAGTTTCATTCAGCTATCGACCACATTTACACTCCTGTTCCCAGCAGCTTCCCTGGAAAGTGGCACTTAGGAGTGAGATTTCTTTTTAGCGTATCACCAAACGTCTGTATAGAGTCACAGACTAATTGCATCAACATGTTGCATTACAGTAAAAAATTGGCTATACTGATAGCGACTGTTTTTCAGTATGCTTTTGATGTAAGTCTGTCAAACTCTTCAAGAGTAAGCTTTTTAACAAGCCATGGGGGCCAAAAGTGTATATGTTTATGATAAAACTGATAAAAACTGCAATCTGTTTAGTTTAGCACAGCGTCAAGCAGCTGCTGTTTCCCATGTTGGCTCAGAGTCGGAGCTGACTTCAGCTTTGAGTGGCACAGCTCCAGTGTTGTTGTCACTAGTTGCGGCCCTGTAGCTTTTCCCGCTACAGCAAGTCAAAGTGACTGCCATAATGTCTTAATTATTCTGTTGTTTAAAGATTCATTTGTTCTCCTGAAGTGCTTTTAGAGTGGCTGGTGTTTAGATGTAACAGTGCGCTCTTTGCTTGTCTGTGTTCAGGTCCAGGGTGCGTGCTGGAGAAGCAGACAAAACCCTTGCTGCATGGCACCCGCTGTTGGCGAATCCGCATCGGCTCCGTCCAACTTTATCCGCGCCGTCACCTCCTACAAAAACCGCCGTCACCAACAGAGGGTGACCTCCCGTCCCAGAGGCCACCAGACATCACACAGCTCCCTCCCGCTGGCCTGCGAGGAGCAGGACGAGCAGGAGGAGTGGTCCGACCAGCAACTTCCTGACCACCGGAACTCCCATTGGAGGGGTCATCAGTCGGGTTCGCATTTCTCTCTACCCAACTTGGGCTCAACTGGCTCCTACTCCGCCCGGAACCCTCCTGTTCCGGGCTCCAACCTCTACAACCGGGTCTGCTCCCTCCAAAGGAGACCCTCGCTCGTCCCGCCTTTCCGTTTGAACGTGGATTCTCTGATCGGGGCGGAGGAGACGGACGTGGACACGGGACACAAGGTGAATCCCGGCAGCAGCGCCGACCTGTCCGTGGTGTCCGCTTACATCAAATCCACCCTGCCTCTGACGCCCCGGCCGCTATCAGCCCCTCCAGAAGACGTCAGAGCCGCCTTCTCTCCGGACATTCCAGACGGCACCTACAAGTCGGCCACTCTGGGCCGAACGCCAAACAGCTTCTCCCTCGACTGCAGTCCCTCCGCTTTGCTGGGGGCGCATCTCCAAAGCAGCAGTTTGAGCACAAGTGCCGCTCCGTCTTCGAGTGACGTTTCCATCAACCTGTCAGACAGCTGCAGCATCGTTAGCGCTCCAATTGAAGAGGCAGACAGGGTAGAAGAAGAGCAGGAGTTCTACATTTGATAGCCGATCTGAAGCTGAGAGGACTGAATGTGGCCAGTGATGACAGATTTTAGTTCTGAACACAGTTTACACAGCTCCAGTATGCCACCTAGTGTCTAATAGTAAAATTACAGTAGACGAGAGGAACCTGTTTTATTGAATGTAGATAGGAGCACTGTAAATATCAGTCACATATTATTATTATTATTTAGTGGATCAAATAACTGTACAGAAGCTTTATTCATTAAAGTATAATTCCTTCCCTTTGCAGGGTGTAAAATATTTTTATAGCACAGTTGGTTTTATCTACAGTGCTTTGTAAAAGTATTGATGCTTCTTAAAGTGGAAGGAAAAGGATATGGATTTTAAATTTTAAAATCCAGTTATGGCCGCAAGGGAGAGTATGTCAAGTTTTATACTTCCAGAAAGTCAGTCTTTAGATTCAAAATATCTCAGTCAGAAAACACCTTTGATCAAATTTTCCCAAAGATTCCCAACTATATTTAGGGCCAGACTTTGACTAGACCATTCTAACACATAAAATACTTTGATTGAAACCATTCTGGTTGCTGGAAAGTGAAGATCTGTCCTAATCTCAATTTCTTTGCAACTTCGAAGACGTTTCCTTCCAAGATGGCTTCCCGACAACTCTTACCAACTTCCCCATCCATTCCTGCTGAGGAGCTGAAGAGACTTATCCCCGCAGCATAATGCTGTCGCTACCATGTTTCACAGAGTGGATAATGTTCAGAGTTGTGTGCAGTGTTGATTGATCCGTGCACTTTGACTTTAAAAAAAGTTAGATTTTAGACTGGCTGTATTTCTTAGCATGGCTTATAGCAACTTCAAACTGGACTTCTTCCTTTCCTCCCTCCCCTTCGCAGTTCAATGCTACACTGTTTTCACCTGTAACATAAGATTCCACTAAAAATATAATTTTTTGTTGTAATGTGACAAAACATGTAAATGTTCAGAGCACTGTATCTCTTCAGTGTGCAAACACCCAATGACACATCTGGTTTGGAGAAAATGATAATAAATAAACACAAACGTAAAACAGTTACTGTCTTAGGTTTGCTGTGTGCAGCTTATTGTTTTCTGTTGGGGTGTTTTTCATGCAAAAAGACCATTTTTTAAATTTTCCTTTCCTACATCCTGAACATCTTCTAAAGCAAATATGTAAATATGGAGAGAAATTCAAGAAGAGAAGAAGCTCAGCGTAACTTTTTGTTGGAGCATGTCAGCATAAAAACCCAAATATATTATCTGTTTATTTTCTACTCTCTTCATCATAAGTCATAATAATGCTCATCTGATAAGATGAGTAGACACTTATGAAGCTAGTTTGGTTTAAATTGATTTAACTTTGCTCTAGATAAGCACACTTTAAATATATAAAACATGAGCCCATCTTTAAACATCACGTTTCCGTAGGTAGCGTTACAGATGCTGGGTTGTTAAAGAGACTGAAATCCCTCCTGTGGAAATGTTTTTCAGTGAGTTATGTCAGTTTCTGATTTCTGCATTATTATAAATCTCATCATTCTTTGAAATAGTTCAATTATACATAACAAGAAACCATAAAAAGCCTTAGTTACATAAACGTTTTGTTGTGGTTATTCTACTTGCGTGTTTCATAATAAAATAGCTCTCAGAGACAATCAGTCAGTGAGATAAATTATTGGTTTAGGGGTCAATCCAAGGAAAATACCATTTTTTAACTGAGACCGTGGTGGTTTTTAGAGGCTGTTTGTATTCACTCTATGCATAAAATTAATTTGTGTTGATCCACTTAAGGAAGGGTTCAAATCTGGCTTAATTGTTTCTCAAATTATGTTATAAGAAACAACTTTCAGATGTTTCTCATTACTCTCTCTTGCTCTTTCCTGATTATGTGTTGCCATCTAAGTTTGCCCATTTGTAGTTTAGTTTTGAACTAAATGTTAATATGTAGAGATCTAATTTAGTTATTAGTGTGTGTGTGTATAGAAAAGGCTGGGTGTTCTGAAATAATAGGTCTATATTTCTGTGGTGCTTGAGAAAGATTAATCCATATCCACTGGAAAACAAAAATAAAACATCTTTAAGCCCCTCAACCCCCTATCGAACCTTACGGAGGGCGCAGTACAATGCTGCTCTCTAGTGTCTCACTTTGTGCTTTCTTCAAAACGTTTAATAACTTCTACCAGGAATATATGCCTCTTACCCCATCTCTGAGTTAAACATTACTCTCCTAAAGTTCTTCATGATTTATGGAAGTGTGTTTGTGTGTGCCGTGATGTGTTGGAAACTTCTCTGCTCAGCATGATCACTAAAACATGTGTGTGTGTGTGTGTGCGTTTGTTTGTAATCCCTTGTGGGAACTGTTTTCCTGACACATACGACGCTGTGGGGACCCACTGCTTCCTGTGGGGACCGAGGCGTGGTCACCACAGGGGAGACGTTGTTTTTGGGTCGGGGGTCAGATTTAAGACTAAGGTGTGAATTGAGTTTTGATTAGGGTTAGGATAAGGTTTAGGCTGTAGAAATGAATGGAAGTCAATGGGAAGTCCCCACAAATATAGCCACGCAAACATGTGTGTGTGTATATACTGTATGTATATATGCACACGTGTGTGGATATGTGAGAGACCGAATTTATTAGTCAGAATACACTTGCTTTTACTGTTTATGTGTATTATAGTTCACAGGTACCCCACACAGTTGTTTGTATATTATAATAAGTTCATTCTTCATTGTAGTTTGTTCATTCTTTCAAAACTTGGCTTTGTGTCTGTCTCCTGCTTTGATCTTTGGTACTCATATTTCCTATATGTCATTGAATGCGACTGTTTACGTGTGTTCAAAATAACTCAGATTCATCTCATAGTGCAGCAAACAGAGCCATGGTGCAGCTTGCGTTAAGCTGCACTAGGAAGTACGGCTGCAAGGTAACAGTGAAAAAATACTTTTTTGTTTTTAGTTATGAATCTATAAATGGACCTGTGTGGTTAATAATATTCTTGTGCATGGTGGTAACTTGCTCCTTTTGTGCATTAATAGAGAGGTAGGTAGGCAGATTTTAAAACCATGAGTTTAAAATGTTATAAAATTTTTAAAAAATTAAATAAAACTTCAAAAGCCACAACAACCAAAGTTTGTTGCATTTTGAGTTGATTTAGTACAAGAAATCTTGGAGGATTTTTTTTTTTATTAAAAAAGGTGTTCATGTGTGAAGGATTTACGTAAGAGATCCAGATGTGGTTGTAGATGTTAAACCAACCCCAATAATCAATTTTTCTGAATGTTTTTAATTAAATATTGATCAATTATTTCTACTAAAGCGGGATTTTCTTTTGCTATTTTCTTTTACCGTACAGAGGCTAGTACTAGTTTCAGATATTTTTCAGACTTGTCTTTTTCTCAGAATTAAATTCCTGCCTGAAGGTGAGCGTCTTAATCAGTAGGTGGGGCTGTAGAGTCACAGACCTGGAGCAGCCTTTCCAGACCACTACTCTGATTTTACAAACATGCCACAAATGTTGCACCTCAAATTTTTTTGACTCATTTCTCCACTTCTTTCTATTCTATTTAAACTGTTTTTTCTTTCTTTTTTTTTTGCTCTTCTGCATTTAGGCCCATGCTAGAGCCTCTGTGAGCTGATCCCAACATGGGTCCATTATCACTCTCTCTCTTTTTATTTATTTATTTATTTATGTTTTTGCAGATTGCTCTGGAAGCCGTGGCCTTGTGGCAGCCTGTCACGACGACACACACTCTGTAATCCTTCAGCGCCTCGTCGATCCCTGGAGCCTGAAGGGAAGTAGGGCACTGGAGGTGAAGCAGGATGAGTCAGGAAAACTGTGTCCTCCATGTGGATGACATGAGCATGACCTTTTCTTCTTTACAATGTCTTTTTTTTATATATATATTTGTCCTTTTACTGTGGCTTCTCAATTTCTCCATCAAAGTCCTCAAATTCCTGCTTTTGGCGTTGGAGCTTTTGAGGTTTTGAAGAATGCGGCGGCCCTGCTTAATGAAGCCCCCGCGCCACGGCTTCTCTCTAATTAGTCGACTCCAGTAATGGCCGGAATCTGCCGTCAAACAAAGCAGCTGAATACCTGATGGCTACCAATCATGCTCTCTTCTTCTTCATGGGAAAAATACCAGGAACTTTTATTTCGTTGACTGTCACGGCCCCAATTAGGAGGGATGGCTCAGCGTGGGGGGGGGGTAATACTCCAGAGTGGATGGATTTTAGGGTAAATAAAGGGCATGCAACAAACAACATCTCACATTTCTTTGTTGACTTTTTTTTTAAAGATAAATGAAATTTTAACTAATCTGATTTTCCTGTTATTGTAAAATCACCACATTAAAGGGATTAGCTCGGTGATGACAAAGGCAAACATATATTTGTCGGTCTCAAAAAAACTTGGACTTGTTTCTCACTTGTTTTTATACTTAGAATAGAATAGAAATACCAATAACTGCGCCAAAGTGGGGAAATTCAGGTGTCACAGCAGCAAATTAAGGTAAGTAACATCCGTGTTCAAGCAAAGGTTAAAAATGTATAAAAATAAGACTAAAAGACTGTACAGTAAGGACACATTTACAACGCAAGAAAAAAAATGGCAACACTTTATTTGACAGGGCGTGCATAAGACTGACATGACGCTGTTATAAACATGACATTAAACCTGTTATGAACATGAAGGAGTCTTCATGAATGTCTATGACCGTTGTCATGAAGTATCATTCAGTAAATAATGACACTTTTAAGGCAAAGTTGTTCTAAAAGTTGCACTGAAAGTCCATTAATAGTGCCAACTTTGCATTAAAGAGTCATTCTTTACAAAATAATACAAAGTTGGCGCTTGTAGAGGACTTCTAATGCAACTTTAAAAGTGAATAATGACAATTATTTACTGAATGACATTTCATGACAACAGCCATAAATATTCATAAAGACTCGTTCATGTTCATGACAGATGTTGTGTCATGTTTATGGCAGTGTCATGTCAGTCTTATGCACACGCTGTCAAATAAAGTGTTACCAAAAAAAATAACACTGTGCAGATATTTAAAAAAAAGAACATGCTTAAATTGAAAATAACGTGCAACTGAGTAGGTAAAAAAAATGTACAAAAAAAATGTACAAATGTAAAACAAAAAACAGTGGATTACAAGTGAGAGAAGTGCAAATATCAGCAGAGATTTGGAGTATGATGAGAGCAGTGATAGTGGTGGAGTCTAACAGCTGTTGCTGCGGTAACGCTCCTTTACACGCCTTCTAGGATGCATCAGTCCGCCATTGAAGGAGCTCTCCAGCTCAGCAGCATCTTTATCACTAACAGTGATTTTAGTTGGTCAGATTTATTGCTTACCACCATCTGTTTGGATCACTGTAACTTTTTTTTTTTCTCATTTTTTTAAAGCACTTTGATTATTTTTGTTTAATAATGTTCCAGACTAGTAGCTGTTTTTAATTATATTCCCCCAAAGTTGCTACAAATGTGGACAAAGGATAGCACAACTCTGATTATTACCTTCATAATAAGAACCTAAATTAATTTGGCAGTATTTACTTTTCACAGTTACTCAATGAAAATACAAATCCACAGAAAAATGTCATAGGATAAAGATTATATTTATGAAAATATTCATTGAAAAAAAAAAGAAAGAACGATCCCATTTATTCTAAAGAAACTTTAACGTTAAGTTAATCCTTTTCTTGCTACGGCTCACTGAGAGTTTGCTGGCTTTTCAATAGAGAGAACCCATTTGAATACATTAAATGCATATAAAATACACACACCAATATATTGTTTGATGTTTAGTTTGCGAATAGTGGTTAACTTTGTGACAGAGATTAACAATTAGCGGCCTGTTGTGTTTGGGAACTTGGAATTTCGTCGTTCCTAGTAGGAAAAATCCATTGGTATAGCCAGTGGGGATTCTTACTTACAACGTTGGATTGTTCTCCCTCCAACTCTGACCTCAAAACCATAAAATGAATAGAAATGTGCTTCAACAACACCAGAGTGGTTTCCCCACTCGCAAGTGGCGCGTGGTTAAGCTAGGTGTGGCATCCCCAGACCTCAGTCCTGAGACACTTGTAGTTATTCTAGCCAGGTTACGGTTTCGGTGTTATAGCGCTGTTGATATCCATTCACTTTCCGTGAAAACAGAGGACCCAGTAATAGCAGCTGTTCGTGTTTCTCTAATGTATTCCAAATCAGAGCTCTGTAACACTCTTTCCTGATGAATGACGTGCCGTTATAAATCAGTTGTTGGAGCAGCAAAATGCCCTTGAAGAATGAATCCACATTCCACTGTGTGATGCCAATTAAAAACGCTGACGCAGAGGTCTGGTGCTTCAGGAGAAATGCCTTTTGATCATCACAACAAAAGGCCAGATCACTTGAGCAACACAATGGATGTCTCAGTCGCTGTGACCTTTCAGAAAAGAAGCGTAGCGGTTCTTGACTACATCTTGAAGAGGTCTCATCGCTGTGAAATACTGCACACATGCAATGTCCAGTTGAGGTAGTATTTGATGAGATGAGGCAGAGAGAGAAAATGCTACTTGCTAGAATATGCTTCTACTATACTTCAAGCAAGAATGGAAACATCACGATGTAACTGATGTGAAAAACGCCAAAGGGTAACATTTGTCACAAACGAATGAACAAGGTTAGTTCAATGTTGGCAGCCAACGTTCTACGATGTTTTCTGACGGCCACAATGAAAACTAACTCCAAAGTTAGCTGGAAACTTGAGCCAACATCCCTCAAACAATGTGTGAAAGTAAATATAAATTTATAAGCGAAGTGACACATGGTGCAGCTGTAAAACTGCAGCCCGTTACAGAGAATTAGCTCTCGGCGCCCGTGGTATCCTTAGCTCAGGACTTTTGCTGCATTTCTTTCTCACATCTTCTATCCGTTTCTGGTCTCATAATTGTGAATAAAAGCCATTAGTGGTGCAAACTTAATAAAAAAAGAATAAATAGAAAGTTTAACCTTTTGCCAACACGTTAGCTGCATTTTCCACTAACTAGTAAGAAGTTACTGAAAAGCTAAGTTTAACCTTTAGCCAACATTGAATATTCATGGAAAAGTTAGCTGTGAAATTTAGCCAACTTCAAATTAAAGGTTAAATGGGTTCCCCAATAAATGGCTAAAGGTTACTGAAAAGTTACTGTAATCTTCAGTGAATGTTTTCTAAATACCGTCAAATTGTTATTTAAATGTTATCCCAAACCTTTAGCTAATGTTGTCTAAATCCTGCACAAAGGTTTGCTATTCTAAACGCTACTTCTAACATCTGGTTAGCATTCTCTGAACACTAGCCAAAGCTTACCTAAACATTAGTTGAAACCTTTATCCAATGTTCTCCAATAGCTGCTCTGGCTAAAGGTTAAAGCTAACCACTGTTCCCTGAACACTGATTAAGGGTAATTAAACGTTGGCAGTAACCTTTACACAATGTTCTCCAAACACTGATAAGACACTATTTAAAAGTTAGCCGTTAATCTTTGGTGTGCTTAAAAGTTAACCGTAATTATAGAAAATGCTACCAATGGGAAATTAGTGTAAGGCTGCGTTGATATTGATCCATGTGACTGTGTCCCTACTCATCAGATACACTTAATTTAACTAACACAACATGCAACTTAAAAATTGTTGCCAATTGCAATAAAAATGAGGCAAAAGCTTAAGGAAAAAATGCAAAAATGTGTGAAAGATATGTTTAATTTTCAAACTTGATTCAAAATAAAGATCAGAAAATGCAATTACAAAAATGTCCCAATTTGCATAAAATTGATCCTTTCGGAATGTGTTTACTGATGAAGCTGAATGGGAAAATGTCTTTCTTTCTCAATGGAATATGCATGCCAGCTATATTGCACACACACACACACAAACCCCCCCCCCCCCCCCCCCCCCCCCACACACACACACACACACACACACACACACGCCCACACATTATCAGGAGTGTTCTCTCCCCTCTGCCCAGCTTGGGATTTGCTGGTCAGTGACATGCCTCCCTCCGCCTGGCTCTTTATAGCCCCTGAGGAGGCAGGAATACCGGACGATTGGTACGGACATCGCCGACAGCAACCGCAAACAAGAAAGTTTTCCCTTTAAACACCGTCTCATGACCGTTTCAGAGAGACTGGCTCTCCGGGCGGACTGAGCCGGAGGCTGATAACCCTCCGAGGCGGTGACTCGGTGACAAGGAGAACTGGGGGACGGAGCAGAAAACCGGCTGCAGAGCCTGAACCGCTGCTGTCTTACCTGTCCACAGGTAAAGTTTTATTCATCTACCAAATTAACTTCAGCTATCAACTCATCCAAGAGTGTTATAAAGTCTTCTAGAAACAGAAACTTGAAGAATTTCAAATACCTTTTTCTCCCACTGATTTGATTTTTAATGATGCAGAGATGGACAAAAGAGTGCCTCAATATTCAGAAAATTAGCATATGCAAATATTACAGGAACGTGTGTTGACAATGTCTGTATGCACATGTAAGATGATGCTTCAAGTCAAGTTTATTTGTGTAGCACATTTCAGCCATAATGTAGTTCAAAGTGCTTTATGTCACAAAAACTTAATACAGTAACCAGTTATGACACGAGCAATAAACATGACATTTTGTCATATACATCAAATATGCTGATCAAAGTCCCATTGATTATGGTTCAAAAGCAACTCCAAACAGGAAGGGATCCTTGATTTAAAAGGAACTCAGGGTTTCGGCTGTTTTGCAGTTTTCCGGACGTTTGTTCCAGATTTGTGGTGTGTAGAAGTTGAATGCTGCCTCTTCATGTTTGGTTCTGGTTCTCCTGACGCAGAGCAGAACCAGGACCAGAACACAATGTGGATCAATGTTTCACTTACTCCTAATCAAAAGCAACTCCAAACAGGTGGGGCTTCTTTATGTTGTAACTTCAAGTTGGTTAATAAAGTTGGTCACATTATTTGTTGCACATAAGATGCCAGGACGGACGGATGGATGGATAGAAGATGCCAGTTCGGGTCTCTGACTGGCTCTCCTGTGAATGTCTGACCTTTCTGACCCCAGCTGATACCTTTATCACCCCTAATCTTACAGCTCTGATTGTCGGACCACTGAGTTGAGCCCTGTGGACTCTTCCTCCAGCTGAGGACATGCGTCGTCTGCCCCTGGCCTCCGTCTTCGTGTTCCTCTGGCTGGCCGAGAGGAGCCACTGCACCGGCAGCTTTCAGGACAGCATGCGGGAGCTCCACAACCGCTTCGCCGTCAGCCTCTACCAGACGCTCACCGAGACGGAGAACCGCTCCAACCTGATCGCGTCCCCAGCGAGCGTGTCCCTGTCCCTGGCCCTGCTGCAGCTCGGCGCCAGGGGCAACACCCGGGCTCAGCTGGAGGGAACGCTGGGATACAACGTGAACGGTATCTAGGCTTCGTGGAAAAGGGGGGGCGACAAAAAAAAAAAAAGTGGGCGTCGGACTCGCGTTAGCAGCTCATTTTGCTGTGGGAAGTGGAGCTGGAGAGGGTTTTTATCGGTGGCGCTCAGCGCTGTTGGTACCAGGTGGCGTGGAGCGGTTCTGCTGCTGCCGGCTGGCCCCCGCAGAGCACAGTGGTGTCTGGAGCCGTAATACCGGGCTCCACACCAGCTCTAATCTCATTAACCACTCCTGCAGCTTGGCCTCAGGAGACGGGTCAGGAGGCCGAAGTGTTTCCTTACCTATAAATGTGACTGATGAGAATCTTTCTCTCTTTTTCTTTTTTCCTCCCAAGGATATTAGCTCGCAGGTTAGCTAGCGGTGAGATCCAAGGAGGTCGATTTAAAGGGGCCACAAAAAAAAATTAGAAACTGACAAAATTGTGAAAAAAAGTTTTCAAACTTTTTTTTTTGTTTTTAGTTTTAAATTTTTATTTTACATTTTTTCAGTTCAATTCAAATTGAAATTCAAAACTACTTTATTGATCCCAAAAGGAAATTAAAGATGAATTCTTTTGGCAAGAGCCATTTTTAACAATTATGAAGGTGACAATCTCCATAAATAAACAAAACAAACAAAAAAAAACACAAGTCACTGTAAAGTCTAAGCCAAAAACAGATAAGGTTATTTACTAGAGGACAAAATTAATGTATACTTCAGACAAAAAAGAAAATATTCTACAACAAGCTTCTAATAATGGAGAGGAGATGGTCTTTGCATTATTTTAAGTTGAAATGCTCTTACCTTCTCAGCTTCAAACAACCTGCAGACTGCAGCACTTTTCGGCCTGAGTGCTATTAGTTTGGTGGAATCCTTATGGGATGTGTAGGGAAATAAGTCAATTTGCTGCTGCAGCTTGAATGTCAAGTGGCTTACTTAGGCCTTAAAATATATTTTCTCACAGAGAATGAAGTGTATTTCAGTAACAATAACAGTAATAACTGCTTTTGAACAAAACAAAAAGAGGCAAAAATAAAATCCAACCTCTGCACCATCTCATATGGCTGTTTCTCCCTGCAGATGCTCAGGTGCGAGACTTCCTGTTGCGCGCCCAGGGCGACGTGAGCAACAGCAGCCAAGCGGTGTGGCTGCAGCAGACCTGCACGCTGTTCGTCCAGAGCGGAGTCCGACTCCTGGCCGAGTTCACGCAGCAGGCCGCCGCCTGGGTCGACACCAGCGTGGTGCGAGCCAACTTCAGCCAACCGGGTCACGCCCGCAGCCATTCAGAGCCAACGGGACACGGCCACGGTAAGTAAGCCCTGACGGCAGCAACGCTTAACGTTTGACGTTAATTACAATAACCCGGAGGTTGAGAGTTGCTCTGAGACGATTCTCCGCTTGTTTTCCGGAACTGCCAGTTTGTGGTTGTAAAGTGATCACGAGACACTAAACACAAATCACAGACACAATCAGAAATGGGATTTTCTTCAGAGTTGGAAGCAGCATCATTCACCACAGATCTTTAACACTGCAACCAGCTGCTATGCTGACTAAGCAGAGTAGAAGAAGAGCAGCAGACAAGCTGCTCCATTTAGCACTTGTCTTGCTTGAACGTCATCTAAGGGAAGTGAAATCTGCTGATAAAACTACTAAGCTGTCAACACCGGTAGGCATTTCAGCTCTTTGGAGACCTGTTATTGCAGAGTCATGCAAACCAGTCCTTCCTCCTCACACACAAACACAGCAGGATTGGATTTGTGCCCCGTCTTAAATATTGGAACTACAATAAGAAAAGCTCCACCGTTTCTCGAGCCTTCCTGTTTCAATCAAACTCATGCCGACGAAACAAGGAATAAACCGTTTTGTTTTCTTTAGACGGGTCGGGGTCTCTCCAGTCAGGAAGCAGCAGCGGGGAGCTGTCCGGCTCCGGCGAAGCCCAGGCAGAAGCCCTTTGGTGGGGACAACGGCCGCAGGTGGCTCTGGTCAACACGGTGGCGTTCAGGGGCGTCTGGCAGAAGCAGTTCATGTTCGGCAGCACCCAGAACCTGCCCTTCATCCTGTCTGACGGGAGCGCCATCAAGGTGCCCATGATGTACCAGGCTGGAGAGGTCAGCTTTGGTAAGGGCACATCCTCCCTTATTGGCTGTACGTCAATAGTAAAATGTTGATGGAAAGTGGCCTGGTTTCAAGTTTTGTCTACTTGCCAGATAGTGACCACCAGACGTGGGTACGGTAGCCAAAAATGTTAGGAGTAGCACTGCTTCACATATGTTTACTCAAGTAAAAGTAAAAAGCAACAATACAAGAAATTACTCAAGAGTTAAAAAAAGAGGTATTTGGTAAAGTCTGTTTAGTTCCTGAATAACTGATCAATTATTTCATATTTAAAAACTATATCATCAAACGGACCTAAATATGTAGTTATGTGGAAATGTTGGTATTTTAAGGACCAAAATGACAATAAGTCAGATGAATAACATAATTATAAAATAAAATATTTACAAATCAGTTTATTTCAGTATAAAAGTTGACACTTTAACAAACCTGCAGGTGTGTGTCTTTCTGGTGAATGTTTGTGTTGAAACAAGCTTGTTCTTCATTCAGTCACTCAAAGTGGGTTGAATGTCCAGAAATTTTAGTCGCGTAGAGTAACGATACTTCCTAGTAAAATTAGTACAGCGTAGTAAAACTTCCCCTAAAAATACATATTTTCAAACATTCCTTTACTGGTTTTGTTAACTAATGTTCACCAATGAACTAAACCTCTGAGGTCTTCACAGAACAGCTGCAGTTATACTGACACAGGTGCTCTTGATTGGCCACTGAAAACGATGTACTACATTGTATTTGGTCTAACCACTAAAATCCCACTAATAAGTTTATGGGTGTAATGTAACAAAGTCTGAAGAAGCTCCTTGTTTTGGGGATTTTCTCCTTCAGGTCAGTTCAGGACAGCATCGGACCAGCGCTACACTGTGCTGGAGCTGCCGTACCTGGGCCGCGCCCTGAGCCTGCTGGTGGTCCTGCCCAGCGAGAGGAAGAGCCCGCTGTCTTCCCTGGAGTCCCAGCTCACCGCCCGCCAGCTGGCCTCCTGGGAGTCCGGCCTGCGGCGGACCAAGATGGACATCTTCCTGCCCAGGTGAAATCCCTCGTTCTGAGGTTACAAGTAGAACCCAGGTCAGACTGTACATGATGCGTTTTATTTTAATTTGATTTTATTTTCCAGATTCAGAATGCAGAACAAGTTCAGCCTGAGGTCAGTGCTTCCTGCTCTGGGCGTCAGTGACGCCTTTAACCCGACGGCAGCCGACTTCACGGGGATATCAGGTCAGTCGACCGATTAATCGTGCGGTTTTAACAGAAAGCCGCTTCCGCAAGCGCCGCTGATGTTCGCTGCTGCGTTTCATCTCCTGCAGTGGAAGAGGGTCTTTATGTGTCCGACGCTGTCCATGAAGTCAGAATAGAAGTTACAGAGGATGGGACGAAGGCAGCTGCCGCAACAGGTCAGTAGCGTCATGTCTTGCTGCTAAGTACCGGAGTCAATATGGCGGATGGAGGTTTAACGGTTAGTTTTTATCATTCCAGCTATGGTGCTACTCAAACGGTCGCGCGCTCCTGTTTTCAAGGCGGACCGGCCATTTTTATTTCTGCTTCGCCAGGTGAACACAGGTATCGACACTGAATACTCTGCCTCCATAAAACACAAGTAGCTCCTTCCATTCCTCGTTTCAGGCTCCACTGATTCACATTTTCAAAGGGTTGCTGTCGCAATTTCTAGTAGCCAAACTCATAAATTGTGTTCCAACAATGATATTCAACAATGAGTAAAAATGTGGAAACAAATTGAACTCTTACAGAAAGGCGGAAAATGTAATGGTTTCCATTCAGAGACTTTGGATTCATAATGGAACAGAAAGATTATGAAGTTGCGGTATTTTAAAAAAATATATATATTTGGCGACCTCTAGTGGATGGAAGTTAAAAATCAGTTTGTCTAATAATAAAACACTGGGAAAACTTAAGTATTTTTGTTCTACTTTCCAGTGCAAATATCTTAATACACCTGAAATACGACAAAACTAACTTACGAGTAACTTTTCAGCAAGATATAGGTGCTTGTTTTAAGTAAAATATTCCTTAATATTGATATTTCACTTATGACAAGACATTTTTACCCAGATTGTTAAAATCTGGGTAAACCAAAAATAGACCAAAAATTCTTAAGATTTTTGTTTTTGCAGTGAATCAGACTTTCTTTTTTTGGGCAAAACATTTGTGTTTTTCATTTCAGGTTCCATCCTGTTTATGGGCAGAATAATGAACCCAGCAGACCAAGTAATGTAACCCTCCTCTACGCCTCCACCCCCAAATCGCACCAATCTATGCCAACCAGTTTCACCCTCGGTATTTATTTATGGACCAAACGGAAGATACAAGGACACTTCAGGAAGAGGGATGTTATTTTTGTAAATACCTGTAAATAAAATTTTAATATGTTTTTACACGGTGGGTGTATTTATTATTTACACTAATGAACAAAAGAAATCTCAAGGAGTCACACATTTATGGAACACTTTATTTACATGGCCCTTCACAGTGTAAAATAGAAACTTTATTTATGGAAATACTTACAAAAAGGCCATTTTTTCACTGAACATTTCTTTTTTTCTTTTAAATAGTACTCTAGCGTTATTTACATCTTTACAGCGTATTCAAAATACTCTTTTGGTAGCGGCCTCTTCACACATAAAAGACAAGTATGGCAGATTTTGGTCCCTGTCCGGGGAGGGTTTGCGGAAGAAGAGGGGAGCCACTGGATTCGGAAATCAACTTTTGACCTCTGGACCCAAAACGAGGGTCTATTTGTGTACATCTGAGAACGCCGAATATGGAGTCCCATTCTTTCTCAGAAATTGCAACAACAAAAATGTTTTCCTCTTTTAAATTACATTAAATAATAATTCTCAAATTTACACAAGTGCAATTGCGATGAAGCGACAAGAAGTTGGTTTGAGATCCGTGGCAGAGAAGGGGAGACGGGGGTGGTTGATGGGGGTTTGTTCAGTAATTTGGCAGCAACCAAGACCCCACTTCATCATTGCTTCCAGCAGACAACAGCTCACGTTGCATATCAGCCCTTTCGGGGCTTAAATAAATAGGTGGGGGAGGGGACTCGATGTTATTGCTGACGCTGATGCATTAATGACGCTTCCTGAGCTTTTTGTCCCTGTTTTCATGACCTTCCTTTGCATTTAGTTTGCTGTAACTCTGCTTTGCAGAACAAACCTTTCTAGGTTTAAAGGATCCTTGAAAACCGCCAACTTTGTCCGACGCCTAAATCATTACGTCGATAAAATTAATCGACTACTGCGACCTTGAAATCAAATTCTGTCTGTTCGAGAGCCGAGTAGCGGAGTGCTCTGGTCGGTGGAGTGCAGAAATTCGATTGGAACAAATCGGTTTTCCTCTCGCAATCAGAAATGCAAGAGAGTAATACCTACTACACTGCGGTGTGTGTGGGGGGGGGGAAAGTATGGAAAAGAAATGAATGTGGAAGGGAAATAAAAACATCTTCACTGGATCCCTTTCGACCCTGAGATATCTGAAAACACGCAACGCTCAGACTGAACTCTGTCCGCCACATCTTCACAGGAAAAAAAGAGAAAAGACTGAACATCACACTCATTGTCGTCAGATCCTTCCTGGGACAAAAAAAAAAAAAGTCTTCAACTCCACCCCGTTCATGAGATGCGATCGCTCCCGTCTTGATACCCGGCCCTGTAGGTTAAATGTCAAATGGGGGATCTCTCGGTATTCCAGATCCCGGACTCTTTGGGTCTTGGTTGAGGTGGAGGGGAGTGGTTGTTTCCACGGGGATGCGGAGGGTTATGGAGTTTATTATTATTATTGTTATTATTATTAGTCTGTGCAGTTTGAGTTGGTCTCAGAGCATGTCCACGTGGTTCATGGTGTTGGATCGGTTGTGTATTTCCTCGAGGAAGTTTTCCAGCTGCTCGATGAGGACTTTCTTCTTAAACCTTTGACGATGGATAAAAAAAGAAACATTTTATAGTTTGTATTTTCAACATCATTTAAACCTACTGAAAGCTAAGCTAGATGTTTTTCTGATGTTTTATGAACTTTCGTCACGGTACATTGCCGAACTTACTACTGAGGTTTTTATTTAGTAAGACGGTCACAACGGATTTTATTTAAGAGCGTCGGAGTTAGGGGGGCTACTTACAAATGCAACTCAACACGTTTCAGTTTATTGAATAAAAAGGTCTTTTAAGACCATGTATAATTTTTTCATTTGTGTTTGTCATAAAACCCTCAAAACACATTAAATGTAGAAGTTGTAGTGTTCTATGACGTCTAAGGGGTGCATATGCTTTTATTATAATTACCTATTTGTTTCTATGTAGTAAAATATGGATGTTCCCAAAAAAAAAAAAGTAACCTAGACCCAAAAGGGCCACTTTATTAGGTACACTTTATTGGTACTAAAGGCACCTGCAGATTTGTCAGCTGAACTTCATAAACTGATTCTCTCGGTCCAGCGCATCCCTTAAGTGATCCAACTGGATCTAGTGGCTGTGCAGACATGAACCGCCATGCTATGTTCAGAATCACTTCAATCTCCTTTCAGATGCTCAGTATGAACTCCAGCAAATTGTCTTCACCGCGTCTCGGTGAAGACAATTCACAGAGAACGCTGAACACAATTTAGAGCACAATTCAGCTACTTTAAATTGTGTTTAGAGCAGCTGAATTGTGTTTGATTTGTTGTTCGAGTTAATGAGGATTTGAAGTGGCCGATGAGTGCAGGTGGTTTTAATGTTGGTAAAAGAATCTACTTAATGGTTCTATTTATTACTCTGGGATGTGAGAAGAAGTGCAGCTCTGCTACCTGGCGGCCTCTTTGATGATGTTTTGGAGGAAAATGAGCCGAGTGTCCAACGTTCCCTGGATCTGCTTCAAGAGGAGGAAGATCTTCTCGTAGTCTGAAACACAAGAAAGGAAAAGTTCCTTCAACCTAACTCCTTAATGAGAAAATGTTAATCCTGTTATTGATTGAATAATGATTTAAGTCATGCTCAACAGGAAAATGTCTGCTTAGATAGATCAGCAAAAGTTACAGTTCTGAATCACACACTGTATTCTGACATCTCTTCCTGCCCTAACTAGATAAAATTTATCTTTCACTAAAGTATAAACATGACACTGAGGCCCATTTCTCCAAGTCACTCTTCAAAATTGGAAAAACGAGAACATGCTAACCATATATTAAAATTGGGTGTTGACCGTAAGTCAGGGAAAAGCTACAAGAACATTTCTGCTCACCTGAAACATGTTCATATCTACAATCGCATATCAATAAATCAGAGGAGAATTAAAAATGTCATTTATTTCAGAAATTCAATTTAAAAACAGATGCTTTATCGCCCGGGTGATACGTTTCAAGTGTTCATTTCTGTTAATAACAATGACTTGCAGCTTGACAAAAACAGTAATTTGGTATTTATTTCTACCACACATTTTCCTTCCACTAAACTTTCTTAATAATATGCTTGCGGTCTGTCAACCACCATTTCTGCATGCATGAACACCCAGTCCTGATCCCCCACATGTACGTACGTCTGCCAGGTTTTCTGATCTCCTTGGTGATCAGCACCCTCAGCTCGTTGTTGACCTTCGTCGTCTCGCCGTGAATGTGCTTCTTCAGGGCGGCGGGCGACAGGAAGCGGGTCGTCTGGTCCTCCATCAGCACAATCTCCACCCCTCCATCGCCACCCGGCGGCTCGTAGGACCCGGGCACCCCGTTCTCCTCCTCGTCCTTGTGCCGGAGAAGCTGCGGGTCGGCAGAGGTGTGGTTCTCCTGGAGGTCGGCGGGCCCCGACGGGTGATCCACCTCGGGGTCGGAGTTTGCGTCTTGGCTGTAGTGGTTTTGATTCAGGTGGTTGATTATAAGTTCAGGTTCTGCGCCGTCGTTCAAGTCCGTGTCTACGGGGAGGCAGGAGAGGGTGAGAGAGTTAGGAGACAGGATCAGGTTATTGATCAGGTTTAGCTGTGAGAAAACATCGATGAAGAGACGGAAAGCTGATCTGGTCGTCTATTTTCAACCGTCAGCACCATTTTGAAGGAGAGACCCTGGATTTGACCTGTCGAGTGTTGTGGGCTGGCGGGCGGCGTCACCGGAGGCGTGTAGGCCCGGCCCAGACGCAGCAGGGGCGACATGCAGCGCCGTCTCTTCGGACCGCCGCCTGGCATGTTGCTGCTCTCTCCAGGTCGCTTGCCCTTGTTCTGCGGGCCGGTCACAAACTCGTCCGCCTCGTCGATCATCATGCCCTGCGAGAGATCAGGTGGTTGCATTTTACCGTGTCAAAGTACTCTTCCCTTCTATGTAAAGGTTGACATGAATGGGGCGTGGCGCACCTTCTTGTCCAGTTTGAAGGGGTTTCCGAAGGTGTGCAAACGCTTAGGCTGTTCGGGATCTGCGTCCCGGAGTGGCTGGGGGGCAGATTTAAGGAAGTCTTGGTAGTTTCCCATCTGGGCGATTGGCACGCTGTGGAGCTGGTCTGGAAACAACACGAGCAGGGGGCAAATTAAGTTTTTATTTCATTTTCAGTGTATTTGCAGCAGAAATCCTCTGAGGAATAGTCTAACGACCAATTTTCAGCTTGTCGGAAACTTATTTATCCAGAAGATGAACGCTACATACCCTACACCAGAGGTTGCGTTAACGGAATATTTTCCGTATTTGACCGGTTATTTTTTTAAACGTCGGGAAAATTTGAAGCCCGTCAGTCATTTGACAGGTTATAATTCACATCCCTGACTGGTGCACACAGGCAGACATTATAGACCTTAGGCAAAGAGTTCATCACAGAGGCAACTAAAATCAGTCAATAAAAAAACCAAACCTTTCTTAATATCATCTCATGAACACTGAGCTACATGCGTCTTTCTGACAGGGAGCTGACAGCGTGTTGAAGGGGTATGGACCGGACGCTTTGGAGCGCGTCTGGTTAGGAAGCGCGTTCCAAACCTTTGGTTGAAATGGCACCTTTAATTCAAGTCTCCATTACAAACAGAACAGAGAAAACTAAAGAGAATGCAACGTTGAGCTAATTCATTTATAGTCTAAACAGGAGCCAGGAGTTTATCTTGAGGAAATAAATAAAGGTGCATCGGTTAGCTTTGCGCATACTCTGCACAACCAATGCGGACACGGCTCGGCCGCTGCGAAGAATTAAACTTAACTCATCCAACGGTTTTAACAAATGCAGCTGGAAGACATTACCCTCCCGCGCCCAGAAGGAGAGCAGCGCTCAGAAACGCGGCAGTTCGTTTCTGTCCGTTTTGGGAAGCAAAACCACGCAAAGAAAATCCTTGTAAAAGCACACGCCGGGACCGCACAGGGTTAAAAAAAAAAAAACGTTAAATTGATCGGTTTGGTTCAGACAGATCCAACTGACTAATGAACCAGCGCAGATTTCTCTGTAGATGCGACCAGAAGGAATTTGTGAGGCTGTGCGTTCAGAGACAGGTGAAGTGCTTGTAATTTAAGTGGAGTCACTTCATTTCTTTTATTATAAGTTATTGGAGCCACAGTCAGTGGTTTGTGTCACTACGGAAACATTTTTTGATGCGTTCATCTGCTTTATGTGTGATGGATCTGGATTCATGGTTCAAGCAGGTGAATATTAACTAAACCACATAACAATGCGGCTAAATAGCCTAATGTTAATATAATTATAATTTGACGGGTAAAAATAGTACATGACCGATTTTGTTTAATGCTATCGGTCAAAATGACAGAGAACAAAACAAATTTCTGGGCGGCAGAGACAATATTTCACAGAAACACGTTATCAAACACTGTTTATAGCTAGGGTAAGAATATACATTCGCTTAAATCACAAATTCTTTATATACAAATACACAAATTTGAAAATACAAATTCAAAAACACTTTGTTGAACCAAATGGGAAATTAAATGTTGTTGTAACTCATTAATTTGGAAATTTGAATTTTGTATATTTAAATATCAATGAGAGATAACTTGAGACAGTATGGCTGAAAAAAAAGAGTAAAATGATGTTGTATAATTTTATGTTAGCAGGGTTTCTGCAGGTTTCACCATCTCAAATTTAAGACTTCTAAAGAGCATTATGAATGAAATTATAGAGCTGTATTATGGCAGAAATGTACAAAAGAAAATTGCATATTTTATATCATAGTGCTAAACTTTATTTGCAGAAAATGCATGTAGCATCATACAGGTTGGCATCAGAAGTAGTCCAGTGTCAAAAACACACCGTCCAGTCAACTGATGATGAAGTTATTTACCTACGACAGATGCAAAAAAAGCTACCTAGCTAGAAAGGCTACTGTGGCTAGTTAAACTCAAGAATGTAATGAAGACGTCTGTGCGCGACTCAAACGTCTGGCTGAGAAAGATATGTTACACAGAATATACAAGATTAAATACAACCGTGATTAACAAATGTAGGGCCAACTCTAATGAATTTAAACATCTTAAGGATGTGTGAACACCCTGATTATAGTTCTTGAAGAGAAATTGGTCAAACGTCGTATCATCAGGCGAAATTTTTATTAAAAGAGAAGCCTGGAGACTGGCCACAAAGTTTAGATCGGTGCATTTACAGGAACATGGAAGTCCCGTCTCTACAGACAACATACCGGAGTCCTGCCCTCGTAAGGTGCAGACGGTGGTGTTGAGCAGGTTCCTCCTCATTCGGCTGAGCTGATCGAGCAAGTGGCTGCGTGGGATGTCGTAGGGATTTCTAAAGCTCTGAGGCTTCAGACCCTGAGGAGCCGCAAGGTAAGAAAGGATGGTAAAGAGAAGAGTGTGAGATAAAAATACAACCAGGATACAAAAAAAAAAAACAGCTTTAAAATGCTGTCTTGTCTCCTTGCAAAAGGAGGGAGGACACTCAGTGTGGAGAATCACAGAGGATGTTAAAAACAGAAACAGCCCTGGTGTGTTTTATCCATCTTTTCTTACTTTGTTGAGCAGTGCCAAGTGGAAGACCTGAAACTCTTTGGGGTTGAGCTCCAGAGGCAGAGTGGGAGGCTCTCCTGTGAGACTCTGCAGCTGCTGGATGAAGTCCCGTCTCTGCGCCAGCGAGATGCCGCAGCCCCGCCATCGCACCTTGATGCCAGGCTCCAGAGAGGGTTTCTTCCCGATCAAGGCGATCAGGCGGTCGTACTCGATCTTTGTCTGGCAACGTGGCAAAATAAAAAAAGAAGTTATTTTTAACAAAGTCATTGCAAAGGAGTAACAGAGGAATGTAAAACTGCTGAATCATCAAACCTGCTGACTGAGCTTCTTCAGGTAGGACACGACGCTGTAGCTCAGCCCGTACTCCATGTTCTCAGCCAGGAGGTTTGGCGCGCCCATTATCCTCAGCGCCTTTCTGAGGGACTGAGGGAGGGAACACAGGAAAAAAGAAAAGAAAGAAAAGGGAACATTATTTATTTCTTTTGTTTAGAAAAATGAAGTAATAATTCAGATTAGTCCGAATCGACTTACCCCGATATAATAAGGAGGCATGGTCTTCAAGTAGTTCTCAAAGGACTGCCGCCATTTCAGAGTGGGCTTGAACTTGTGCACTTTAATCAAGTCGTCTGCGAAAAGTACAACATCGAAACAATGTTACGCACATAAAATACCATTGTTGTTACTACTGCAACAGTATTTCACAACTCCATAATTCCATAATTGATTTATTAAACTTGTTCAAAATGGCTTAAATACATTTTCTAACTGGTATTTCTAAATAAAGCTGCCAAAGCGCTCAGACGTTTACATGAACTCATCATGGGAATGAATATCCTATTCGTTTTGTGCTTTTAATTACGCATTTTAAAAAAAACACCATTCCCAACTAAAAAAAATGTTTTAGTCTGGAACAGCTGTATAAACAAAAAAATATTTTTTACAAATAAGAATTGCATATTCAACTTTGACATTTTCTTCTAATCTTCGCATACACTCAGTAATTATCCTGCTTTGTCTTCTCACAAACCAATATCGAAGAGTACTAGTCATTAATCAATTAATTGAAGGGGTTTTTTTTGCATCTTTTAAGGCATTTCTAATATTGTACAAGACGTGCTTAAGTTGTTAAATTAAAAATCTGATAATTTTTTTTAGTTGCAGCCCTAGATTAGACAGAAATATTACCGTGCCTTTGAATAAAGAGTTCTTATTATTTGTTATAAGTATCTACAATAGGAAAACTGATGTAATGTTTAAAGAGCAATCATTTTATTCTTATTTTTAAGTTTTGATATAAAGAAAAACATTAAAAACCCCCAATTCAAATAGATGATGGCTACATTTTCTCATAGGAGATGTTGATATATCCACATAGTTTCCCAAAATGGATCTAAATAAAAATGACTTGTACATTTAGGGTCATTCTGTTGAGGAAATTAAATGTGTTTATTCCATGAAAAAACTGAAGCAATAGCTAAACTCTGCATTTTTCTGTTACATCCATTTTTAAAACTTTAGAAATTGTGCAACGCTCAGCCAGAGTTCCACTTTGGAAATTTCTCGAGGTAAAAATGAAAACCCCGGAGGGCAACGTGTGGAGCCGAGTCTTACCCAGAAGTGGCAGGAGGACAGGGTAGTTGTAGGGCATTACAAACAGGTTGACGCAGTTGAGAGCTGTGCTAGCCTTTAGATAACCAAAAGGTTGACCCAGGTCACTGTACTTGGCACTGTTACTTACAAACACCTACAAAAAGCAAACAGAAATCAATCAATCAATAAATCAGCAGTGACATTTGAACTCGAATCGGCAAACAAAAGGCTGAAGTACTAAAAGGATATTAGTTGGTAAATTGCTCGAATAAGTCTAAATATATAGTAATTAAAACACCAGGACGTCTGCAGGCTAGATATAAATGTCTACAAGTAACTTAAACGTATTAGGATTAAAAGAAAAGGTTGCTGTCTCTTTAAAAGAAGTCATCTTTAAAAATGTTCGTTTCAGCAAAATCCTGGAAGAAAGTCAATGTGGGTAAACAGGACAGGAGTCTGGAGATGGAACATCTGGCTCAAAACTATTCACATCAGGAAAGAAATTTTAATAATGAGAAGATTTTCTTTTTTTTAAATCCAATCCTCCGTTTCTGCTTAAGCTCACTTCCTCCCCGTGCTTATTTTTTGGTCCATTTAAATTCAGGCAACAGCAGACCCAGTGAGAGGCTTCTGTAAATAAACACGGCGGTTTAGCAAAACTGCTCAATATTTTCCAATGCAGTTACTGGACAGGTGTGCTGACAGGCAGGGGGGGAAAAAAAACAACAAAAAAACAAACAATCTGGCTTTTCCCCGTGTCTGAGGGGTGTGTGTCAGTCTCCGGCTGCCGCAGTTTCTCATCTCTGCCTTCTGTTCTCAGCAGACTCATCCGACAGTTTTTACGCCCTCGGCTTTGCGTGGCGCAGATCGTGACGTTGAGAGAGGAAATGGCGTGACACACCGGTCATTTCCACATGAAGCGCTTTTCTCTCTCGAAGTTGAAGCCACAACGTTCAGGGTAATCTATTGAGATTTTACGTGATGGGCCGACACAAAGTAGAGCGTAATTTTTAAGACTAATAAATGTTATTAAAATGTTTTACAACACACGAGACGTGTTGTCAAAAAAGAAACCTTTACAATCCAAAGAGCCATTTTTTTGGCCTTCAGTTTAGCTACAACAAATTTGTTTCAAGTCGCAAAAGCAACGTGACTCTTTGAAACAAAAAAGATTCATTTTGCAGTTTAGAATCTAAAAATTCTGTTTAAAATTTTAATAATAAACATTTTCGTTTTTAGGTTTCACACATTTTCTTCAATTGGACATTTAAAGTTAATAGAAAATTACATTTAAAAAATGCATGTTTTTTTAAAAAAAACGTTTTGGGACAAATATAGTTAATAAAAAAGGAATGATCCTTGCAGCATTAGTGCATTTTTTTGTGCAAATCTTATATGCACTTGTTGCATGAAAACCAAAGAAAAAAAAATCCCATTTTAGTAATTTAATTGTCATGTAAAGCACATTGAACTGCCTTGTTGAAATGTGCTACACAAATAAAACCGACTTGACTTTGACACGTTACTCGTATTTATTGCGAAATAGACCTAAAGCAAGTTGGGAATCTGTGGCCAGGCTTGAAAATCGCTGCTGGATAGTCTCCATCCATATGTACAGATGCTTAATAAAAATGCACTACACACTTTTCAGATTAAATATTTTTAATCTAAAAATTGTACATCATTTTCTATCCACAATTATGCACCTCGTTATGTTGGCCTATCCCATAGTAAAGTGCGAATATGTTCATGACACATCTACTGTTGCAAGACAATGCAACAAGTGAAACCGATTAAACGGTGCAGCAGGCCTGGTTTTACAATATCCAATGGAACATGCAAATTTTGCTTCAAGAGTTCATTGAAATGTATTTGTTTATACTGTTGCAAAGAACTGGTTAAATTCAATTCAGTTGAAAAAATACTTAATTATTCCCAAAGGAAATGAAACCGTGTAACTCGTTGTCTTCAAGGAGTCACTGTGGGAAGGAAGGCTTTCTGGTAGCAGTCTGTCTTGCAATGAATCTGAAAAGGCCTCCGACTGAAAACACTATAGCTGTGTGACTATAGTCTATAGAAACAGAAATTTCTGGGCGGCAGAGACAATATTTCACAGAAACACGTCATCAGCTGCTAATCCACCACGTCTGCTTTTTCTGCCCCACTTAAACATCATGACAAGTTATATTGACAGTAAAAAACCTGTTTTAAGGATAACTAAGAGATAACACCCCTTGTGTATTTGGAAGAAATGTTCTCATTTATGCGCAGAGCCGTGCTAAATGCACTGGTTGGTAAAAACTCTCGCGGTGATCGTAGTGAATTCCTCCCCCTCTCTTCCTCAGAGAACCTGTGTTTCTGCAGATAGCTTTACCCACACAATAACTCTTAAGAGGATGCTTCAGTTTCTTAGCCTGACAGGTGACAACAGCTGACAGCAAACTGAGCTCAGACTAAGTTTCCTCCTCAAATTCTTTCACTTCCCCAGTGTCCTGTTGGACCAGTCACAGCCTGTCATTATCCAGTGGTTTGGTATGAGTTGTGGAAAAACAAACAGCAACAGCCAACCTTTAAGACAGCGCTCTCACACACACACTTTTTGTCACTGATCAGCTGAAATAAAGTCTGAAACTTCTCACAAAGAACAACTTTTAGCCATTAAGTTTGCACAATCAGAGTCCTGTTTTAAGAAAATTTGCATCTGGACTTAAATGAGATTTAAAACCTTAAATGAAAGATTCCCAGCAGTCTGGTAGCGTTCTTAGAAATATAGGACTCTCCTCTCGGAGTGCAGCTTTCTGAGACGTACCTGCCAGCAGGTGTGAGGGGATTTCCTCTCCAGAATGTACTGCGTTAGCGGCGAAGGCTCCAGCTCGTACTTGTCGAAGGGCACCTTGTCTATCACCATGGGCTCAGCGTCCACACAGGAGAACCGGACCTGGGGGTGGGCTGAGCGGGGCGGCTGAGTCGCATTACAGACAACAGATTATTATTATTATTGCTATTTTTATGAATAAAAACACCACACACTTTTACCCTTTTAAGGAATATTTGATCTACTGCTTAAATTAGGATGTCAGCAACTATGGAAAAGTATTATACAACTTTCCCACCACTGATGCACAAGTGACAATTTCTACTTTCCATCTGGAAAAAAGTATTCACATCCTTTGGACCGTTCCACATTTTGTCGCGATCACAAAATTCAGTGTATTTTTTATAACATTTTATGCAACAGATCAACACAAAATAGTAAGTGAAGTGGTAGTAGTAGTAATAATAATAAAATTTGAAAGCGGTATGGTTTAAAAATCAATACTTGATTCAATTCTATGCTTTTAACTTCTATCTTTATTATTATTATTAAAGATGCAAATATTTTGGGGTCTGCTTCAATTAACTTTAGACATCTAGAGATGGAAATTATTAACCGTGCCTTTTAATTGTTGTTTTTTATTTAGTAAAGTAAAGGAAGCTGCATACAAATAACTCACACTTTTAGATTTGAATTAGAAAAGAGCCTAGAAACCGTTCTTGCATCATAATAATACACCACTTTTTGTTCCATCCAATAAAATCCCAGGAAAAATCATTGATGTTTAACAGAGCATCACATAAAGCTTAAGAGGTATGGATTCTTTACGCTGAAGAAGTATGCATAAATAAGTGAAAATCATGTTTTAGTGGGAGAAAAAAATGTATATACTATGTTTTGTGTTTCTAAAATAATCTCTTACTAGTGTTGGAGAGTTCTGGTCTGGCCAGAAGGCCTCAGGGATGGGCCAGTGACCGATGGGGACGCCGGTTTTAGGGTTGGGTCGTACGTAGATGAGCTTGTGACAGCAGTGCCAAGGCTGCAGACCGGACTTCAGCGCCTCGGCTGGAGCGTCTGCTCAGAAACAGAGAGAAAAAGGTTCATCCGTCGGCGAACCCAGGCAGAAAGGTTTTTGGAAGAACGGGACGACTGAACAGTTCTGATATGCGTGTTAGCGGTTAACCATGAAGGTGGGAGGTTTATCCTAATGAATTCAGCTCAGCGGATTAAAAAAGGTGAGTGGGAGAAGGTAAAAAAAAAAGCTTCTCGCTTTATCAAACAAACGCAGAACAGCAGATGTGAAGGAGGTTTCTTCTTCTTCTTTTGTTGGAAACAGATTTCACTGAAACAGAAAAGCCTCTCGTACCTTCTAGTGGAGGGGGGTCAGGTCCGGTCTTTTCGAAGTTTATCACCACGCCGCTTTGGATTTTCTGCACTAGAGACTCCAAACACTGATTCAGCATGCGCTGGGAAAAAACACTGTAGGAACGGCCTGCAACACACAGAACACACAGGTTAGCCTTGACTTCAGGTCCTTGTAAAGTTGAAAATTAAACTATGAAGGCTTGATTAAAGCTAACACAATATTTAGTCTCTTTTTAGTCATTTGTAGGTTTTTTTTTCAGCTAAACATAGAATTACACAAAGTGCACGCAAGACACAACAACATCGAATACTAACCCATGAAAAACATCAATGTGAAACAAGATCAATCTGTTGCTTAGTAACAGATTGATTCCAGCGATAACCAAAGATTATCGCTGGAAAGTTTCTTGTAGCTCTTAGTCCGATAGTTCTTGAACTTTTCCAGTGCCATCCCAGTAAATGTTTCTCCAACTGCCAGCATACTGACAGAAACAGAAATCAAACTTGTTCACCATCTTGTAATTCAAGTTCATCGCACCTTGACAAATTCATTCCAGCTCATGCCTAATTACACACCATCAGCACTTGTTCCTGGTTCACCGCTTCATTACACAATACAGATTTTCTCCACTTCACTTCTCTTTGGAAGAGTTTTTGTTTGAAGCAATTAACATCATGCCTATCTTCTAGCTATCTTGGAGCCGTGTCATGTTCTGCATTAAGTCACTAACTCTGACTTAAGGCTTTTCGGACCGTTATGGATGAAATTTAAGACCTTCATCACGACACGAATGTGTTAGCCCAGCAACATAAATGATGGGCTGATATCTAACTTGGCAAACTCAACTGTTGCTGAACTGTGTGATGCTGTGGGACAGGTCAGTGCCTGTTTCTATTTAAGTTTGAGAAATACAAAAACTTTGATGCGGCTAAAAAAAGAAAATCAATGTCATCCTATCGCAAAAACTTTTCCTTTTTTTTTAAGGATTTTTAGGCTCATCCTTTGACGGCCACATTGTGGACAGAGGCCTCTGTACATGGGGCGCGCTCGATCAAAAAACGTGTTTTCCCAATTGCCGCGTTTCTATTAAGCCAATTTATTTTCATAATTCCAATTTGCGCAATTTTATGGTCAATGGAAAAGCAGCTAGTGGCTGATGTTAAGACCTTTGTAGATGCAAGCGTCGGCCAATCGCTGATTGCCCAAAATTAAATAAATCAGGGTTGATTTATCAGTACACCCCTAGAGCGTACGGATAATTTGGTGCTATGATAATCTTTGAATCTGCCTTAAACCATTTTTCACATCAGTTTTGTCACAAGGCCACAATTCAGACAGGAACAAAGTAAACTGATCAAAGTTGACATTCTCATCAGTTAAAGCCTCTCACTTCACCTCTAGTGACCCTCCTGTGCACCCATTCACTTCCCCTTTCACTCGCCTGTGGCTTTGTGTCAGCTCTGCCATCAGCAGTAACAGGCAGGCGGCATGAGCATCGCACGCCGTCGCCGACAATGGAGCCGTGTCATGTTCTGCATTCAGAGCGCCGCGCGGTACCCCCAGTTTCCTCTATCTCTCTCTGACTGTGCGTGTGCTCATCTTAAAACGCCATCGTTTCTGGTGTGTTCCTCCCGCCAGCTGGAGGAACAAACCCGCCTCTAAAAAGCGTGAATATTTTCTTTAAAGCAGCTGCCATGCGGGCAAAGCTGTGGTGGCGGAGGAGCCTTCCTCGTCTTAATCACCAGTTCAACACAGCACTTTCTTACTGCTCCGCTACTGCCTCGCCGGTTTGAGCTTGAGGTACTGAAGACGTACAATGTTTGAGCAGAGTTTATATCCCCCCTCGGGCAAAGTTGTAAACACCGCAGTCGCATGTTGAGCGAAAAGGTATTGAGAGGAAGCCCAGGGATCTTCCCAACTGGAGGAGAAAACAGCTGCCAAGACGAATCGTTTTCACCAGCTTCAAAAAAAGAAAAAAAGGCCCAATATATATCACCCTTTTCTTGTTTGGCACTGACAGATGATTCATCTGTTGTGCAGCAGAATGTGTTTAACAAACAGCTATTTTGATGTACTGTTATAAATACTTGGAGCCTGTCCCGGCATGTTGCACCGGTGCTCTGCTGTGCAGCTCGGGCTCGCTTCTCTTCACCCAATTGCGACAAGCTGAGCGGCGCAACATAAAAGCCGCTCTGGCAACCAAAACTACAAACAGCTTCGTTCCTGATTTAACGTTCTTTCTAAACTTATTTGAAATCGGACCCGTCCCGGGAGAGCTAATTCCTGTAATCAAAGACAGATTTCAGCTCATAGAACGCTGGAGAGGAAACAAGAGTGCAATAAACTGGTATTAAAATTAATATTAAACAAAGGTAAGCATAGACTAAATTTGTTCAGTGCTTCACACAGTTTCTATATACAGATTCAATGTATTTTTCTCAGGAAATTTGGGTGTTTTAAAACCACGTTTAAAAATGGTGTGAACTACGAATACTAAAAAAAAAAAGACTATGAATGTACGGTTAATTTTTCTCACTTTCAACATGGAGAATACAAAAATGTGAAATTGAAAGAACAGAGTTCCTGTAGATTTCACTAACCCTGACTTAAGGCTTTTTCAGACCATTATGGATGAAATTTAAGACCTGTATCACGACACGAATGTGAATATTTTCTTAAGTAGTGATAGCAAGTTGTTTTGCCTCATTACGACAAAGAACTTAAATGGATTTCTTCGGGATTTTGTGATGTACCAACACAAAATGGAAGGAAAATGTTTTTCTTTTGTTTTGGTAAGACAGACTATGGCAACTAGCTATATGGATGTTTATTTAAGATGAGTTGGTTTGAAATAGCCCAAACTCTTTAGATTCAAATTGAACATATGAAAACTACACATAATTTCCTAATTGTTCCCAACCTCTGTGTTGATCCATCAAATCCTATTAAAACACGTTGAAGTTTGTGGTCTTAACATGACAGAATGGGGATAACTTCAAGGTGAATGAACACTTTTCCAAGGCACTTTAGAGACGGATGAATGTTCAGCAACGGGATAAGGCATAAAGAGAGGAAAGACAAATATTTCTACAAATAGTCATCTCTAGAATTGTCCAGATCTGGAAAAACACTTAAGTTCTATAGATTTCTATACTTTTCCAGACTGTGTACAGATGCTAAAGCTGTGCAAACATACCACATGCTGTGAAAAAAAAAAAAAAAATACAAAAGCAGATTTACATTTTAATGTAGAAAATAAACAATAAAAGCCTATTTAATATTTTAAAAATGTTCTTTAAAAGTTTTTCTATGGCTTGATGAGCTTCATTAACATCCTCGCTGGTGACCTCTTGGTTATTTTAGGGGCCTTGGAGTGATTTATTGTTGTGCTATCATTGTGTCTGGAGGTGCGGAAAAGAAATGGCACAACACAAACTGAGGTCATTTGTCAAAAACACTCCCATAATGCACCTGAAACAGCAGCTTTTAGAAAATCTCCCGCTCCTCTTGAACACAATCATCTCTCAACCACCGCCTCAATGAAACTCGTCTAGCAAGCAAACTAGTATTTATGAGCAAGCTTAGCGGATAGATCCTTTGACCAGAGTAGAAGCATAGCTGGTGAACGAGAACTTCACCAACCTCCAGTGACCTCACACATGGGTGTGATGGGAGAATCGTCAGGCGGGACACCGCCGAGAGGCTCTGGCTCCACCGAGGCGTTGCCGGGGATACGCAACACCAGGGCAAACAGTCGCTGGTCCCAGCGAAAAGGCTCCTTGGTCAGCTCGCTCCCTGGCAGAGGGGTGGTCAGAGGCAGGTGGAGCTAGAGAGGGGAGGACATGACAACACGCTAAGATCCGAGAGATGAGAGATTCCCCCATGTTTTTTGTTGTTGTTGTTTTTTTTAATAATCAGGACAGATTTCAGCATCTCCACTTGCTTTGAAACTAAAAATGTTCTGAAAACGCTGAAGTCCATCTTGCTGATTTATGCAATTATCAAAACAAAGAGGAAAAGAAAAAAAGCACGTTTCTAATTTCTTATCATTTAAACAGAGGATCTGACATCCAAACTACTACTATCAGGTGAATGACAACTACACTTCGCCACACACAACTCTAAAATGCACCAATTGTCACACTGGCTCCTTCAAAACAGTTACATTAGGTATTACTATTATATTGCTGAAAAGCACAGAAATTACATTTAATTATATTTTCAAATAAATCTATATATAATTTTTTTTGTGGAAAAAATCAGCTAAATTAACTTACTTATTCATGTTGTTGGTATTTCTCTTCATGATTAAAATGTTCCTCATACCAATAACCAATAATAACCACCCACCCCTATTTGCAAGTTCAATCACGTTCTTGCTTATGATTTCTGAACCGTTTTAATGTTTGCCACTTTTGAACACTAAAGGCAGCAAAAACTCAATTATCTTGGACATACATCACTGTGACTATTTCCTTCACAATTTGCAAGAGAGCTAAAAATTTAAAGGTACATTTTAAGAAAATAACCTCCTTCATCTGTGTGAAATCATTTTGAAGATGCCTGATGAATAAATTTGCTACTTTGTTTGAAAATCTATTAAGAAGATAACGATATAGAAAAAGAACTACAGAGAAGTTCCACATTTTGAGCACCTGCTCTTTTTTAAATTTTTTATTTTAAAAATCTAAAAGTTTAATTATTTCCCATTCATTTTACAATTTTGTTAAATTTTAAATATAAAATTGATTCTGATGACCATTAAAAACAACCCTGATCAAAAATGCTTTGATCAGAGGCCCCGCCCATCAACAGAGATTCTCTCTAAGCCTCTAAGATTCTCTCAGATGCCGATTAAAGACGTCCACTGACCTCGTCTTGCACGCCGCTGCCGCCCGTCAACTTGTTGCCGTCGCTAATTGCAATTATGATGGCAGGTTCAAGGAAGAAAGGATTCCTCCCCTGTAATGAGAAAAGATGCAGGAAAATCCTTAAAAAGAGCAGGAAGAAAACCACCAATAAGCAGCATGAAGCGACATCTAGAGCGCCTCGCAAAGGTTTGTTACAATCACAGACCTCTATGAATTTTACTACCACTTTGTGACACAAAGCAGAGCTCAACTATAAAGTGGGAAGGAAATGCTTGTTTCTTCACTTGTTACAGATGAAAATCCAAAGATTGTTACAGGTGTTTTTAGTCAGCGAGATACCCCTAAATTAAATCCAGAGCAGCCAGAAGTCACATAATTAGTACTTTAGAGTTGATGAGAAGATGGATGGAGCTAAATACAGAGAGATCCTTGAACAAAAGCTGCTCATCACTATAAACCAACGTTGCATACACACAACGGGAACAAGTGAAAAAACAACGAGAACTGCAATGGCATGGTTTAGATCTAGGCATATTGTGTTAAAATGTCCTAGTCAAAGTCCAGACCTAGAGCCTATTGAGAATTTGTGACAAGATTTGAAAACTGATGGTGACAAATACTCAAGAAATCTGACTGAGCTTGCAAAAAACCCCCCAAAAAACCCATCTTCAGTCTCTTGATTAAAAGTGCACCCATTGCAGTTTTCTGGCCGATCTTTAAAAAGCCTAACCTGCCGATTCTGGTCAAAGCCGATTTTCTTTTTTTCTGAAAAGTCACTAAGTATAGCGACAAAGCTGGCAACAGTTAACCATTGCCAGAATTACCTAGGAGATCCATTTAATGGCTAAAGTTAACCTTTACTGAAGCTGATAAATGTAGTTTAATCTGAGTCTGAATTGCATTTCGCTACGTCTCCATTTTGTGTCTCCTCCATCCTCCAAAATGACAGCATATTGAAAGCTCTTTTCTGCTAGATCCTAGCACTCCATACAGAGCACGAAACCAGAGCAGGACTGCATTTATCACTGCACATCAGCCTTACAGTATCTCCGTCGGGGCCTCGGGATCACCCCGCGAGCCAGCGACGTGAAACCCTCAATGCAGCCTGACAGGTTCTGTCAGCAAACAGCAGCAGCGGCGGCTCGCTGCAGTCGCACGGACTTCACAAAGGCCGTCCTGTACCGGCGGCGGAGCGATTATTAATGGAAGCGGAACCGCTCGGTCTGGACCCTCTACCTGTGGGCCGCGTCCTCCGCTGAATGACGGATCTGTTCGTGTAACCCAAAGCAAACAGAGCACGAGACGACCAAAATCTGCTCTTCTGGAGGTATCCATGACAACCTAGTTATTTCTCCATTTCTGCACCCCCCCAAAATCCTTTCATAATGGGAACTTTCTTGGCATGCTAATGAGTCAGCAATGGGTCTAAATGGCCAAACAAGTTTTGATTTCAATCGTGTCACATCTGCTCCCTCGGCTTTAATAGCTGCTGGGTTGTTTTTCTGTTTAGATCATAATGGGCCTCAATAAACTCAGAACAGAACACGAGCTTGGGTTCCCCCTCCTCCTCTTCCTGCTGTTGCTTCAATGTTTGCTTATGCAAAACATTTTTTTTTTACATTTACTGGTATTTAACAACAGATTTAGCAGGTATAAATGAGTTCATATGGATAACAGATTTTCATTAGATACTGATAAAAAAACAAACAAAAAAAAGCATTGGCTTAATAATCAGGTAAGAACTAGACATCACTTTCACTGCGTCCCTGTTTTCTGCTCTCTGATTGGCCCCCATATGGAACTGATCAGTGTCAGGATTACCCGCTTTACCTCCTAAATCCCCTCTCTTCTTCTTCTCCCAGGGGTAGAGTCACCGCAGATGCCTGGCAACCTGGAGGACTCTTTGTTACTGCAGACAGAGTCACTCCAGAGCAATATTAACTCCCCCTGCAGGCTCAGTCCCCTTTGTTATTGTCCTCTGGAGCTCTTTAAGGATCACTGAACATCTTACAACTTCAGGGAGTTTATGAACGTTCAGATTAAACAAAACTAAAAAAAAAAAAATCACAAAAAAACGAGGTAGAGCAAAAATGCTTGAAACACAAAGCTGACACATCCATTTTGTTAGACTTTGATTTACAGCTGCTGGGGGAAATTGAGCTTGAAGAAGAACAGAAATGATTGGTGTCAGAGTGCTGATGCAACATGTCGGGTTTGACTGCTCAAAAAAAAAAGATCCCCCTGATTCAGTCTCTGCTTGTGAAAAAGACTCGTGTTCCACTCGCAGTGGCTTGCAGAAGGATTTATCCCCTTGAACGCTTTCCTACGAACTTAACCCTCCTGTTATGCTCGTTTCTGAGGTACAGCATCAACGTTCCTGGGTCAATTTGACCCGGGGAGTGTTTAATCATGCAATAGTGTCAGAAACCCAAAAAATAATCCAAAACATTTTTGTATCTGATTATTAACTCCAATACTAACCATTTCAATCAATATTTGTGCAATGATGTTTTTTTTATTTCTCACAAATAAAGGATCAATGACGACAATTTACTCATTTTTCCACTAAAAAAACCTAGACAAAAAAACTATAATTATCCTTGAAATTTATCTTTTGTAGATTTTTTTTATATTACATTTTGAGTTTTTTTTTCAAGGGGTGATCTTTATAATTGAACTTGACATACGTATACAGTTTTGGGTCAAATTGACCCGCTAATTAAAATCAAGACAAATGAGCTTTCAAAATCTCAAACTGGATTTTCTGGTAAATGGTCTGCATTTGTAAAGAGCTCCATCTAATCTTGACGACTCTACAGTACTTTACGCTGACACTACAGTCACCCATTCACACGCCGATGGTGGTCAGCTACATTGTAGCTAGGTGTGCACCGACTGCAGTTTTCTGGTCGATCGCCAGAAAACAGCATGTCAATCTTTAAAAGCTTGACATGCTGATACATGTTTGTTTTTTTTTTCTTATAACGGACAATGTCTGGGGTTATAAGCTCACAATACATATTTAATGTTCCAATCTTATTTTATTGAAAAACACCGAACAATACCTGTGAAACAAAGTCGACAGCCTTCTGTTACGGCTGAGCAGAAGGGGACAATGGATGATTTTTAAGAGGTAGGTGAAATTGGCTTCACTCGGCCAATCATTCAAAATCAAACAGGTAAGGCAGGGGAAGTGTTTTGTCCTGGTTCTGTCTGATTGGTAGTTTTGGTCGGAACGTTGCATTACTTTAGCCAGTAATAGTAGCTCAGGGAGGAGGTGGAGGAGATTGATTGTTTTCACAGATTATCTGTCTCATAACAAACTGGCACAACATGGTGACAGCTCTAACAAATATGGAGAAAACATTTTTATTAAAGTTATATACTGCAGCTTGAATAAAATGCAACTACATAGCATTTTTTGAGAAGTCTGGATTGCTTGTATATTTTGCACGTTGCTTTTGACTGTTGCTCGTGGGGAGAGACATTTCAGTAATCTAAAACTAATAGAAACAAATTAAAGCAACCTACTTGCATACTGTATATGGACTGTTGCATGCAAAATTCATGAACAGTGAATATTGTGCTGGTATCAGTATTGGACCAAAGAAAACAAGGCAGTTGCAAGCCTTTAAAATTGTGACGCTTTTGATGGGTCAAATAGACTCAAGAAATTGTAACAGCAGCTGCGTGGGGGGGCCCAATCTAATTTTTTGCCATAGGGCCCAAGATTCCTGGCGGCGCCCCTGGGCGCATTAAGTGCAACAAGACACTTGAAGCACAGTCGAAAAACTATATGTTTTAATACACTAGAGGGGGCTGTTTTACTCTAGAACAATATATAAGGTACACTGCTGTTTAAAAATTTTTTTTTTTAAATTAAAGGCTTTTAAGTGCACCTTATAGTCTGGAAAATATGGTACCACATAACCAAGCTCCTCCACTTCCCCTCTAAAACCAAAGGGCAAAAAAAAAAGGGAATAAATATTGGTTGTTGATATCGGCAACAGTTACAGACATGCTAAAAAATGAATAATATCGATGCCAATGTTAATGCTGCTACATCGTACATCCCTGAACTGGACCATTGGTGTTTCAGTCCAAATCCAGACTTTAATCCAACTGCAAAAAATTCTGTCTAACCAAAAAAAAAAAAAGAATTTCAAGTAAATCACACTCAAATGTGATTATAACATGAAAAAATATGAAAGTTCAAAAGCAATGCATTCGAGTCTGCATTTAAACAAGATTTAAGCAGATTTTAAATCTAAAACCTGCGTCTGTCTTGCTCTCATTTAATTTCATACTCTGCCCATTAGTAGTTTTGTTTTATGAAAAAGAATAAAACAAGCTTTCCTAGAGGAAACAACAGTTAATGATAAAAAAAAAAGCTGAAGATATGAGATGCACTTCTGCATATACTAACACAATCAGCTATACAGACCATAGAGGACAAACAGTGTACACAATGACTTATACATTTGTATAAGTGGGTGTTAAACAAACAAAAACAAGCAAGGTGAAGCTTCCCCACTGCCTGGTTATAAAAAAGGAAATATTAGTGAATGATCTACCTTTTTAAAGATATGAAAAAGATCCCTCATAGTACATCCTAGTGTAATTACAGCCTCTTAATAAGCGACTTCTTTTCTAATGGACATAATAAAGCAATAGTGACTGTGGTGGCAGAGTGCCATCTGTCTAACAAATGACCTCCTTAAGTAGCAAAAAGGCAGAGAAGAGAGGAGGCGGTTATTAAATTATAATTACAGTCACACCAACCGGTCATTAGAGGTCACCACAGACAGGTGCAGAACACACCAACCCTGACCTTGGTTTCTACCGTTTGTGTTCACTGGAATGCGCGCCCGCAGCCCCGGCCAGAACGATATTTAAACTCCAGTGGCGCATCTAATGTACGCCGTACGTTCGAACACGTTACACCAAGTGGAAGGCTCCCTTCGGCTATGAACACAGGAAATGTTTCAGATTCATCCTCAGCACCTATCTCCATGAAGGAAAAACAGATGTTAAAAAAGTACTCTACAGACGCCAAGAGTCCAAATTTATGGGACTGGAACTGTCTATGAAGCCGAGAACGACTCAAAAAGTGAAGTTCACGTTTTAAAGCTGGCCATTTGACTGTAAAAATATTACATGGTGAGGTGTTGCATATCCTGTGACCTGCTTTGCTGTTCTCTCTAATGATGCCATCAAAGTAGAGCCTCTCTGATCTCTATGAAGCACCGCACGGCAAGTGTTGCGATGAAAGAAGACTTTGACGCGCGTTTAAGGCGTTCTGACAGAAAGGCAGCGGGCTAAAGCTAAAACTGTAAAACGCCTCGCTTTCCATTTTTGCCTCCTCTCTTCCCAATGCTTTACTTTGAGGAACCGCAGCTCATCTTAGACGGGTGATGTCAGCTGGCACCACCGGTTGAAGCTCAGGCTGCAGAGCTGAATGATTTCCTGCTTCGAGCCCAAATCCTCATCAAGCCAACAAAATCCGGGAGTCGAGTCCACTCTTCAGTTCCGAAGTCTTAGAGACACATCTGTCATTTCCACTAGCAAGCCCGCTGTTATTTCTGCTTGAATTGTGGCGCTCTCCTTTGTGGATGAATACGTTGTGATTTGTTTTGAGACTATTTTATGGATTATTGTGAAAAAAATAAATACTTCAAACTAAATGTGAAAACCTTGGAGGCTTCTACTTGTTTACAAATTATTTGTTTCTGACTACTGTCACCACATGAGCTCTAAATGAGTAATCTTTTACGGATTAGCATCATCCTAAATCTGACGTCATGACTGAATTATATGAGCATGTACTGCACTTTTTTTAAGTTAATTGGGACAAATCCAATTCTACATAACTGAATAAGAATTTGGTGCTGTATAAATAGCCTGAGAGATATACATTAAAAAAATGGTACGAACGTTCTTTTACAAATAGATTAGAGCATAAATCCTTAGAAAAACTTGCTTAAAACTCTGGATAAGCAGCTTAGAAAGTTCATCAACTTGAAAGTAAAACAAAACAAAAAATCTAATTTACCAGCCAGGAAAGGCAGCACGTCTTTTTTCCATGCAAGGTTTAGAATCATACAAAAATATGAATATAGCTCGACTTATTTAACTGCAAATATGTTGCCCATATTTTTTAATCACCCCACTGAGGACAGAGCCGCTGAGAGCAGAAAAGGCAGCCCATCGCCTCTACGCTTGAAAAGTGCCACCGTGTTCTTAAGTTTCAAAACACCAACTTGACTCCTTCACGCACACTTGCCATCACTGTGACCAAACAGCCTAACCAAATCCTCCTGTGACCGTAATAAAGCGCCTTCCAGGAGACGTTCATGTGGGAAAATTTCAGCCAAACTTGAAAGCTGCTTCCCTTCGTGATCAGCGATGTGAAACACATTTCACTGCGGACTGCGCCACTGGTGTTTAAGCAGTTTCCAGTTTATGATGGAGTTGGTTAATTCTGGTTTGTTCTTGAACGTCTTAAGCCAACGTTTTTCAAGATTACATGGTTGAAACCTGAACTCAACTGTCTCTTCCAAAAGGACAAGATCAGAAACACCGTTTTTTCGGTTTGTTTGTTTTTTAAAAATCAAATAAGACTTCAAACTTGTGCTCAAATTGTTATTTTAAATAATTTGAAGATGTTTGCTGGGCCTTGACAAAAGAACAGCTCCAAAAACTGATTAGGGACTCCAAATGAAAATATAACACCTTATTAACGGTGAAAGAAACAGATGTTAAAAAAAAAAATAACATAAGTTACTTCCCTTTCTCTGCAACTAAGCTGCTGTTGTGTTATTCGACTGTGAGTGTGTGGCAGCGGGGTATGCGTGTTGTTGATGCTTGCACTATTGGGGTGAGGCTGTGGACTTGAGGGGGGGATGAGCTGGTGAGTGGGCTTTTTGCACATGAACTTTTGTTTCCTCTCTTCGTCTCCAGAGGCTACGTACCTGGCCATAGTTGTCTATCCCAGTGACTAGTCTATTGAGATTTAGTAAATCAAAGGCTGTCCTCAAGGACTGGCCAAATGTTGTGAGTCCGGTTGCTTGGAGGTTCCTCAGCTCTGTCATGAAAGTGGCATGGCTCTCTTTCCATCCGGCCTTGGGAAACAAACAAACAAAAAGATTGTTATTAACCTTTCGGACGAAGCCATCCAAATTAAATTCTCTTTCAGGATATAAATAGTGTGTTTAACTCAGTGGTCTTCCCTCCTGTAACATGAATGTCACAAAAAGGCATGCCCGAAAGCATTGTATTAGGCTAGCTTTTTTTTTCCTTCTGTAATTTCCAAAACAGTTAATGATGCGTCTCTCCATCTCTATGCTGATGAAAAGAAACTGCACAAACAGTGGCCCCAATATTGGATTTAAGATTTACTGAGTCAAAACAGATTTCTTTTATAGAAACAATTTTAAAGTAAAAAAAAAAAAATTAATTAATTAAAACATTGCTGAAGCCACCCTCTTACCTTATACTCTCTAATTAAATAGGCTCCACTGTCCTCACACACACACTATTGCATTGGCATATTTTCATTTTCAAATCAATAACTAGTTCTCTACCATTACATTTAGAGAGCAAGTAAGGTTTATGCTGACAGATTTATTACGTTTGGTGTTTTTCGGTAAGCACTGAACTTGGAATAAATATCCCTTCCACTTAGAAATAAATACAACAGCACCTAAAGTTGCACAGTTTAACCCAGCAGAAGGAGTTTTAACAAGATTTTAAGCACTTAATGTTTTACTGCTAATGTTTCCTGCTTTTATTTGATATTCTCACTTAATTCGTAAGATAAATTGTATTTACTTATCTTTTTAGAAACAGGTCTCTTGAATATTAAACAATGTTTTAGAGATCAAATGGCATAAATAACTGTCTTAATGCTGTTTTTATCCTGTAAATATGTTTCAGTATTTTTTCTTTCCCAGGCAGAACCACTAAAAGTCGCTTCTGCTATTAAAATGGTGTACTTTTGCTTTTTTTCCCTGTGGTTGCTTTCAGTCTTCTTGAGCCTTCCTTTGATCGCAGCAGATGACCATTCACACCCAGTATGGAGGTTTTCCTTCTGGTTAAAAAAGAAGTTGTTCCATTCCACTGTCGCCACATGCTTGCTCAGGAGGAGGGATTGCAGAAAAGTCAACTATCCCAGGGAAAGGCGTGGTTTCTTTAGATTGGTAACTTTTTACAAACTGACACCATAAAATGAATCAGTCTAAAATCCATTAGATTTAAGATAAATTGTCATTAAACCATTAGACTGGACTTTATTGGTATGGCTTTGATTCGTTGTGAATTTCTGTGAAACAGTTACAAAAACATTTATTTAAAAAAAATAAATCTGTTAAGAAATGCATGTCAACAACACTTTGACAGCCCCACAGTTTGATCCATTTTTTTTTTCCACAAGAGTTGTGCAACTGGCTTGGAATCAAATAACAACGTCGCCCAGTCTCCAGTGACAAAAAGTGGCAATTTTCTCTAAACAAGTAAAGTAGGCTACGAGTCTATCACTCCCTCCTCTTCCTCCTCACTCCCCCCTCAGATATTACCTCGCTGTATAAATAACACCCAGAGTTCCTTGCTGCTCACACTGAAACAAAATGTCGGCCATGTTTTAAAAGGGGTATGAAAGCTCCTCCTGAAGATTTTTCTCTACACGACTGACACAGTGATCACAACGTGGTGAAGCGGTGGGGAGGACAGATGTAAAGCTGGACATGACCCGAAAGCAAATTTCTACCTTTATCCCGAACGGAGAGTCCTCAAAATTTACCAACATATACCGGTCCCCTCGGCTCGCCGGATCTCTCCCTCTGAGCTGTGGAAATAGTAGAAGAATTATGTACGGTTAACGAGAGATCTGCTTTTGACAGGCGAGCTTTGCAACAGCACAATGACGAGCTCAACTGCGATTTCCCCCCTCGCTCGGGATCTCCCGATATATCAATGTGTCCCGTTGTTACAGTACCTTCATAAAAGTCTCAACAGCGCCTTTTGCTATGTCCAGATAGGTAGTGCCCAGATGGGTGCGCTGGTTCATTGAAGCGGACGTGTCTATCAGAAAAAGTAAAACGGGCATTGTGGTGGTAATGACGCGTTCTGCATGGACTTGGTGTCAGTACAACCGGCCAAAACGCAAAAAAAATCTTTTGTTCTCCTGCCGCCTGTCTCACCTCTCAGCTAGCTAGCTAGCTAGCTGGCTGGCTAACTGTCTGTCTCACACATTCTTTCAAAAAAGTGTAAGAATAGTGAGTATAGAAGCCCATTCCGGGAAAACTACGCCTAAAGCCTGGCACCCTTGGGGCAAGTTATTGATGCACGAGGGATTTTGATAATTTTGTATATATTTTGTAAATATTCCTAAGTTTCATAGTAACAAACTTTCCCTCTGAGTGAGTCCCTGCTTCTCCCTACACTGAGTGCGCTGTACCTCCTCCACTGGTTTTAACTGAAGGTCCGCGCCTGACCCCGCCTCGTGAGCGCTCTTTCACAGTCACGTGGAGGTACGCTCGCTTCTCATTGGCAGTCGGCGGCCGCTCATTAACATATCCAAATAAGGCTAAAGCTTGGCTTCTTATGCGCATGCTTGAATGCTCGATAGGCAGGAATGCGAGGAAAACATTCTGTATTACCTTTTAATGTGAAAGACCGCCACATTCACGGCATTGTAACCCCTTCTTCAGAGCGTCGCTGCAGTTATTTTGACGTAATATCAGCCAGCAGTGACCCGTGTTTACCCCGAGAGCAGATTATATAAACAACATTTACTTCATCTTATGTTCGGGCGTGGGCCAACGTGAAAGACAACCCTTGAAGCAGGGGCGTAGGAATAAGTTTACAATTGGGGGGGACACATGTCGGAAATCTGAGATTCGTAAATATTCAACAGAAATATATCTTAAGTACGCTACTTAAAAAAAAGGCTATTTAATCTTTTACTTTATTCCTTTATAAATTGTGTCTTGCAAAAATAATGCATTTAAAATTTACATAATGCATTTGTTCATAAGATGTGAGCATATCACCAAACAAAATGACTGGAGTCTTTTATTAAGCAAAGGGAGATGTCTTTCAAGGGCTTCAGCCCTTGGCATATTTAGTGTCCGCATACACACTAGAAAATCAAATATTTCAGTTGGATTAAAAACAATTCAGTAGGCCACACAAGTGCAAAGTTTGATATGTTTTATTTTGTCAAACTTGCAATAATGGTCAAAAATGAATTTATATAGGTTGACTGACCATAGAACCATCTCTTTGATTAAACAAAATTCTGAGATGAAAGAGCCCTCACAGACAATGTAGTGAACAAATTATTCACACTTTTAACATTAAGTAAAAGAAGAAAAGAAAATCAATCAAAATATGCTTATTCAGTTTGTCGAACTGTATGACTAATTAAACCAAATCAAAAATGAAGAAATATTTACCAACAATAAATACACATTTAATAGACAAGCTTTTTAACTCACTGACTACAGTGTGCTTTAACTGTTGGAAAAGCAGTTAGCACAGAGATTATAGGCCACATAACCCTAGGTAGAGATCAACACCTCTGTGCTTCTGAACAATTGCACTTTACAGCCATGCATTTATAATTCGCCAAAAATGTGCCGGAAACATAAAAGGATGGCAAACACTGGCTTAGGCAAAAGAGCCAAAATGTTTTTTCCGCCTTTCATTTGCAGCCACAAATTGCTTGCAAACTGACTTCTTGTCCAGTAAATCAAGTTTATCTTTATGTACAAATTTCCAATTTTTAAATCCAGAAGTGATAAAGGCGGGTTCGGATTTTGCACCAAATGGTGTGAGTTTGTCCTGGTAAATTGCCATGCAATAAAAACACAAAATGCCATTTTTCACTGCATCATAATGTAGCCAGGGAAATTCCTTGTACCACTTTCCTTGGAAATGTAAAGTTCTGTTGGCTAGAGCTTGAGGGTCTATGAATTTTGGATGTGGCTGATTTGGCTCTGTTCTCTGTCCACTGACTTCAGAGTCTCTCAGCTGTGTGTCCCTAGTCTGAACTCCCTAGAAGGAAAAGTTACAATGTCACTCAATGCCCCTGAACTACACTTACTACAAGCAAAAGATTAAAATTTTCAACTTTTTTTGTGGACTCTCATGAAGTATCTACTCGTATGAGTTACTCTATCTTACCTGTTGCTCCACTCCTGTCTCTCCCTCACTCTGACTTCCTGCCTCTAGCCCGTTTGCACTATCCTCTCCTTTTCCTGTCTCCTTTGTGCTGTCCCTGCATTGTTGCTCCTAAACATATGAGATGGTTTCAGAAATGAGGTACAGCTCTTGAGCCTAACATGGCCAATTTTAAATCAAACAAAACATTTTATTTGTCACATTACAGACTTTACGCGCAGAGTTAATCGCAGAGGCAAATAAAATAAATCCATTAAAATCCTTTCAGAGTATTATCTTATGGACTCTGAACTAAAGTCTTTCTGACAGGGAGCTGACAGTGTGTTGAAGAATTATGGACAGGGCGCTTTGAAGCATCTGGTTCAAAAACGCATTCTAAACCTTTGGTAGAAATCCATCTATCCTTCCATTTTCTGTACACCCTTGTCCCTTAGTGGGGTCGGGAGGTTCTGGTGTGGGGTACACCCTAGACAGGTCGCCAGTCTGTCCAGACCTTTGGTAGAAATGGCGCCTTTAATTCCAGTTTGCAGTACAGAACAGAGAAAACTACAGAGTTGTCAATGTTGTGTTAATCTATTTATAGTCTAAAAAGAGGAGCCAGCAGTTTATTTGAGGAAATAAAGGTGCAGAAGTTAATTTGTTGGTTAGCCGCTGCTAAGAATTAAAATTAACTCTCCCTGTGGTTTTAACTAACGATCAGGAGCGCGGCAGGTATAATATCTGTCCATTTCAGCGAAGCAAAACCACGCAAAAAATAAAAAATCCTCGTAAAACGCACGCCCAGACCGGGCTAATTTCAACACAAGGGCAACACAGGTGTTGCCCTTGTGTTGTGTGACTGTTACTCACACTGACGTTACTCTTTTTAAAAAAGCTGAGTAAGTCCTGCTGCTGTTTCAGCCTTTTAGTTGGTGGTGGCATTGTACTGAAATGAGATATATATATATAAAAAAAAGACATTTTGGCTAGCGTAGCAAACGTCTAGAGAAAGTTAGCAGTTAAATATTGGATGAGTGATCATCCCAAGACTAAGATGATTAAACCAAAAAGATTCAGTTCCTATATATGAAAGTGAACTGACAACAAGACGTTATAAATAAGCAATATTCATAGCAGCATTCCCGACAGACCATTTTACCTCATTCGCAAGTTTCTGACTTCTGTGTCCTGTTTCCCTCCCTTCTGAGTGCTCACTCAGCAGTTCAGAGAGGGGAGGGGGAGTACCGTGACGTAACGCGATGCTGCGCCTTCAAAATAAAAGCACGCTAGTTAAAAAAATGTCAAAATTCAATATTTTGCGGTACAATTTTTTGGGGGGGACATATCCACCTGGCTTCAATATTGGGGGGGACATGTCCCCCCCGTCCCCCCCGCTTCCTACGCCGCTGCCTTGAAGACTAAACGAGAGACAATTGATGACAAAGAGATTGTTAAATAACCATATTGTTTACATGTTGGCGTCGGCTTGTGTTCACCGCACAGGAAAACTACTTCTTTAGCACTTTGCTCTTGTGTGATAACCAAATAAAGATGGGAAACAGGTTCATCTGAACAGTCTCGGGGAAAAGAGATTGACATGCACACACACGCACACACACCCTCCAGCTCTGAGATGTTTCCCCTCTGTCTTCAGCTAGCTAAATAATAGACCCCCAGTGTGTGTGTCTGTTATCTTTCTTTTTCTTTTTCTTATTTTTTATAGAAATAAACGACTGTTTGCAGACATTCATGTCAGATCTTGCAGAATGTCTCGACAAATTAACCCAAATTGTTCCAGTTAATCTCTACAGTGTCATGCTTCATTCTGTTAATGAACCACTTTCAAAGCTGCGAGACACCAATAGGACAGTGTGCCAAACAATGTACACAATATAGCATGGTGGAAAAATGATCACTTCCGCAAAAACAAGCCGAAACCATCCGGCGGCTCTGCGATCGTACATAGAAGGACGGACAGTTTCCTCTTGTTTGCTGTAACACTCAGAATACACAATCCGCTTTCCGGTGTGCCACTGACAAGTTTTTCACATTAAAGTTATTTCCGTAGGGACGTGAAGTCACACAACCTAAAAATATACCAAGTTAATTAAAGAAAACAATATAAATATAGATGTATAAATTCAGTTTTGGACACTTAATTCATTAAAGGTACCGTTATTTGAAAAGTTAAATACATTTTTCGAGTTGACTATCTTGTCCAAGAACCCGTCAAGTTAAGAGTTACTTCTTTGTTAACCCCCCCGCCCCCCAAAAAAAACCTCATAGTAATATTTTGTAGGTTAAGACTGCCTAAAAACAGACAAACTCCAGAAATCATTTATTGCCATCGGTTCCAAGGTTGGGCTTTTATTTTGAAATTCCCGTCAGTTTATGAACGGAAGTATTTGCACTTCCTCCCGTTTTTTCAGACCACTTGCGAGAACTATTTCTGTTTTCGTTTTATGTAACATTGTTGGGTTAATGACAACTCTCAAGTTAATTATTAGCTAATCAACTGTTTTTTTAGTACTTGAAAGTATTTTAGAGTTTTACTACTATTATTTTTCTTAAGTAATTAAGTTATGTACTTGGATGAGTTTGTGAAGTCCCAAAATAACCAAACATATTAAAATTTTTTTCTTCCATCATTTTAATGTATTGTATATAGTTGCGTATACAGAGTGGACTAGTGACTTACAACCTCATCGAAAGCATTTTGAAACACAATATTAGTAAATTCTTTGTGTTACCTTCAATATTTTTGTCAAGCTAATGTTTCGGGGTAGAATATCTCAAAGGAAAACAAATGTTTTGGCACATTAGCTGTTACTCTAGGCTAGTTAATGCTTTGTTACAAGCAACTTAACAAAAGAACAGTATTTGGTCCAATTAGCCGAGTTAGAGTTTTCACACACAACCTCAGAAAATGCAAAATAGTTTCACTTCACGAAAAATATGGTTGGGATGTTGTGACCTGTTTCCGTTTCTTGTAAGTGCACAGAATGACGGAGCAAATAATACCAGTAGATACACCATAGAAATGAGTTTTGAAAGGTTTTAGATGTTATACAAATATATAAATTTAAACCTTTGGACCTTTTACTATTTGTGTAAAACATTGGACAAAGCTGATTGCGGAAAAAGAAAAGACAAACAAACCAAAAGAAAACCACTTGAATAAGTGTTGCTTCATGTCACTCATGGTTCAGGCAAATAACCTGGATGCATGACATCAGGTCTGAAAGTAAACCTTTGGTGTGACAATAAACTCTGTCCCCTGCTGGAACCTTAAGTAAAAAAAATCTGCAGATCCACCACTGAAACACAAGTTAGTGATACAGAATTATTTGGACAAAAAAAAAAAAAAATATAATAATAATAACAATAATAATAATAATAATAATAATAATAATAAAGTCTTTTAATGACACCAGTTTGATGTTTGTTTCATGATGCAACATCTTAGTGATAATATATGATTTATTGTCTTGTGTTTTTTGCGAGTACTGTCACTTTTTATGAATTGTGTTTTGTTATTTTTGTTGTGGTGATTGTTACTTTTGAGTCTTATTTTGGTAAGTACTTTAGGTTAATTACATTTTGCCAGTAGTAATATAAGTGCTTTATAAATTACATTTGTTTAAATTGAATCATTGCTCATATTCATACAGAGGGAAGTGGACTGTACACTTTAGCAGTTGATTAATCCATATTTTTTCTACAATAATTTTCAGAAATGCAAGATTGAAATTGCAGGTAAATGAAATACAGCATACCTGCGAGCGTTCGCGCCTCATTGATAATCGTTTTCCTCTTTACCAGAAGTATTAATTTCCATTCACCTTGAAAATAATTCGCACGACAATTTAAGAGCCATTAATCTACTGCTGCATGTTTGCCTAAGAGCCTTCAAAAACGAAGCTTTTACTTTGAAAATTTAACCAGAGGCTAAGAGCGGACGTTTTATTTTGTCGACCGGAAATGAGGTGCGCGTGTGAGAGGGAGAGAGGCTATGGGCGGTGAGATGTTTGTCAGCTGACTTGGCCGAACCTCTCACAGAAGTCACAACACCGTATCGGTTTTCCCTGACAGGTACATGTAGCAGCTTCTCCACCGAGGCTCTGGCGTGGGAGACTGCGGCGGGTTATGTTTCCCTGAGACCGGGGGGTGGGGAGGCGGAGGTCCGTGCACCACACTGCTCCACCATGGCGGCCGAAATCCAGCCTCGTCCGCAGGCTAGGAAGCCGTGCCTGCTGAGTAAAATCGAGGCTTTCCAGGAGGTTGTGACCGCGGCGGCGATCATCCCTAAAGAAGACGGGGTGATCAGCGTTTCTGAGGACCGGTAGGTCTCTGCGCCACACGGTGGCTGCCTAATAACCTTTAATATAAATCTGAGGTTATTTTACCTTCACATTGACTCTTTTTTCCTGTTAAGCATAAAGCTATTTGTCGTCACATGTTCATATGTCTTCAAAACAGTAATGCAAGATGTGCGGAGTGCCCTTAAAATCATTCTTTATTACAGTAGCATAATATCACACTAATATTTAATTTCAGTACATTTATTCAGTGAGAGAAAAAAAAAAACAGTGTAAAAATCTTCATTGAAATATTATCAGCACCCCTGCTGTCAAGGCTTTGTACAGCACCCTTTTGCCAGTAGCGCAGCACTTTGCTTCTGTAACACTTCACAAGGTTTGAGCATACAGAGAGAGGGATCTTTGACCATTCATTTTTACACTGTCTCTACAGATCATCCTGGGTCAGCTCACTCCCACGTTTCATGTCTGTTTGGGTACTAGATGATCATGGAAGAAGGAAGAAGGTGTTTGCTGAACTATTTTATGCAGATTTGGCCTATATGTTTTTGGATTTACGATATTCTTGTTTTTCAAAGAGTTTGTGGTGCAAGGTACTCTAAAGCTGCCCAGGCTTTTTTTTTTTTGGAAGAGTAGGAGGTCCACATCACTGTATTTAACAGAGAGGAAGGTTTTTGCCCATGTTTATCTTTTATTTTCACACCAAACCAACCTGTTCCAGGTGAAATCCTATAGTTCTTTTTGTTGTTTTTTAAAAAAAAAGTTTCATATGTTTATGTTTATGATGGTAGATCAGAAATGACTTCTTCTTGTCATGCCTCCCATGCAAAACAATTTGGCATCTAATGGTTGCTATGGAGAGCTGATGACAGAAAGAAGCCACCGTTTGCTCCATTATTACTAAGGTAGGCTTTCTTTCTCATCCACCATGGTTGCCGGCGTCTTAAAGACGACGGCCACATTTTTGCACCATATTTATATACCAGGGAAACAGAAAGTCAATGAATTAGAAGTTGCTAAAATCTCAAAACATAAACATTTTTTTGTGTACGTGTTTATTTTATTTTATTTTTTTGCCCTTTTGGCTGATTAAGATCAATAACTGGAACGTTGCATCTAAAAATTTAGCAACTTTAACTGTGTTTTTAGTTTCTGTTATTTAGTTTTAACCCATTATTCTTCCTACACATCTGTTCCAGTTGTAGGTATCTTAATTTGTTAGCTTTTTTCCCTTGGGGTTACATTAACCTTAATACAAATGCTAAGCTTAATGGTACCTTATGCTCCACCAAGGATTTTGTTACATTTTTTTTCCCTAACATAATTTTCTTTTCCCCCCTCTGACTGACTACTCGTTTAAAAATGGTCATTTTCTAAATTTACCACCGTGAAATAATGTCTCAGCAGAAAAAGATGGATTTATTTTAGGAATTTTTCACACCTCTTTTCTAGATTTCCCAGCTGTGTCAAAAGAAAAAAAACAAAACAACAGTAGGGTATATCAGTCCCAGATTCTTAAGGTTACATATTCAAAGTCTAATATATGCTACCTTAACTTTACACGAGAATTAAAAGAGGTGTTGCAGTGAACCCCAATAACTGGCCAACTCCAATAAAAAGATCATATAAACACAAGTGGCTACATGCAATGGAGTGAGCTTCGGTTGCATGTAAACACGTTGTGTGTGGCATTTAAAAAAAGGAACAACACAAATGCCAGATTACCATATTAAAATCTTTGGCTAATGTCTGAGTATGATTTGATATTTTATTTTTGTTCATTTTAGATTTCGGTTCCATTTCAACAATGAGTACTAGTCATTATACGGACACCAAAGGTAAAAAAAAAAAAAAAAAGCCACTGAATTCCTAAAATAAATCACAGTAGACTCAAAAAGGTGGAATTTGATCATTTATATTCAGCTTAATTATCTAAATATCCCGTTGATTTCTACAATTTCTCCAAATTAGAAAAAAAATGATCTGAGCTTGCTTTTGTGTCTTTCTGCAGCATAATACCATGTCGTTAACGGTAGGGAAAACAATGAGGTGGCAAGATAAGAAGAGGCTTCCTATTTCATCAAAGGAACCAAGTAATTTCTAAAGAGAGGGAGGACTTGGTCGATTAACCGAACCTGCTCTGTCTAGCACAATCCTCCTGAACTTTCCTTTAATATTAGTTAGTCAAGGATTTCTGCCGCGATAAATGAGCAAAAATACGTCTGTGTGTGCACGAGAGGAAAAAAACCATCCTCATCTGACTCCTCTTCATGTAAAAACAAGTGACTACACACTAAATTCTGACTTGTGTTTATGAATCCATTTATTTATTTATTTATTTTGCTATTTTCAAAAACTAAAACATTTTTAGAAATTCACGTATAAAATACATTCCAACAAATTCCAAGTATGTTTATTCTCTTTAAAGCCAAGGTTTAAAGTGGAGCTCTTCACAAACACAGAATGAATTCCTTTACGGGATGTATAGTCAATTTAGCCTTTGACTTAAGGAATTGAATTCCTTCGTCATCATTGACGCTATAGCAGAAGACCACCGGAGGCTCGTTTTTTGCTTTATTAAATACGTAAACTCTCTCCTGAAAGGGTTTGGCAGAGAAGTGATGGAGGCTTTTGGATGAGACAGGAGGAAGTTCAGTTGCTTTTTATTCAAGCCTGTAGAATTATCTGTAAAATACGGTGGGTTAATTCATTTAGATTTGGTATAAAAATGTTTTGTTCTAGCAAATGCATAGATGGAAATGATTTTACCCTAGTTTAACATCTTTTTTTTTTTTTTTTTTTAAATCAAAGTGAGAGCTTTAGAGTCCGGTCACTTGTGTTTTTCCCCTTTTCTCAGGAACGAAGGAGATGTGAAACTGAAGTTTATTTCCTGTGGAGCTGGCCGGGTGTATTCGGGTCTAACTTTTTAGCACCGACCTGGTGGATAGATTAGTATCTATCAATAATTTACCTCACCTTAGACTTAATGAGACGCTTCTGTCTTCACAGAACAATCCGAGTTTGGCTGAAGAGGGACAGCGGCCAGTACTGGCCAAGTGTTTACCACACCATGCCATGTAAGTTTCCCCTGTCTGTACTCATGTCTGCACTGCTTCTTATCCCGTTTTCACAATCTGATTGGCTCAGTAAAAATAATAGAAATAACACTTTGAGCCAAGTTGCTACTGATGGTCATAAGGAATCCCTTTTTTTTTTTTTAAGTTTGCAGATTTCACGTCCTGACAGAAATCAGAGTTCCTGCAGGAGTTTTTAATGTTCTTCCTCTTTGTGCGGCAGCTTCGCCCGTTTGTGACAGTTTGCCCTCGTTTTCCTCCAGCTGTGCGGCTGAAGGAAATCCAACGTAACAATCAGCAAGATCTGCCGCCGACAACGGCAGAGGCTGCAAATGTGAAGCGTTTTCGTTTACTGACACAGGAATCCATGTTTCACACGCCAACCGCGGACGTTTGCATTGTTAAATCGGACTTAAAATATGAATTTACCCAACTTTATTACAGTTAAATGATTTCTTGCCTTTCATCATCCTCTTGTTACAACCCCAAATGTCTTTTTTTCCCCTTGATAAACTCATGCAATAGAGCAACACAAACCAATACATAATTGAGAAGAGGAAAGAAAATCAACTCTGGTTTTTTAAATTACTTTTATTAAAAAACAAAAGGGGGCTGGGCATTTTTTTTCCATACCTCTAAATAAAATTCAACATGAATACTTCTAAAAGTCTCCCTGGTAGTAAATAGAGTTCAGCTGTGTGGAATTTAACGTCTGGCTAAATGCAGCTCAAAACAAGAAAAGAACAATTGAAAGGAAGCATTGGAAGAACACGGCAAAAATATAAAAGATGGAGCTGAATGCAAGTAACTTATTATTATCCTTTAAACTTAAAAACATGCACTATTTACATATGCGGTCTCACTGAAATGCATTCAAGTTTATGTTTTTCACTAAACAAAATGTGAACATGTTCAGGGAGTGTGGATCTGTTTTGCAGAACGTCGCATATGTCCTACGCACCAACGTGTGTGTTTGCACATTTGCAGATTTATTTCTACTTTTATTCACAGATCTCACACGTTCAATCTGCCACGTGGAGTTAATGCAAAATACACTGAATTTGGGGGTGTATGTATGAACATTTTTTAATGCTTCTTTTGTTTTTATTTATTTTTTTACTTTGACCATTTACTTATTCTGCAGCATTTCAAACACAAACTACTAAAACCCAAAATGGCTTCGCAATAAACGTAAACTTCACAGACTGTAGTGTGTGATCAGTAGCAGGCTTCAGTTACCTATTAATCAATCTATGTAACATTATTTAACTAATAACAATTTATAAGACTCAAAGAGTATATATAAAAATAAGTGCAAACCTGGGGGAGGGGGAAGTGAGCAGCTTTGTGTCCAAATTCCTGACACAAAATAAAAATGAACTTTATAAACAGAGCTGCTGTTTTTAAGTTCAGATTGTTTTCATCGCTGGAGGTTGAAACGTTTTTGTGGCTTTTTCAGATGCTAAGTTAACCTTAACCTTAACTCTTGCGGTAGCTTCAGAGCCTTACAAGACGCATAAAACGACTGGTGTGATTTCCACAGCACTCTGCCGCAGAAGATCTGGGTCACGCTCGGTTAATGCTGCCAGTAAAGCTGTAGTTTTTGAACAGAATCGGAGATAACCTGTTTGTATTTTTTTTTTTACCTTTAGGTCACAATTAACTCTTTTATTCTTCTCCTTGTTTTATCTGAACTGTTTCTGCATTTTTATTTGACATTTGTCACCTTTTTTTTTTCTGGTTCTGTCTTGTGCTTCTGCATTTGTTAGGCAAACTTTGTTTACTTATAGTCACATGACCCACACTTAATAGTGGAACTCAAGACCAATGAGTGAGCCTGTTAAACGCAGCTCGAAGCTAAAGAAAAGTTGATCTTTGCATCTGTTTTATAGTCAAAGTGGTAGGACTTCAGACTCTGCTACAAGAACCTCCCTCTCATAATGTTTTAAGTTATTTTACATAATTTTGACTTAAAACAGACTTTCTTCTTTCATTTTTTTTTGCAGCCTCATGTTCCTGTATGTCCTTTAACCCAGAAACCAGGAGGATATCTGTAGGTATGGATACAGGAAGTATCTGTGTAAGTAAAATCTTTTGAGACTCTCTCCTTCCTCAGCTGATGACTCAAGTCAGCTGCTTTCCATCTTGTTCAGGCAGTAAAAGCACCTCAAGTATACAATATCAGTTTATGGGGGGGAAAAATGTTAAAGAGAGGGAGAAATAAAGTTGCACATGAATGAGCTGGAGCACTTAGCACTGCACTGTTGCATTTGAGAGCAACCAGCATGCGAACAGGATCTCAGGTAGATCTTCTGGCGATTAGGAACCCAGTTTTTTCCTCTTTATGAAAGATGGAGTGCAACAAATCCCCGACGGTGTGCGCAGAAATCTTCTTTGATGAGATTGTCGGGGTTCTTTAATGTGGGGATGGGATGGCATATCTGGGTCAAATATCTGCTGGCAACTCATCCACAATGTGCTTCCTGCAAGGAAATAAAAAATCATGGAAACTGCTGCACAGCTGCTCTGGGCGTTGCGACCCACAACTGCTGTAGATTGAGGTTGGCATCTGTCAAAACAGGTCTGCCAGCTGTGGAGAGGAGCGCACACCTCCAAATTGTGCATACACAAGTTGACTCAGGGAGGCTATGAGCTTTTCAGGCTGCAGTTCAAATGCAAAATGTGCTAGTCATGATGTAAAAACAAAGTTCTGGAGTCATATTTAAGGATTAGGAGAATTAAAAAAAAGCATAAGTGTCATCTCATAAGCTAACGTTTAAAATACAGTTGTACCTCAATGTGTAATACATGTGTAGGTTTACATACATTAGCAGCAGTACAACCTGAGTTTGAGCAATGAACAGTGAAAAATAAATGTCATATTCTGTGTGTTCAATACATTCTGACTGTTGATATTCCCACTGATTATTGGTGTGTCCTTCTTTAAGCTGAAACTGATGGTAGCGGTACAGAAATCTCCCAACTAAAATAGGAAAATCCAGCAGATATTAAGACAGTATTCAGCCCATGGTGACATTTTCGGGTTAGAAATTCAATAAAAACAGCTGGGATAAAACTATTTGATTTCTGAAAGCACGACTGGGTCTCGCTGGCATTTATAGCGATGGCAGGTTGTCCAGGTTTGACCAGATCCAGGTCTTGGGAGATTCTGAAGACCATGGAGCGGTCTTAATCCTGTGTGAAGGGGGCTTTGTCTGTTCCTTAACAGAAAGTACTGTTTATGTTACTTCCTTAAACCATTCCTGACTTGGCTTTTGTGTAATATTATGTGCATTATTTTAAAGGTCAGTCTGATCTTCAATTTCCCCAAAATCACTAGCGTGGATCAAAGTTTTAAAGTATCTTTCAAGTAAGACCTTATTTTTCCCAGTACTTCCCACTATATTTTTATTTTACAATATGTACTAGACTGCAGTTGCTTTGCTTTGTATGTTAATATATGAAATGACTCAAACTGGAGCACCAAAGATTGTGGTCCTTGTGACAAAATAAGCTTGATGCAAAGCGTCGTTATTGGGTTTGATTTTTGCCGTTTGGCATTTTGTTTTGGAATGAGAAAACTCCACAGAAAAATCAGACGAGGCCACAACAGCACGTTGCAGATTTTAATCTCAGAGCCTGAAATCTAAAAAGCTCCCACAAGGGTTTTAAATATAATTGTTGCCTCAGAGGAAGCCGTCGTGCAGAACAACTTGTTTCTTTCTGTAGTAGCCTGCAGGTTCTCCAGTCCTCCGCAGTCATGTTTTGATGAAATGGTGTTTACTTTTCGCCTCGTGTTCTGTTTCTCTTGGTCATTTTTATCATTGACCTCGTTGGGTGCAAACATTTCTCTCGGTTTTCTATCTTTCAGGAGTTTATTCTGTCAGAGGACTACAACAAAATGACCCCGGCGCTCACATACCAGGGTGAGACGTGACGCTTTTTATTTGTCTGTGGAACAAAGTCGGTTATTTCTCATATTTTGAGGCAAACCGGGAGTTTGTAAAAACAGAAAGTAATATGTTTAACCTCAGAAGACCTGAACATACATTCCTATATTCCTACAGTACATTGTAAAAATATACACACCCCTTTGAACTTTTCCACATTTTGTCACAAACGTCTAAGTATTTTATGAGGAATTTATGTGACAAACTGGTTTGTAATTGATGAGTGGAAAAAATAAAATAAAAAGCATTTTAGACATCTTATTTGGAAATGCAGAGTCGAGTGAAGGGTTTGTTTTTTGTTTTTTTTTTACAAGCAAAGGTTTAGGCCAGAACCTTTGTATTCACACGTTTCTGGTACGCCCGTAAATCTGACGCACAAGGGGCGTTCGCAACCAGCGCCAGCGTCCAGAGTTCACCTTTTTAAAGAAGGATTTTTCTACAACGAAGTTACATGAGTGCACAGACGTTCCAGAAACACTTGAACGTTTAATAGTGCTTTTTATCAATCTAACGGTTGAATAACCTAAATAACATATTGCAAACAATAAAGTCTTTGTTGTCGAGCTCATTCGTCTAATTTAGCAGCAAACACGGTTTTTGAATTTACAATTGTATTTATTTTGTTGCTATACGGATTTAGTTTAAAATGTGGTCAACTGCTATTAATTAAATACAGAAACTCCAATGAATTCAATTAAAATTTGAATCACGTCTCCCCACTAGTAACATCCAACTGAATATTGAAGCTTGTATTTGTAGCAAAACACAGTGCGAAGAGGCACGAATACTTTTTGGCAGTCTATAAATCTGTAAATATGCCATCTGTCATCGGATCAAGATGCTTTCATTTCTTGGGTTTTGAACCTAATAATCGTGTTTTACTGCACTTTTATATGGCATGTTATAATATTATAATGCTACGCAGTGTTATTTCAGCTTCTCGTGTCTTTTATTCTCTGTGTTCACAATTCCTTCCTGATTATAATTCACTCCAAACGGAGGCTCCTGTGTCGTAACGCTGATCGATTGAGTCTTAACCAGATCATTTTCGCCTGCTTTCTCTGCCTGCAGCCCATCAGGGCAGAGTGGCGGTGGTGCTCTTTGTGTTGGAGATGGAGTGGCTGCTAAGCACCGGCCAGGACAGAAACTTCACCTGGCACTGCTCGGAGAGCGGCCAGCAGCTGGGGACGTATCGCACCGCGGCCTGGGTCTCAGGTCTGCAGTATCCTTCAATACTCCTCCACCCGTCCCTGTTATCGTCGTCTGCAGGTCACCTCGCTCTGCAGAGACGGCACGGCGAACATTCAAACGAAGTGCTTTGAATTTGGTAAAAAAATAAATAAATAAACGTCTATAATTGTGAAAGCCTGTTCTAATTTAAGAACGGAGCAATTAGAAGAAGAGAAAAAAAAACAGGGCAGTTGAGATTAACTTCCAGTGGGTTTGTGCTAATGGAAAGGACTAACAATAAGAATCAGTCATGCTGCTGTCAAGGAAACGGTCTGAGTGGTTTTCTGTAATGGGCAGATGAAAGGCTGCGAGTGCTCGGCAGTAACACTGATCCATACAAATGAACCCGCCGCCGGGTCATCGCAGCGATGATATCCTGCCTCGGCTCGGTGGCGGCGCGTGGAACTGGCGGAGACTTTTTTTATTTTTATTTTGGAGGCTGTGATGGCGTGGTGAAAGTAAGTGGGTGTGATGTTTGCTGCCAGTCGGTATTAAACTCACATTGATGGTGTTAATGTGAGGATGAATTTGTTTTCCAGGCAGATGCTGCTGTTTAGCAGGACTTTAGTGGCTTATAAATAAAGAAAAATCACATGTAGGTCTCTAAGGTCAATTAAGCAAAATGTTGAATGATTTTAATGGGCACTAAGAATCATCAAACCCACATCCCATGAAATACGTGCAACTGCATAAGGAGACTCTATTCAAAGATGGAGTTTGCATTGTAACGGCATGCATCCATGTCTATAAAAAACTAACCACAGTATGTATATGATGATGCAGGTATTTATTATAGTCTTTTATACACTTTTTTTTTCTTTACAAGAAACGATGGCAGTGAAAAGGAATAATAAACATTAGACTACAGGGTTCCAATGATGTCTGGGAAAGTCTGGAGTTTATTTACTTATTTATTGTTTTACATTTTCTACAGCTGGACTATTTTAAGTATAGAAAAAAAATCAATAGGAAAACAAGTCCCACTTTCCACATTTGATCTCTTATTGTGTCATCTAAAAGAAAACAAATCTGAATTTCTACAGAGTAGAGCAGATCTTAATTTTGATTTACATTTCATTTGGATCATTTAGCTGTGAATTGAAACATGTCAACATAATTTTTTTTAGAGGTTCCTGTGAAATCAGTTTTTAATATCTTGAGCTGCTGCTGTTTTCAGAAACTTGTTTAATTTGCATTTCTTTCATTTGTATGTTTTGGGTTGTAATTGTATAATTTTCAAATGTGAAAGCTAAACATATGTTTTGAAAGAAAAAAACAGACCGTAATTTTTTTATTTATTTTTCTGTAATTTTGATTTACAAATTGCATCCTCGACTTCTTGAGGATATACAGTATATATATATATTTTTTGTTTTGTTTTGTTTTTCTTTTTACAAATATACAAATCTGATTTTACAGATTAATGCAGTTTTGGGAAATCTAAATGTGATGGATTCTAAAGTGGAACAGATTTAACTTGTCAAGAGACATTAAATTAAGCAGTGACCTTTACCACCATGCTGGATCCGAAACCTCAGTTTCATAATATATTGACCGTACAGATTGTAAAACACAACTAGGTAAATCATTTTCTTTCCACTCAAATGTCTGAAAAAACTTGAAACTTGAGCCTGGAAAAATCGGGAATTTATTCATTTTTAAAAAAAAAATAAAGCACATAAATTATGAGCCAAACTGGCATTTGTCTTGTAATCCAGTATGCAAACTGAAAACCTTTTTTTTTTATTTGCTTTTGTTTATTTCTTTTAATTACTACAGATGGTTGAAGAACCCAGATCTTTAACAAATGTAGACTTTAAGGAAGAGTGGCTAGAAGAAAGCTGGGTTGCAGTTTGTCATGAACGGTGCAGGGAACGCTGAAGGAAGTTTCTGGTTTGTCAAGACCCAAACTTAGCTTTGTTTTTTTAGCCAACATTAAAAACATGTGGTGCAGAGAAAAAAAAAACATGCTAAAACATGGTTGTGACAGCATCATCCGGTGGGGGGGATGTTATTTTTCAGCTAGGGTAAGGAAGCTGGTGACAGTTCGTAGGCAGAAGCTAAATATAGAAGAATCGTGGAAGAAAACTCTAAAAACATTGGCGGAGCTACAAGGGAATGGTTCAAATAAAAACATATTCACGAGTTAAAGATTTAAATCCTATACAGAATCTCTGGCAAGGCAAAATCAAATGTCTATTTTTTTTTTTTTGGTTGAACATTGTCATAGGAAATTTGCCTGTTTTTTTACTTCCTCCTTTCTGCAGCCATGTGGCAATGATTGAGTCTCGTGGTGATCTCGTCAGGCCAACAGGTTGGGGAGGGTAAACATTGCCCGCAGCCTGAGACAAACCTCCGAAAACACCTTTCACTTAAACATCACATGCAGCAGCTGACACATTTGGTGCCGACTTTTCAGTAAAACGCGGCGCTCATTAATTACAATCAACATTTGTTTGTTCGGTGAATTGTTTCTTAACCGTTGACCAGGTTCGATGTAGAGACCAGGCACGCCTTTGTAGGGGACCAGTCTGGTCAGGTGACCATCCTGAAGCTGGAGCAGGACAGCTGCAGCCTGGTTACCACCTTCAAAGGACACACAGGTACATCACACGAATACACCCACACACACTCGGTTCCTTTGTTTTGTATTATAAAAACTTAAGCTATTATAAAATGAAATGACTGTAACAAATAGCTAAGTAAAAATGTCTAATAGCCGGGAGTAAGCTATTAGTATAAGTATATGTTAATGCAAATTCCTATGAGAAAATTCAATTATTTTCTTATTTAATCAATGTAAAACAGGTTTGGTGAGCAAGAAAAAAAAAAAAGAAAACATCCTGCCACAGATCAGAGGGGGTTTTATTTAACTTATCTGCAGGAAGGACGGCTTGGTGATGCGCTCAGCGACACAGACCTTATCTGATTCTGATTAAAACCTCATGGTGCAAACTGAGAAAGTGGCGGAGATGAGCCTTCGTGACGGCCGATGTGAAGAGATTATAAACCAGTCAATGTCGTTGGTTATACTAAATTGGTTCAGCCTCATAGCTTACCAATGCATTTAAGTGAATCAGAATAAAGGTTGAACATTTCCAGTGAGTGTTAAACTGTAAGTAGACAAAAAAAAAAGTTTTTTCCACGACATTTATAAACAGGAAATCTGACTCTATAAATAAAAATAAAAAACTGCGTCCGGTATGATTTTACTAAAATAACCTTTAACAGGTTGTCTGTGCGACCTGAAAAGGTTTTATGTGGACATGCCTAAAATTAAGGCCTTATAGTCACTTAAATTCATAAAAATGTAAGTTGGTCTTAAATTCATTAATCACAGGTCTTAAATTACTTTGTTGTGGTGGGACTATTTAATCTAGTATATTTTGTGTAGTTTTTCTTTTTCCTGCAGGACTTTTTCAGAAGTTTGTCTGGTTTGCTACCAGTAAATACTGTAGCTGCTAATATCCCCTTGCTAGCAATGTAGCTAGCAAGGGGATATTAGCAGCTACCGGTAGTTATTAGTGACAGCTAGCTACAAAGCTTGTTAGTCAGCTTTTTTGCATCTATTGTGCAAATTTAACGCCAGTTGGCTGAGCAGCTTTCGTCTTCGCCACTGGACCACATCTACTGCCAACCCATTAGATTCTACAGTCATTCTTGGAATCTTAAATTTGAGTTGGTGAAACCTTCAGGAATCCTGGGTAGCAAATAAACAAGCTAGCTGCTAGCTTATTTAGGTAAAAAATATGGGAATGACAGTATATGTATTGGTTCGGAAAGCTGATGGTTCATCCTTTTTTTTGCTTACGAAATGTTGCACATGTTCGGACTGTAGTCCTAAAATAGTTTGCCATAACTTTTTCATAGTCATTACATTTAGACAAGAAGACTATCAGTTCAAATAATGCCACCTGAAGTCCTTTTCTACAGTTTTTGCAGGTTGTTTTATGTGTATTTATGTATGCATGAGTATGTTCAAAGTCAAATTTTGACCATTTATAAGTATTTGTGTATGTGGGACTGACTGCATGCAAAAAAAAAAAATCAACAAATACTAACCATCAAATCAAAATACTGCTCCAAGCAGCAGAAATGACAAAAGAAAAAACGAAAACAACAACAACAAAAAAAACTTTTAAAAAAACAGGAGGATTTATTTCATGTACTTGTCTTTGCGTGGCAGGTAATGTGACAGCTCTGTGTTGGGACCCGGCTCAGCGGGTGCTGTTTTCCGGCAGCTCTGACCACTCGATCATCATGTGGGACATCGGAGGGAGGAAAGGCACTGCCATCGAACTGCAGGGACACAAGTAGGAAACGCACATCTTCAGCAGGACAAACCAATTAGCTCTGACTTTGTTCTTGGCTTTTATATACAAAAGTTTTGAAGCAGGTTTAGACGGTGCGAAGCCCAACGTTAGCTTTCGTTGACTCATTTAAGATTAGTTTTTTGTGTGTGTGTGTGTGTGAATTGTTGTCAGTGACAAAGTCCAGGGCCTGTGCTATGCCTCACACACCCGCCAGCTCATCTCCTGCAGCTCAGATGGCAGCATCGTCATCTGGAACATGGACGTGACTCGGCAAGAGGTGAGCGTGTAATCTCTGACATCGCAGTCGACTCAGTGCACCAAATCGTTCTAAAGAGAATCAGTTCAGCCGCTGCCACGGAGGAGCGTTCTTTGTTTTCCTGTTTTGTTCCACTGGTCTCCACACCATTAGCTGGGACCTAGTTTTGTCTTTATTTAATCAGACCCACATTTTTACCTCTGTGTTTTGCCCGAACTCTGTCTGCTCTGCTCTGAAACAGCATCTTCTCCAGCAGAGAAACACTCGCGGCTGGAATACAAAGTATTTTCACTGCCGCTGCTGGATCAGTGTTTTGCAAAGGTTAAACCAAAGTCCAATGTTTTTTGCTGATTTACTTTGTTTATGAGAGTCACTTGACACATCTGGCTGAGTGCCGCTCTCATGTTTGTGGGATACACACAGATCTGGAGTCGGGGCAAAGCTGGCAATTTACAGCGTGAAGACCTACAGCAGAGGAAAAAGACTCAGTGGCCTGGTTTCACAACAACAGTCACACAAAATGTTCGAGGCTCAATAAAAAGCCCCCGATAACTTCAGCTTGAAGTGATTTTGGGGGTTTTAGGAAGACTGAAGTTACCGAGGACAGGTTTTCATTTCATTTGTGGTGAAAGAGGCGGCACTACCTGGATAGGGATCTCCAAACCGATGTGAATTTTGCTTCGGGCTACGGCTGCAACTAACAATTGTTTTAGTAATCGATTATTCTATCGATTAATCGGATAAAAAAAACTGGCTCATTCTGCATATTTTTCAATTAACACCTTAAGCCATTTTTATAGTGTTAGAAATGCATAAAGAGATGCAAATAAATAATTGAAGTCTTTTTTAAAAAAAGGAAAATAAACATTTTACAACATATATTGTGTGAAATGCAATAGCAGCAATGCTTCAGCGAACACTTGATCACTTGTAGTAAAGGACGCATCCTCAGCTAAACAAATACTTCTAACTGCTTCACTTAACATCAGTACAGTATAGGGCTGATCTGTTTACTATTTCTTTGAATGACCAATTACTGTATTTTCCAGACTGTAGAGCGCACTATACTATAAGCCGCAACTACACATTTTTTGAAAAAACCCCCCCAAAAAACAACTGGAAACGTTCATGTAAGAGCCGCACAGGGCTATAAGCCGCTGGTATCTCCGCCGCTCTCGGTTTTCCATAAGGACACAGCAGAGAGCAGCAGATGGCTGCGTCCTAATAAATCTGCTATTCAGTACCCAACCCTGCGTCTCCAACGCCGAACCATGGTTTCGTTCATGCAGAGTTTACGTGCAGCGGCTCTATTTCCCTCCAGTCCTGCCAGATCGACAGCCTTCAATTTAAAAGCGGCATCATATGAGTTTGAAAACATTTCTATATCGTGCCTGCTCCTAGCATTTGCTTGTTCTAAATGAAAATCGGCGCTTTCTTCTTTGATTTCCAATTTTGACTTCCAATGATTCACTTCCTGCTGAAGAGCCCCCTGGTGGTTGAGGAAAAATCCACAGAAAAGCCGCACCGGGCTAAAAGCCGCATGGTTCAAAGCGTGGGAAAAGAGTAGCTGCTTAGTAATAATTGGATAGCAAATTGTGCTAAATAATTTTTTTAAGAGAATGTAAACCAGGTGAAGCTAAAATTATGCCACTTGAGTTCTGGGTAAAACATTTTACAGATAAATATATTTTTTTCTTTTTTCATTTTTAATCAAATGTGAATGTATATATATATTTTTGCCCCGGTTTTTGTTCATGACTACTCTGAGCGTATTCTATCAAAATTGTGCTTTCTCTGGTATTTTTTAATGCACAGCTGAAATAGCTAAGGTCGCTCAACGGAATTGGCTGTTCACCAATCAGGGCATTCAATTAGCATTTTCTGAGCGCATGCCTGTAATTGAAGCTGTAATTTTGCATTATGCTTGTGTGCAGACTCCAGAGTGGCTGGACAGCGACTCCTGTCAGAAGTGTGAGCAGCCTTTCTTCTGGAACTTCAAACAGATGTGGGACAGTAAGAAGATCGGCCTGCGACAGGTACGTCACGCTGCCTGAACCAAAACTCCCTTAGCTTTCATCATCAGGCGGGAAAAACCTCTCTTTCTGCTCGAGCTGCCGTGCGTGAACTTATCCCTCCCGTTATTCCAGAGAAAACATTCCTAGACCCCTTCACTTCTGCCACGCTATTGCTGAGAAAACATCCTGTGGCTCTTTTATTGCCAGCTTCTCAGAAACGGCTTTGTGTTGTGGTTACTCCTTTAAGTGTGTTCTTGTTGTGTTCAGGGTTCTTGGACAAAGTGGCAAAGTTTTCCCAAGTGCTGCAGAAAGAGCTAACAACATAATATTGGTGGCTTTTGGCAATTTATTGTTGTTTTTCCTTGTCAAAATGGGTCAAAGGTTTAAGTATGTCCAACCGAAGTTTGGTAGTTTCACCCAAATCTCCAAAACAATGGATTCGTAGAATAAACAATGGGTTTTGCAAAGTCCAATCTGATGTACTTTGAATCCAGTAGACTTGGAGAACTTCTGCTAGATTTGATTTCCATCTGAATTGTACAAAACATTTGAAATGTCTAATGATTGTTTTTTTTACATCACAAATGCCTTCTTAACAGGAGTGTTTACACCAAAAGTACTAGTTCCATTTGCAGATTATGTACTCGGAAAAATGTCTCGTTCCATTGGCAGACTTACAACTAGTACTTTTTCATCAATATTAAGGAGTTATTTACTTAAAACAAGCCTTTATATCTTTATGAAAAGTTACTTGTAAGTTAGTTTAGTCTTATTTCAAGTGTGCTCAGATATTTATAGTAGAAAGTAGATGAAAAATACCTGGTAAAATGTTGTGTTTTTGCAAACAAACTGCATTTCTCCCGCAGTCTCCGCTCCTCCAGCGTTCAGTTTACATAAATGTTGCATCTTTTATGAACACCTGCCCTGGTTGGCCGGGCGACCATTCGACTTCCCCGCTGTTTGACTTTCTATCTGTGGGGTTCGTGTTGTAATAGGCAAAGCTCTTATTTCCCTAAGGCAGATATACTGTATGCTCCTAATCAGTCTGACACATTGCACATGTAAGAGGTGATTGTAAATCTACAAAAAGCTTCTTGCAAAACATTCAACTTGGAGACTTTATATCTGTAACTTTTACAATCCTAAGAGCCATGTTTGCTTTTAATCCCAGCTAATTAGGAATTGTTTAGAGCTGCAAATGTCACAAGACCATGAACAAAATAGCAACAAAAAAAAAACTGTACTTCAGGACATTTGTCATTTTTATAGAACCACATTTTATTTCTGTTTCTAGATTTTAAAATACAGTAAATACATACAACTTTATTTATTTTTTTATGTTTTCTTTGGTGGGATGTTGAAATTTATGAAAAATAAAATTCGAAAAAAGTCCATCGTATCAAACTTAATGACAAAGAAAATATAAATCTAAAACAATATCATGGCTATTCAAAATAGTATTTGGTTTTGAAAAATCTATTTATTGCATGAAAAAAAACAGCTTCTGTTATTACATTGTTAATTAAAGCATTAGTTGATATTTTTTTTTCTTTTTACTATTTTTAACCAGAGTTTTTAAGAACCGTTATGGAAGGTCCAAAGGCAACGATTGGCTTTATTCTTTGCCTCACTAATAGGAAATGAGGGCCTTCATAAATTGCATACTTAGCCTCACATGTTTTCCTCAGCACCACTGCAGGAAGTGTGGCCAGGCCGTGTGCGGCAAATGTTCGTCCAAGCGCTCCACCATCCCCCTCATGGGCTTCGAGTTTGAGGTGCGGGTGTGTGACAGCTGCCACGAGTCCATCACCGACGAAGAGTGAGTCACAATCAGCCTCTGTCGGTGCCGTATACGGTCCCTTTGTGCTCCCGGCGTTCCCCTGGCGCTCTCACGCTGACGTCTCTGCCTCTTCTCCCCTCGTGTGTGTGTGTGTGTGTGTGTGTTTCAGTCGAGCTCCCACTGCCACCTTCCACGACAGCAAGCACAACATTGTTTACATGCACTACGAGCCCACCACGGGAAACCTGCTCACCTCCGGCACGGATAAGGTCGTCAAGGTCTGCACCGGAGATGACGAGTTTTCGACGTTGTAGTTCGTGGGTTCGGACACCAGGGGGCGACAGATGCTCAAGAAACTGAACCCATAATTTCTTACGAGTTGCTCAAAAGCGAAGAAGGCACATTTAAAATGTCAAAGTTGGAGCAAAAATAATAATTTAAAAAAGTGCTAATGCAGTTTAAATGTCATATTGATCCTGGGCTTATGTAAATAATTTTTGACCATTTGATTCGAAAATACATCTGCAAATTCAGACATAATTCTGGCTGCATATTGTCACTCCAACAGAAGTTGTAGTGTTCGTTTTCAGTACAGTTGTGCTTCATTCATTCAAGCTATTGCCCTCTTGGAATAACGATATAAAAATGATTATTTGTATTAATCATGATTAATTGATGTCGGAAATAATTCTCAACTAATTTAGTAATCGATTAATCGTTAAGCAGAGTATATAGACTCTAAAACCATGTAATTTTCTGAAAGAACAAATTACCCAGAGCAGTAATTAAGCAAGAACTGAACAAAAAAATGCATACAGTTTGCTTTTAAGATATAAAAAAAATGTTTTCTGTAAATATGTAAAATATCAAAGCCAGAGTTATGTTAGAAGCTTATTGGTTCCCTACCCCCCCCAAAAAAGTAATGGGCTTGATCTGCAAATTGATAAAGGACACATATGCTAATTTTACTTATGTCTATTTTTTACCTGTATGCTTTATTTTGAGAAAATCAACAGTAAATTCAAGCGCTTGTGCCTCATTTTAAATAGATTTGTTTGTTCCACAATCCGTCCACAATAGAAACAGCAGTCGGAGTTCAGGCCTGATTCTGTGGTGAACATGAGAGTCTGTTCAGTGTTAACAAAATTAAAGAGATAAGCTTTAAAAAGACTGCAGACCGTTTTATGGATGAGAATTCACGTTTCTCTCTGAAGCTCTAGAAATGTGTTTCCAGAAGGTTGTTTGTGATCATATACTTTTTCTTTTAATTCAATTGAAAATATATAGTATATTTCTCTCACACTCTAAACCCTTTTATTCTTCAGTTTCTTCTTAGCCTCTAACTTGGCCGATCATGATGGCTGCCCTTATTTAAACAGAAGTTTTTCTTGTATTTTTAATTTTTTTTGCAGATATGGGACATGACTCCTGTGGTGTCGTGAGTTTCCGTGGACACGGGGGCAGCCTTTACGGCTAACTGTGACCAGTCGCACTTTGATGAGGAAGAGGGAACAGCATCCGTGTCACCTGGATAATATTTAACCGCCATTTAGCAAGAAAGCCTGGGTTGTTGCGTTCTCTCACAGCGACGACACGGCCGGCCCGAGAGAAGCCTGAGAACGGTGCAACGTCTTGCTCAACACGAGGTCACAGACTGGTTGGTCCTTGCTTGATATCTGGAGTAATCATGCTTGCACTCTGGGATACTTTCTGGCATTTAACCTTGTAAGAAATTTAAAATCTTATGTACTTTTCATAAATTTCATTCCATTTGAAGATTGGAGGAGCTAAAAGTCATCAGACTTGTTTGTTGGATACTAAATCATCGGCGTAATCGCATTTTTCACATCAATACGATTTTAAAAAAAATTATCTAAACAAAAAATACCATCAGGAGGAATTCAGGCCTGGATTATTATGACACCTTCTAGAGGCTAAATTTGTTTTGTTCCTGTTACATCTCTTTTTTTTTTTTTTTTTTTGACTAGTAAAGGTTTTCTCCCTATTACATATTGTATTCATGAAGGTCATAAACAGCCACCTGGAAATTCATAATTATAGTCTGGTCTAAAAGATTTTTCAACCTGCTTTTTTATTTAATTACTTTTCCCGTTAAAGGTAATTGATGAACATTTCATGTAACATCTTTACGTAATGTTATATTTCAGACAGTTAACTTCCAACAACATGTCTGAAACATTAACCAAAGCATAACTCAAAGTAGCGGTAATAAACTACAGCAGCATGGTTTTTTTTAACCCTACCAAACTCTGGATGACGAATGTTTTGGTCTCTTCTGAACAGTAATTGACTTTGAGTCCATAAATATCAGCCGATGCAGGTTTGGAAGTGATAAAGGAAGTAGCATTAGGCCAGCTTGTCACTTTAATTCAGCTTCTTTGAGTTAATTTTGTGAAATAATCTAGTGAAAATGGTTGCTGCGTGAACATTTTCTTCCAGTTATCCTGGTTCAGTGACTCTTAACTACTGAACAGTTCATTCAGTCGGGTCATAGTCTATGTTTATGTTTATGTTTACTTGGTGGCGGTTCTTTTGAATCCTGTGCGCTCTTTAAATCATCTGTTTGGTGCTGAGTAATTCAAGTTTAATTATTTTAGAGGTAGTGAAGATTAAATGCAGTCCAAATTCCTTTAAAAAAAACCCTTTAATTTTGGAATAATTCGTTGGAATTATTTTCTTACGTTTCATAACATTGACAGGACACAACCTTTTCTTTTTCTTATTTTTGAACGTTTGTGCCGGTCCCCTGTTATGCCACCCTGAGCAGAGAGCCATCAGTCAACGTAGCGATAGATCTCCACTCCCTACAAAATAAATTGAATTGCCTCATAAAATAAAATTATGCTTTGTATCACAAGCCAGATGACATCACTGCTAGATGGCCTGATGCATTGTGGGAACCCTTATTTATTTTCTCACAAGGCGCTTAGTCAAAGTTTAGCTCTGCTTGAGTAATTCCGTAAAAAAAAATAATATAATGGAATAAGTCCAGCCCAACTTCTTAAACCAATGCAAGAAATTTGATCAGCTTTCCTCTGATGTTAAAGTGCGGCTGCCAGAATAATGGTTTGTTTGTGTTGCACAAGTGCAGCATTGTCCATTTCAGAAACACACAGGGCGCTTCACGGAATCAGTTTGGTTCTGGATTTAAAACCAGTTAAAGTTCCAGGCGATGACGGCGGATACCGATGAGCCTCCTGATGTGCGATCGGTGACTCGGACCGCGCTGTGTAACAACATCGTCTATGTCCTGTCAATTGCTTGTCAGCATTTTCTCGAGGTTATTTATTCTAAATGTTTGTGTCATATATGAAACATGTACAGAAGCACATATCAACACAGCTAGATGCTGTGGCATTTCAGAAATGAACCACAGCGTAAAAATGTCGCTACAAAACGGTTTAAATTGTTGTTTTTCAGCTGTGTATGTCGGCTTTATTGTTGATGCACTGGAATCACGAGGCAGAAAATCATCGATTTCTCCTAAATTTTTTGCGTGCTTTTGTGATGACTGCTTGACAGTCAGCTCTAATCCCTCTGAGCTTCTTCCAAAGATTATTGATTATGGATCTGAAAACAAAGTTGTATGATCTGTTAGCGATAACAATATGGAGCAGTCGTCTTCTCGTGTTTTTAGTTCATCTCCTCGACCACTTCCTGTGAACTAATACATACTTGCAAACTAAATCAACAAAGTGTGATTCTTAACGATGCAAACTGACGTAAAATATACAGAGTCAACAGAATGGATCTTCTATTTCGCAAACTTGACCACACACGAGAAACAGAGCTAGATTAAAACTTCTTGATTTTTGTTGCTTTTAAACTCCAGAGCAGATAAAGTTTATTTAAGGCCAGTTCTTTGACTTTTTGTTGCAGGAAAGAGGGGAAAAAAATGGTTGAATTTCAGAGTTTTTGTGAATGTAACACTGTGTATAGACGATCAATTAAAACAAAAAGTATTTACCCTCATCCGTCATGTCCAAGTCATGTATTTGCCAACTGATATTGAAAGCTGCAGTTATTTCTATTGCTTCACACTTTTTTCTTCCACTCAACTTTCAGTAATATATTGGGAAACAGCCCTATCAAGCTCTTTTCGTGACTTATTTTGTGTTTTCCAGTTCTTGTGAAAGTTTTGTCATTAACTGCCAAGTATGTGGTCTTTCACTGTAGTAAAAAATATATAGATACACAAAATGAATCACTTTAATTGAAGTAATACATTTAGCAAAAATCATTTAAAACACGATTATGTGTGCATACAGCATATTAACTGCACTTTATTTAAAACTTCCATGTGAAAAAGCATTGAAAAACTACAAAAAAAAGTAATTCTTCACAAACATTTTTAGATCTAACCTCAGTAAAGCATTTCAAAGCTTGACTCTTGTTATTTCAGTCAAACATATTTCATTAGTTTGAAAGGCTTTTGTAAACGTTTATATAGTGTCATCAGAGTGCTTTTATCTTAATAAGCAGCCGGTTTTCCAGATACTAAGGTTGGAACTTTTGGGCAAACTCCTCCAGCGCTGCCAGGAGTTTCTCCTCCTCCTGCGGAGAGGAGCGGGACGAGGCCAGGGGGAGGTGGGTCGCCACCGGCTTACGATCTGAAGGAGCAGAAGAGATGCAGAGTCACAAGAATGTGTCACCGTCAGGAAGAGGATTACAAGATCCACAATGCACAGAGACGGTTCCCACTAATGTTATGAAGAGGAATGCTGTACATTTAAATCCTTACTTCACCCTCAATTTTGGCTAATCTTGTTTAAAAAGTAGAATTTAATCCTAAAATAAATTTCCATTGCCATATTTTACTAGACTAAAACATGACTTTTAATGCATGTCTACTTCTAGCTTTCATAATTTTTTTTTCTTCGTGCCACTTGGATGAAGTTTAAGACTTATCAAAAGAAAATTCCTTATTTTATGTAGTAGAAGATCCAAGCTTTTTTGAACAGAATGCATGTATCATCATATGGGTTTGCACCAGTAGTGAGCCAACGGCAAAGACGAATGTCTGTTAAATTTACATTTTCCCGTGATAGACGCAAAGAAGCTAGCTAGCAAGTTAGCGGTAGCCTCAACCGCCTCAAGTCACAGAAGGGAATGAAAATGTCTGCGTCTGACTCAAATGTTTGCCTGACAGAAAAATAAACAACATCGAATATATGAGATTAAATAGTCCTGCCACAACAACATTTAAGACCTGTTGTAAACATATTAAAGTCCAATGTACATTTTTTCATGAATTCAAGTCATTTTAAGACCTTGAATTTAAGACTTTTTAAGGATGCTTGGGCACCCTTCTACAGATCATTTCAAAAGTCTAATCAGATCTACAGAAGCAAGGATTCACACTCAGAAATCGACCACAACTGATTTGGAAATACGAGGGACTTCTCACCTTGAAAGAACTGCCCGCTTGGCAGCTTGACGGCGGCAGGCGATACGGCGAGCCACACCACCGTGTCTGCCCCCATGGCCTCCGTCCTCAGCTTGGACTGCATCTTGGCGTGAAACGAAGGCATGGAGGACTGCACGGCTACACGAGGAAACACAAATCCGTCACAAAGCAGACTGTGGAAAATGTTTTCTTGTTGATTGACAAGAATCTATTTGTGAAATTCCTCTGGTGAAGACAAGCTAAACACAAAGCAGTCTAAAGGATTTGAGTGGCGATAAAGACGGAGTGGAAGCGCTTTACCCGGCGTGTCAGCCCAGCCGGGGTGCATTGAGGAGAAGTGGATCTCTTTGTGCTGAGAAGCCCACCTCTCTGTGAGGATCACCTGTTGTCTCTGAAACACAGTAAGAAGCACTAACGTGTGAGTGTTGCTTCAGGGTATCAGCAAGTTTTAGCAAGTCAAATCAAGAGGTTTTAAGACCTTTTTAATGAGACCTTGAATAAAATTTAAGACCAAAACTATATGTATAGGGGACAGTTTGGGGATCCTGCTGTATATATGAAGAGTAATTTCTAATTTTTCTTTGTTAGCAGAATGGTCCTTAGCCTTGTATGGGTTCTCAACAGAAGTGAGCTAGTGGCGGGAACAAAGGCCGTCCAGTCAAATGAAGATAAATATACTTGTAACAAAATTAGAGACAAAAAAGCTAGCTTGCCAGCTAGCAAGGGTATATCAGCAGCTAGTTAGCTGTAACCTCAACAGCCTGGAATCAAAGAATGCCTGCTTTCAAATTTTATCCAGACAGAACAGTCAGGCGAGAATAATAATAAATAAAAGAAAAAAAACAAACATACAAGACTAAAATGTCCTGTCACGACAAAAATTTCACGACCAAAAAAGTCCAAATGACATTTTTTGTCTGTTGGTTTTAAAGACATTTTCAGGCCTTAATTTTGGATACACAAATTTCAGACTTTTTAAGTGCACCTTGGGTTACTTTTATAGAAATCGGTGCAGACAGTTTTACCTTACTCTGAGCGTACGCCATGGTGCCGTCGAACGTGCCCTTCTCAAACTGGAGGTCGTCCACGTTGAGCTTCTGAGTGAGCATGCCGCCCGATGACACAGTGACCTGAGGACAGACACAGCAGCCATTGTTTAAAAACGTCGCCCATTCTGATCCGGCCCAATCGGTTTGTGAATCACGCGTTTGTCTTATCGGGACTGAACCCACCACTCTCGGGTCTTCCGCCTTCTTCAGCGCGGGAATCAGTGCAGTGGTGAGGATGTAGGTACCTGGGCGTAAAGATAAAAAGAAAGGAAAAGGTTGCTTTTAATAGTTGCAACAACATATTGTTGAAGAATTTACACATTTTCTAACATCTTCCTTTGTTCTGTGACTTTAAGGATTTACTTAAAAGGAAGAAGGGCTTCATTTACTCACCGAGCGTGTTTGTGGCAAAGTTCTTTTCCAAGCCCTCCTCCGTTAGCTCCCTCTGGTTGACCATGCAGCCTGCGTTATTGATCTAAGACAAAGACCGTAAGGAGAAAGGGACGATAAAACGACGGGAGCGACTTGACAGGGCAGAAGGTCGCATAAATCTGCAAACACCTACCAGCACGTGCAGCCTGTTGTTTTGAGAGAAGCTCTGCGCAAACTCCCACACCTGCCTCGCACTCGACATGTCCACGATGTGGACGTGAACGTTCTTCAAAGAGAAGGGAAGCAATTGTTTTTTTTATGTCTTCACCTCCTTCAGATATAATATTATGTGTGACTTATTTTTACAACAGTTCATTGTTAGATTAGTATTTTTTGCTTCTTTTTTGCATTTTGTCACTGAGCTGGAATCAGTCAATAAAATCAGTTCCCAGATCTGCGGGGGCATAGTTAAGTATTTTTCCCACATTTCTCTCTGTACCAATAAAAGATTTCCTCCTCAACACATTTCCACCCAGGCTTCTGTATTGTTGCCAGCGACGACCTTTTCTCCTATTGGGTGACAAGATTTTATAGAGCCACAGAGCAAGGTCTATATATGGGAATGCATATGGGCCCATACAGCTGGGTCCAGAGGTGCTCTGATGGGAAAACATTTCGAAGTTACAAATTAACAGATAGGTGTGGACCGGCTTGCATCTGGGCGTTTTTTTTGTTTTTCTAACGATGTCGGGCTTACGGAGCTGTAGGGATTTACGTTTACAGTCGAGAAAAAGACGCTAAAATTACCTCATTTTTGCTCTGTGCCACAATCTCTCCTTTGGCCGTCTCTGCTCTTTCCTTGTTTCGACAAACCATGTGAACAGTTCCTCCTGCAGGATCAATCAGTGGATTACTCGGACAAGACCTTGATTATAACAAAGATTTTTATGCGAAATGTACTTATTTAACCCAAAAGAATTGTAACTTATACATGCAAGCAAGAGATGCGTGTTGCTGCTATTTTTTTCCCCCCTTGATAACTATAAACAGAAACTTTCAAATGATTCTGTTTCCAGTCTAGGGAACAGAGGTGACGTCACACTGTGTGAACAGTACAGCAGCCGCTGCATTCGAGTCTCATTTTTACAGTAATAATTTCCACACCAAACTGCTTTGTTTTGTTTTTTTTAATCGATTTGCGCTTAGTTGTGGAGCATCCACAGAGGGGGGAAGACAAACCCGATAAAACGCTCACCTCTTTTGGCAATTTCCTGTGCTGTTGCTTTCCCTATCCCGCTGTTGGCGCCTGTGACCATAAAGCACCTGTCGCTCAGGTTTGCATCCAGGTCGGCCGGAGAGAAATGCTTCGCTGCAGCTTCATAGCCGCTCCTGTTAAAAATAATAATAAGAGAATACCACGGTCAGTAATGTTGACTTCTAGAAAGAAGTCATGTGACGCCCAGGAGCATCTCAAGTATTTTCTGTCTTTCGAGCTGAGTTTTCCTTCTGCTGCCAACAATGAACGTTAGAGGGCGCTAATTATTTTTCCCTTCATCATTCCATGTATTACCATCCACCAACTTCTAAAGGAGCCTTTTGGTGCTGATAATTTACTACAGTCCACTCACAGTAACTCCTAATGCGAATGCATTTTATCTGTGTACATTCATGCAGGTGCTGGTAATATTCAGAGGTAAAACAAAATCAAATTATGTTTTTTCTTCTTTTTGCCGTTTAGTGTTTTGCTCATTCCTGACTGAGAATAAGCATAGCTACTTATGAAAACAATGCACTTTTTTTTTTTACCATATGCCATTATTATTGTTATTATTATTATTGCATTGAAGGTGTAACAGCCGCGCCCCTTCGCCGTATAACATCTTGTGTAACTGGATGACCACTGAATCAATCATCGCTAACAGCGACACGTTGTTTAACCTCGGAAAATGTTTTAAAGTTGTTACAATTACGGAAGAACCGAGTGGTAAATGTTAGGCAAACCTTAAAAACTACAAAACTAGGGTTCACTAGCTAACGTAACGCGCACTGCACTTACTTTGTGTACTCCTGCAGTCCTTTCACGAACCAGACGGCATTCCTGTAAATAGACATGTCCTCATTTACGCAGCAGCTGCTTGAATTGGCCGTATAGACTGAAGAGAGTTATCCATAAGAGGGTATATTTAACTGTTTTTCGTTTCATAAGAATGACTGAAACGTGGGTTGGCTGGGAGTCACGTGTTTTTCAACCGGAAGTGCGTTTTGTAATACGTTTCTGTAGCACACCTAGTGGATCTTTCGGTTTTATGACTCCAGATTTCCTTGTAAAATGAAAGGATTTAGTGTTTCCAGAAATATCACCCCCAAAAAATAAAGACAAAAAAAAAAAACAATAATTAATACCACACGACGCCGCTCTCTAGTACTTAGACATGTAGTTTCGTCGGGATCCATACAGTTGTCAGGATGGCCGAGTGGTCTAAGGCGCCAGACTCAAGGGTAAAACCTTCCTGTGAATCGGGTATTCTGGTCTCCGAATGGAGGCGTGGGTTCGAATCCCACTTCTGACAATACCTTTTAAAGCCCAAACCTTTTCTCAATTGAGAAAAGTAGTCTATTTAATTTAAAATGATAAGACTCGAGTGATGTGACTTGTATTTGGAAAAGTGTTTTCTGTGAAAACATTTTACATGAAATCATTACTTAATCATCAAATGTGTTCAGCCGTGTTTTTTTTTTGTAATTTCAATATTGATAATCTAACACAAGGTGTACGGAAATATAATATGGCGCTTCACTTAATGCCCCTCGCCCGCTGATTGCTGCGATATTCAGCTTTCATTCTCACCGCAGAAATACTGAAGGAAGCTCTAAATAAGTTTACATGAGGTCCCCGGATGGAACCACGTAATACATTGTTACTTCGCACTATGTGTACAACAACAACAAAAAAAGTTTTCACAAATGCTGACGGTAAAGAGGGTAATTTGCACTTTACTGTGAGAGGAGGCGGAGTTGTCAGGATGGCCGAGCGGTCTAAGGCGCCAGACTCAAGGTGAAATCCTTCCTGTGAAGCGGGACTTCTGGTCTCCGATTGGAGGCGTGGGTTCGAATCCCACTTCTGACAGCAACTTTTTTTGGTCACGGCAAGAACTTAACTTTCCTTTTGATTCGTGTTTCAGATCGTCGTAATTAAACCAAGTCGTTCTTAGGGATAGTGTAGATAAAAGAGAAAATAAACATCAGTTCATTTACTCAACAAACGTTGTCAAATATTATCTAATTCAAATACAACCACACGATAGCAAACATCGCATAAAAAGCAAGAAAAATGTCACAAAAATATTAGTCATGATTTAAAAGTACAGTAAATGTATGAATAACCTGGTAGAAAAATTATAATATTAAGATAAAATCAAGTTGAGTTGTCCTCTCTGTTAAATTGACTAACTTATACAAATAGTTTGCAGTATTGGGTTTGTATAAAAAGCAAGGAGAGACGTAGCTTTACTAAAACACCAGTTAAAATGTATTTATTTAAAAAATAATTAAGTGAATGATCAAACTTTACCTTAAATGTCACAATTTCACAGAACCTATTTTGTAACAAAAACACATTGATATAGATATTCTAGCCGGAATAAGGCTCTTTGGGATCTAATTCCCCTAATTCCCCAGCTTCACGGATAGCAAACTTTTCTTAGTTCTCTAAATCCTTTATTTTGCCAAAACCCTAACTATATTTCTCCTAAACTCTACAGGAAGAAGGAAACCAAAGTCGATCTTTAACAAACTTTATTAGTTCTAGAAAGCAACGTTTATCTTTTTAATTTTCCCCAATCACTGATAAATTTTAAAACAGACACGTATTAGAATTAGGAGCAGTAGACCAGAAACCCTAGTGGATCTGCAGTCAGCCACTAGGAGTCAGTATTGTTGTAAACGATCATTACAGAGTTTCTCTTTCCTAATTCTATCCTTAGTGGATTACATCGCAATCAACCACTGGAGGTTTTGTTCCTGACATTTAAAGTTGTATCTTAAACACAAATTTTACAAAGTCAAATTGGACTGACAAATAATAATAATTTCACAAATCATATAGATCAAGTAATATATTATAAATGTAAAATTAGAATGCCTAATGAAATAACTAATAGTGTGATCGAGACTCCCTCCAAGTAATGATAATGCATCAGCAATTACTGAAGGCCATGTTCATTATTTTTACTGTCCCAACTCAATATTCACATAATCTAACTGATAGACAACAGCTCCCTCTGCTGGTTTAAGGAGAGAATGCGTCGCTAAATGTGTAAAGTCAACAACAGGGCCGAAATAAATGCCTTGGGGTTAGTCCTTTAATTTATCAGATTGCTGCCATCACGGCTGTATGGAATGCTTTATCAACCAAAGATCCTTTAGTTGGTTTGCTTATGATTTCACTAGTCAGTGTGGAGGACTAATAAATGTGATTTTGTCCACAGAAAATTGCTGTAAATACCCCCAAATATCCGCTAGATGGCAGCCTTCTATAAGCACCGATAGAAAGGCACACACACACACATAAGGGGAGAGTAGTACGTAGTATTAGATATTAAAATGATTAGGAGAGTTCTTTTATGTCTTATTTGCATTGCTAAATGCTATTTTGAAATAGAAAAATAAGGATGCAGAATAAGTTAAATGTAGTTTGGGAGGTTTTAATTTACTTAAAAAAAACATATATATGTATGTTTAGATAAGAATGCATCAAAATCGTAAATCTCATGTATTCTTCCTACCATTACAGAAATAATAACCAGAACATATGGTGTCGACAGGAATTTTTGTTCCCTTGATAGACAATTATGTCTTACCATTGAAGAACGCAATTGCCTAGTAAGGACCTAACAATTTCCATAGGTTATGAAAGACTTAAAAATAATTTAAGATTTTCTTAATTTATATGTCATAACATAGCGTGTGTTTGGTCAGCGTTATCCGTTTTTTTTAGGTGTTCAGCTTTTCCACTGCCATGCATTTTTCAGGAAGTACGGCCTCCTTTGAAACAATATGTGACGTATCATTGCTGCCCCTTGTATTATAGAGGGGGTCATCGCACCTAAAGTGTTTTTAGGTGTGACGTAAGGATTACAACATATCTAGCACATGTGGTTGTAATGGGATTCAATGGAACTAAGCTGGTGCTGAGGGTAAACAATGTAGAAGGTATGTGACATTTTAAGATTAAAGTACAAACAAGCCAGAGCAAGTTTCATAAAATTAGCCTTTAGATTACTATAGGAAAAGTGATCAAGATATTGGAAAATCAAAAAGTTAAACGTTGAAATGCACGTAAAGGGTCTAAAGGTCCCTTGAGAGTTGAAGAACTGCCCATTAGGAGACTGTTGATTTACTGTAGGACTGCCTCAAGAGAGTCAAAATATAGCTAAGAACATTGTAGTGAATCAAAGTTGGTGGTAGTCCCGTAACACTGTCACTTTCTTGGAAATCAAAGTCAAACCAGTGTCCAGCTAACAGGAAGTCACTTGATGAAGCTTCGGTCTAATTTATGCTAGTTTGCATTACAAAGTCCTGTGAGTCTTGTTCGTGTCAGATCATGGTATTTGCTCTGTTCCCATAAGCTCTGCTGGCTGAAAGGCACAAACCATCCAGCCAACCCCAGCAGACCAGTGGAGTTAGACAAACAAGACCCGGGGTCCGGTCAATTTGTCCGGACAAACGTGGGGATTTAGAGCCACGGCAGGCTATGAGGGACGAGTGCTAATTGTTTGTGTGCCAAGGATCTCTCCTCAATCCCCCTAGTCTCTCAAGTCACTCTATTCACCCCTGCCTTTGTCTGGAGTCTTGAACCTGACACGTCAAACTAGGCAAAGTGGAACTTAGGCTATTTCATGCCCTCATATGACAATAAATGTTGCGTTTCGGCATATTATTTTTACTGTTATTTACTAATAAAACACCATTTTTGTTTAAAAATGTCCTCCCCCTGCTAATTTTCTCCCTACAATAGTAATTTTAGTTGAAGAAGAAGTAAAGAAAGGAGGGATAAGGAGTAGCTGCAGGTGGAGGGGTGTGCCTTCTCCCCACAATGAGCTGAGACCACACTGCCCCTCAACAAGTGGCTGCGAAACAATCTGGCAGAGCGGCTGGAGCCGGGCGCCACCTCGGGCCCTGCCCTCCGAGGTCCGGTAAGGCCCCTCCGTGCTCTCCTGGCATGCTGATCAGAGGATTAGGGCCCTCTGGCAACGTCGAGTCAAGAGCACGCTGAAGAAAGAGAAAGGCATGCAGGCAGCATGAGCTCCATGCTGGTTTCACACGCACCCACATCCACTCAAGAAGGGGAACAGACCCGGACCACAAGGACCACACACACCTGCTGCACCAGACGCAGTATGTCAGAAAAAACCCCAACAAACGAGTAGAATAGATCTGCAGAATGTATATTTATTGTAATGTACAGTTGAATTTAACCAAATAAAATTTGAAGAGGGAGTCTAAAATATTTAAAAGAAAATGCAGTTTGTGAAGCTGGAATACTTTGGCACGATTCTGCTTGACATGTTATTGGCTGGGATTTGCAAAGCAGCCAGTTCAGGAGCGCCTTCATTTTCTTTGGCAAGGACTGGCTGTGCCCTCAAGAGTGAAGACAAGGAAGACTATGGATGTTAGTGCCAAGGCGGTAGTGCCAGTAGTGTGCATATTAATGCATTTTGAGGTGTAGTTGGTGTAGGAACCATTAAATTAGGCAGCTAGAGGCGTTTTAGAGGGTCACTGTAATTGAAGATTTCAACTATTCATGGAGAAATGGTCATCTGTATTTGGCTGATTCTTGGATACATTTAACGCTAAGCATACAGAAAGACATTTCCCAAAGCTTTGACCTCAACTCTGTTGAGCTTTCCATATCCAAAGTTGGGAAACAACCAAATAAAATGAACTCTTATCAATCCTGTCAAGACAAGTGGTCAAATATCCAAAGAGATTTGTAACAGACAGCTACTCTTATGAAAGAAAGTTTCATGCATCGTGTGCATAAATTAATAGGACATTCATGCACACGACGAGTCACCAAAGTACTTTCACTTACCGGCAGTGAAAGTACTTTGGTGTTTCAAAGTATGTGTATGCTTCAAGGTGATCTTAAACCTTTAAAACAGCCTATTTTCCAATGGTCGTTACTCTGCGCAAAAGTAACGTGTATAAGGTGGTCCAGCTGATTGTTCGGCGCTTTGTGTGTGCGTGTGTTTGCATGTGCTCCCGCTTTGGGAGTTGCAGGTTGGACACACACGGCACAATATGGGCTTTAATTCAGCCCAACAGCCGCTCTGTCAAAAAAAAAAAAAAAAAAAAGAGGAGGAGACGGGGCAATTAGCCCCGGGGAGGAGAAAGAAAAAAGGAGAGAAGGAAGGGAATTGTGAATTTGACACATTAAGTGGTAGCCGTCATTAGCATGTGGTTGTGTGGAGTCGGAGCTGCATTCACCGGATCCTTGAATGCGTATTGCTGGCCCGACCATGGTCGTTCCCCCACCTCTCTTCTCAGTCTGTCCATCATCCCCACGGCCACCTTTTCACTCGTAATCACCGCGCTTGGCCTCCTTTCTTCTTTGGGTTTCTTCGGCTTCTCTGGCACTTTTGTGGTTTTTAATGCTGTCACGCTGCTAGGAAGAGAGCCCCTGGCATCCCTAAGTCAAAACAAATTAAGCTGGATAATTAGACAGCGGAACAAACGAAATGTTGGACACCAGTCGGTAGGCTCAAGACCGGCGACAGCGTGAGCTTATATCGTCCCAGTTTGGCATTCTAAAACCGACACCGTTTGCCGTCGAACCCGTGGGTTCCGCCTCATGTTTTCCTAGCAGGGACTCGGGAGACACATTAAAAACTAATTTTGACTTGAACAAGTCTTTCACTTTGCAGAAGACCCGACGCGGCGTCTGTCTGAGCTGACTTTCACTCAGCTAAGTTGTCTGTGCCGTGCGAGCCTGGAAAAGAGCAAAATAACAGGCCCAGTGTGGTGCCCTTTCCGCCATTGTGCAGAGATCACCTCGTGCCAGCTTTCTCCTGTCACATTAGCGTTCATCAACACAGTGAGCAACATCCCACACAGAAAGGGAGGTTGTCCTCTGCGTTTTCTCTGTGCTCAGCAGCTTTTGGTGTTTTTACACTGGCGAGAAGATAGCGCGTCTTGAAAACATATTCGTAACCCGCAAACCTTTATTTGCGTAATACAACGTTGGAACCATAAACGTCCATTTAATTTCATTGTGGCAGGGTATCTATTTATTTTTTTTAGATTTTTTTTGAAGAATGCAAGTTTTTCAATTTCGTTTTTAAAACAACGAGCCTTTGAAAAGTCTAGTGTGCAAATGTATGTGATCTGCTCTCCCTCAAAACCACCCCACGCTTAGATTATTGCCATTTTCTTGGCAACTTCAGTCAAATTTCATTGAGAGTATTTGTGGACATCAATGTTTCAGACTTGCCATCAATTGGATTCGGGTCTGGACTTTTACTGGGAGATTAACCTCTGCTCGAGTCCACATGTTCTGGAACCTTCTAACGAAGGTTTTACTGTCTTTAGCGGCATTAAGCATCACTTTTCCCCAATGAGGGGAAATTATTCAACCGCTGCCATGGTTTAAAATAGGAATGGTATATAATCTGCTTCATGTAGTGAAAAAAAAAAAACAAACCCAAAAAACATTTTGGTTTGTTATGAAACTTTTGTCATGTACTGTCCCTCATATATATGGAACGCCCCAAGGGTCAAATATGTGTGAACGTTTCAAGTTTTACGTGCATACCATGCGCATTAACTACGTCCCGTTTTCATGAGGAATACACATCAAAATGTCACACATCATTAATGCGTGAATGACGACTAAAGAACGTGTTAACAGAAGCTGCAGCCCTGTCACAATTACAGATTTAGCCAGACCGTAAATTGTCCCAGGAGTTGTCATGGTAAACGGTAACATTGTTTTAAGACCAATTTCAAGTAATATTATGGTAATGACAAACTTTAAATTCTAATGAACATTTGACACTGGAACTGGAAAACATTTTAAATATCCAAAATAAATAAAACAACAAATTAAATGCATTATGAAGTCTCTGTAAAAAAAAAAAAAAAAAAGTCCTTCAAAGGAACTGCTAGTTGAAACCAAAGAGCCAGACTGAAGACTTTTATCATCCAGTTTTTGATAGAAAGGGAGAAAAGAGAAAAACAATAAGTCATGCAAATGGAAATTATTGAGTTTGTTTGTTAATTTAGCATACGATTAATTTATTTATCGCTTATTGAGAAACACCTCGCCACAAACAACACGTTTTAGTCGTTGACATGCTGCTAACATGTACTTTACATGTTATTGACGTGGCATTTTGACGTGTATTTGACATGTAAACGTTGCATACTGTTGTTTGCACGTTGTATAAACGTGTTTCATACCGACAGGTCGTGGCAAGCTACGTTTATGGCCTTCACAGAACAGCAGTACCTCTACTGAGATTAAGTTTTAAACAGGTGGACTCTACTTCTTGTTAGGAACCTTCTAAAAAGCAATTCATTGCACTGGATTGTAACGAGGGCTGAATACAAATCCACACTTGTGATGTTTTGATTTTTTACTGAATAATCATGCGTCATTTTCCTTCCTGTTTACAATTATTCTCTTGTGTCCATCACTTAAAATCTCTTAAGTTTGTCACAAGTTGTAAACTAGCAGAAAATCACCAAATGGGATGATTCTGCTTTGCGGTGAAAGGAATTTATTTTGACTTGAGTAACATAAAAATAAAAATAAAGGGAAAGTTTGTGAATGTATTCTCAGAAGCTGCCATGATTTCATCCGCTGTGGTGCAGGAGTGCGGACAGGAAGTCGGTTGCAGCGTTGTGATGTAGAAGGACTTAATCAACAAAAAACTAATAGGAGGAGACTGATAAACACAGTTATTTTATTTTGATGTGTAATCTTGGAAAACCAGGAATATTTCCTTGTCAGTAATATCCTTCTCACTTTGGGTTGATGGACTTCAAATTGCTTGAAAATGAGCTCTTAACCCTCCCCAGATTAACGAGGAGCAGCAATTACTTCACTAAGGTCATCCCTGATGTTTCTCCACTCGGCCATCACTTGGCTAGCTGACTGTGAAAACGTAGGCTTTTACATTGGGGGTCACATCTGCTAATGATCATCTAGTTAATCAAGTGTATATTCTCGACACCTGGTTGCTATTTCCCATTTTTAATCCTATAAAAGCAGGACAGGTGGAATAAGTCGGCCCTATGGCTGCAGATGGCTATAACTGGTAATTAATCCTGGACTGTCGTAAAATGAAGCCAATAAAATCGTACGTATTTGTCTCATTTGCGATGAGATGAAGGTTTTAGTTTCGCTGATTTGTAATTTCAGTGCTAGTCAATGTCAACATATGCTATGGTTTCTTGTGGGAGAAACTTGAAAAACGCTTTCTCGAGCAAACAAGCAGCAATGCAACACGGTGCAACAGTTTTAAACCTCCACCGGGCTTCTGGTGGTCCCTGCACCTTCCTATGAGAACATACAATACAATTGTGTGCTTAAAACGTGAGGAAAGCGGACAAGAGCAGGGCTGCATCTTGCTTGAAAATCTATGCGGTTTCTACAAGAAATGAGTTTGAAAAATAATCGGTGAGTAGGCCTCACCCCTCAAATGTTGAGACAGTGATTCTGAAATAAATCAAGTTTTTGATTATATTCCAATTAGTTGAGATGCACCCGAAAGTAATTCCTTTAAAAATGGATAAAATATAATCAGACTGGAATTGGAAACTTCGAATTTCCTGGAGAAAAGCTTGTGGAAATTTCACAATCAGTTTTTATTAAGAAGCTGCTAACTTTGGACTTTTGGGCAACTCATCCTCCCCCCAGCATACATTCAAAAGCCCTTAACCGATTTCAGATTTATTTCTCTTTAGGAAGTCTTTCTCCTGCAGCGTGGCCTTCACACCCCCTTCCTTCCCCTCCTCTTTGGCCTCCTTCTCGGCGTCCCCTCCCTCTCCTCAGCTCCTGTTAGCGCCGTACAACCCTGGCTGTCAGACCCGCAACAATCCCAGTCCATTAGTATGGTAATGAGGCTGTGGGCCGACAGGTGGCCTGGTAGACGGCTCAATTAAAGCGCTCATTAAAGAGGAAAGTTAACGAAGCGGCAGCCCGGTGCCAGTACGGCCTTAGCACACAAAATGTGACGTCACAGGCAACAAATTGCTGGTGGTGAGGAGGGAAGTGTGTCAGTCTCCCTGCATGCTGCGGCGTACCTGTGTGTGCGGCATGTGCATGTTTGAGAGAAACACACGGAGTTGGGCGTGCGTGGGGGTCAGAGATTTGAATAACAGGGCAGAGAAAGTTAGATGGACGTTACTAATAAGGCAGCCAGATGATAGAGTGGGAGGATAGGAAAGTAAGTCACTCAAACTTGGCCTTTTGCTGTCCCATCAGACCGTCAGTACTCGGCATCATTACCTGGACAAAAACATATTAACACTAATTAGTACCTTAAATTACACCTTAAATAATAAGAATAATAATAGCAGACAGAGTTACTGCAACTTAAAAACAAAACAAAACACACATTTAGGCAACAATGTCTTTCAGTTTTATAAAAGCCAGAAGAGTCCACTGTTATTTCAGTTCATGGTGTTTTCCTAATAGGAATGCACTTGATCTTAAGGTTGAAGCGATGCGTGGAGCTCAGTTAGGATTCAAGAGTGTGTGTACTCCCAACCATGATTTCGGTCTACGTTTAGACCAAGTCAAACTTCAAGCTTAGAACTAAAACCTAAAAAGTTATACAAAAAGTCTGAAAGTGTATTTATCTTCATCCGTTTTTAGTTAGATTATTGCAGCATTCTGTAGAAAAACACTGTATTAGGAGCAAAAAAAAATAAATAAGAATGAAAAATAGAGTCATTGAGACAAGATATTATTTTTTTGGCACTATCAAGTGGAAACAGCATGCGTTTTAATTCAAGTGGTAGTTAACATTTGAGCTGCGCAGACCGTGCACTACTTTCTTGATCTCACTAGAGATGGATAGTAATACAGTCCTGCTTTGCTTTGCTTTAAATGTCATAAAAATGAACTCCAAGTTTCTGCAGGTCTCCACGGTTAAAGTTGTTGCCTTTTATTCCGCTATTCTTTGAAAAGTTGTCAAACATTACAGGTTGTATGAAACTGCTTCAGTGTCTCAAAATGCTAACATACCTTGTTATTTTATGATGTATCAAGTATCAAAAAACTCAGGAGCACTTTCATTAAATATGTCAACTATAACGCATCATTTACATTGTCATTGTATACATACATTCAATGGTTGTGGTCTTTGTCCACAAGGATATTATTTTTAACTAGGTCTTGGACTAAAGTAGTCCACATTTTATATATGTAGGTAGTATTAAATGTCAAAACTGGTACAAATATAAATACAAGGACATAAATACATTAATCAAGGAAATAAACAAAAACTTCTGCCACATTCATTTTCAAGGAACGACTCCTGTTTTGGCTCGTGACTTTATTTGACACTATTAGTCTGGTGGGAATGATGAAGATGGGTAATGTAAGCCTGTTTCGGCAGTCGCTCATTGTTTATTGCGTATGCAAATAAAGATGTTATACGACATGGTAATCAGTTTGTAACCCGGACATATTTAGTCTGTAATCCAATGAGGCGTGCTCTCTCAAGTGTGAAAATGGGGCTGTGTGTGTCATGTTTCCCTCTGTCTCAACCTCTCGTGTTTCAAACTGTGTGTGTGCGTGCGTGGGAGTGTGGGGGTGTGTGCGTGCAGGTGTGTGTGTGTGTGGGTGTGTGGGTGTGTGTGTGTGTGTGTGTGAGAGAGAGAGAGAGAGAGACGTACAGGATCATGGGAGTTAATGGGGTAGGACTCCGGTCAACAAACGGGGTTATGTATGGGCACAAACAAGAACACAGTGAGAAAACAGACCTGCCAGATTCCCTCAAAGCTGTCTGAAAGATGTCTGCCCTTATGAATATGCTAATCCCAGTTTAGCATGAACAAAAAAAGTGCTCATTAATTAATGAGCAACAATGGCCTCCTTTTTAATGATGCGCTAGCTGCCGTTGGAAACAACGACAAATGTACGTTCTCGACATGAATTGGTTTAAAACTAAAACTGTTGACGGTTCAGAAGACCCTCAGTTATTTCACCGTAAATGTTCTGGATATCAGTGGGCCCAGTTTACATGACAAGGGAGAAATTGATGTAAAATAGCAACATGTAAAGCAAAGCTTGTGCCCAAGAGCGTCGAGATCTCAGTGAGACAGAGACCGGCCTCTAGACGGTTTTGTCTGACTAAGCTCTACAGTTTGTTATTAACCTATATTGAACAGATTTACACTGTTAATACGTCATGGGAACCAAAGGAGATGCATATGGGTCATATTAATAACAGCAACCCCAAAACATGGAAATCCCAACCAAACTGACCCGAGACCCAAACCCATACGCCGTTAGTTTTATTGTTAGAGGCGACTAAACACAATTGCTTAAAATGTGAACGGTGATAGAAACAGAAGCGACGCAGTAAGTATATCCATCCATCCATCCATCCATCCATCCATCCATCCATCCATCCATCCATCCATCCATCCATCCATCCATCCATTTTCTAACACCCTGGTCCTTAGTGGGGTCAGGAGGGGTGCTGGTGCCTATCTCCAGCTAACATTCGGGGCGAGAGGCTGGATAAACCCTGGACAGGTCACCAGTCTGTCGCAGGGCAACACAGAGACAGACAGGACAAACAACCATACACCCCCCCCCCCCCCCCCCACCCCACCCCCACCCCCACACACCTGTGGAGAATTTGAAAAGACCAATTAACCTAACAGTCATGTTTTTGGACTGTGGGAGGAAGCCGGAGTACCAGGAGAGAACCCACGCATGCACAGGGAGAACATGCAAACTCCATGCAGAAAGACCCCGGGCCGGGAATCAAACTCAGGAAGTAAGTATATATAAAGGCAGAAATGTTTCTAAGTACCAAAAACTGGTATGTATTTAATATATAAGTGAAAGTTGTCTTACACAATTTTGCTTTTTAGAGGTTTGACCTATTTTAGTCAATCCTGACAAGCACACTTCCTGCTCCTCAAATGAGAACTATAGTTCATGTTGGCCCAGTGAACTTATTTGAAGTTGTTTAAGTTGTGAACTACGAGATGAAAATTATTCACTTTAACGCAGAGATAAGACCTTAAAATACTTGTGTTAGTTTATAAATCACTGAATGGCTTAATGATGCATTAAAGATCTCCCACTCAGGTGTCCTTGTATCAGGTCTGCTCTGCAACACAAATCTGAAACAAACTTCCAGAAAACTGCAAACCAGCCGAAACACTGAGTTCCTTTAAATCCAGGCTAAAGACCCAACCTGTTTAGAGTTACTTTTGAACCATAATAAATGGAAAACTCATCAACATATTTGATATGTACTGTATTTGCTTGTTGTTTTTGATGATGGCATTTGGCAAAACTGAATGTTTATTGCTTGTTTCATAACTGGTGTCTCGTGTTTTTATGATGTAAAGCACTTTGAGCTGCCTGGGTGCTGAAATGCGCTATAGAAGTAAATTTGACTTGACATAGCTGAATTAATTTAGAACTAGTTCTTGTTGAAGATCCACTGGGATGGGTCAGCTTGTCGGTGGTTCAGGGTAGACAGGGAGAAGAGCAAAAGATTTACGTTTGTCTTTGATTTTAAACCAATAAATACACAAATGAGCCAATTCCACCTCTGAATTTAAGAACAGCAAAATAAATGTACCCTTTTGCCTGAACCAAACCCTAAAAATATATTGTAAACTTATTAATTTGGCTAAAAAAAAAAAGAGGGTTACAATTCTCTGGTTTTAATTCTGTCTTCATGTCTGCCTTGTCAACTCTATATCACCGTTTGCCTTCACATTTGCCCTGTGGCCTTTTGGCAGCATGTACTGCTAAGGTCCAAGCAGGCAGCAGCCTGCTGGTCTATTATTCTACTAATTGGTGGCATGAGTGAGATGGCTACAATATCAAAAGGCAGGAAGCAAAAGCTCAGGGGAGTTGGGAGGTAGGAAGGGGTGAGGAGATGGAGAGAATGAATAAAAAAACCCAGAAAAACTGAGAGACAGAACAGAGGAGGGAAGAGATTTGTTCTCATTAGCAGAGGGCGTGTCCGTCATCATTGTTGGAGGCAAATTAAGTTGACAGGACAGAGACAAGTTTTGTGCGTGTGTGTGTGTGTGTGTGCGGGTGTGTGTTTGGGAGTCTGTATGGGCATGTCAGCTTAAGTGGTTTTAGCTGCATGTGAGTTCAACAATGGAGTCAGCAGGTTGAAGTAGGAGGCTTCCTGATAAGCTGTTCTCGTAACACCAGCACGGTTTTTCACTTTCGGTGGGAGCCCCCCCACGGAGCACCCCCATCTAGGAACCTGAACGGTGGGAAATCAAAAATAATAAAAATGAAAGGTTGTGTCAAAAATCCAGGAACTGGGAGATCAGATTGTGCCAAACTAGAAGCTAGAATTTGGGAGCAAACTTTGATGTGGAATTCTTTTTTTTTTTTCCGTTCATGGTGACAAACCATATCTCATTGTCATTTACATGTTGCTCTGGTTAAAGGGAAATCCATCGGTTTTACACTACATTTCATTAACTTGCAGCAGGAAAAATTTCGTTCTCCAGAAAGATGAAATTGCCACTTTAAATATTACCTCAAATGTCCTACTGTAAATGTTGTTACAGTAGTTTTACATCTTAAGAAGTTCATTATTATGACTGATGCCAGGACCTTCATTTTTTAGGATTCTCTAACAAGTGTTGTGAGACAAAAACAGCACAAGATACAATCAAAGAGATATATTGTAAGTTACAACCATTTATGTTATTTAAGTTTTTACCACTGAAATGTTACCCTAGTTTTTCCAGGGTAAAATTATAGCACTAGAAAACAATCTGGTCTGGATCAGTGGAGGGGTTGGTGGCCTCAGCCTCATATATAATAAAGAAAATTATGTTGGTAGACAACTATAGCACAGGGCATTCTGGGTAAATACAACCGGAACAAACATGCAAGTCTAACGCTAGTGAGTGGATCATGGTCTTGTCCCAAAGACAAAAGAGAAATCCTACAACCGCTAAAATCAGGGGCTGCTTCATTTCTGTTTACATTCGGGGAAGAAGGAAGCTGCGCTCATGACGTCTTTTGACACTTTCACGTCTTTTCCTTCAGGTGTTCTTGGAGGCAATGGGGTGAACAAGTCATTTCAATTAGTTTGGATCAACTGACAGTGCAGTGTGAAAGCGAACCACACCAGCTGAAAATGTAACAAATGCTGCCGTATTTTTTACCCAGTTGAACCGAGTCTACTGGACCGTCAGGTGTGAACACACCCTGATACGTCATCTGAGTTCATTGCTTCCACAGCTGTTTGCTCTGCGTAGCTAGAGTTGTTTGCAGATGATGTTTTTCTTGAAAACTTTGTTTTAACGAGTCCTGTTGTTCTGTCGATTGTTGTTCATTATTAACAAAAACTATGACAACCGGGCTTGAAGTAAAGACTTAAGAGTTTGTGAAATTTCTCAGCTGTAATTTTGGACACCGGTGGCGTGTTGCCACAGTCTCAAAGTTGCTATCTTTTAATGCCCTACTCGCTTTACACTGATTGGGATCAAGTTACTCTAATCAAAGCAAGCAGCATAATTGTGTATGTGTGTGTGTGTGAGAGAGAGTCCAACATCGCCTGCAGACTCGCCCTCCTTTGCCCCAAGGGCGTCTCTTCTGTGGAGCTCATGCGCCCTTATCTGCCCCCCGGTGTCCCCGTCACTTCCACTGACCCCACCCGTCGGGGAGGGAGAGAGCAACATTACATCTTAATCTCGCTTGCTTGATGGAGAATGCAGGTCCCTGAAAGGCGGCATTTTCTGGTTACATGAACACATTGGAGGTGGATCAACCATATGCCAATCAACATGGCTACGGCTGAATGGCTCGCGTAGATTGTAACAGTGGTTCTCGCACAAAAGAAAGGAGAAGCCCCTTACGGGCTCCCACACCTCCAGCAGAACCCAACAGACGTTCAGACCGCTGCTGACACAAGGCCGGACCCCCGCCGCCAACACCGACACAGACATGCACAATATTGGTCCGCCGCCGCACTCCTGTATGTATGTTCCTGATATAGCAAACAAGATGACCTGCAAAATAACAACAATAGCAAAAGCAGTGTTTTTATAGGTTTTAATTTAGTGCGGAGCTGGAAGCATGAACCCAATGATGTAAAGATGGCTGACTGGAATTGATTGGACTGGAAAGAAGAACTACTCTTCAACAAATTACGAGCAAATTAGGATTCAATGTTTAATCAGCCTGTCATTTTAATAGATGAGCAAAACCAGCTTCTGAAGATAAATCCCGATATAAAAAATATTTCATTTGAATATTTGTTAAAGTAATTATTTACAATCTCAACACTCAAAATGTCTTTTAAGTTAAATTTGGATTTTATACCCAATATAATCCATTAGGTATATGATGAAAAGAGTGTGTGAAGTGTAACATTTAAAGTGCTATAAATACAAATTTCTTCTGTTATTTTTTTCTGTCTACCTTAAATATTTCAGGTCATGAAAATGACATTAATTCAGTGTTACAAAGCCAAAAATGACCTTTTCAAATCAAATACAAAATATACAGAAGAAGATTTCTTTCCCATGTTGTAAGTGAAAAAAATCTTCAATAGATACTTTCACTTTCTGAATCAAACTTCACAAATTACTGACTTAAACTAATCTCATGTATCTTGCTGAAAAGTGACTTGCAAGTTAGTTTTGTCTCATTTCAAGTGTACTACGATATTTGCACTAGAACGTAGACAAAAATACTTGGTGGGATTTCATGTTTTTGCCATTTGTTTGCACAAGTTCCAAAGAAATGGCTTCGTAGCCTTTGTTTTAGCCTGCTTTATGTTGTAAGGCACTTTCTATTTAAGTGATTTGTTGATCCTGAAAGTCAGACACTAAACCATTTAGCAAAGTATAATCTGAATTTCCAAAAAAATTGGTCCATCCCAGGTGTCGAAAACATGACCAGTTTGGACAAATTTGTGCCTTAAAAATTAAATAATTATTCAAAAGTTGCTGCTTTTCCCATTACTCCTGTTATCTTTGTCTTTTATAAAACACTGTTTGGTGACCTGAAACAAGTAAAAGCAAAAGAAAGGTGGACATTTGTAAGAAGGCGAATAATTATTTATCGCTTGTGTTTCCGAGTAGGACACATACACGCTAGTGTGTCGCTATCTGAAGGTATCGCACTCCGGTCTCTCTGACAAACCAGCAGAAACACTGAAAGGCTTTTTTCCACACCAGTGATCCCACATGAGAGCATGTGACGACAAACTTTAGGTAAAATGTGTCCGGGTTGGAGAGGCAAGCTGTCCCCGCCACTCCAGCAACTGTACCGCTGGAGAGGCCGGCGCGTTCGCCATATGGGACAGGGATGGTCAATAGGATTACGTCCCGCACCTCGCCTTCTCCCTCTTCTCTTTGGTAAAGAAAGAAGTCCCGGACTGCAAAGCCTCTGCTTCCAAGATCTCCCCGCATTGCCCCCGCTAGCAGGGAAGGGTGGAGTGGGGCCGTAGGGGTCTCGTGGACAACGGGAGAGAGCAAGGAGTCCACCGTGTGGATTACCATATTCAACGGGACAGAGATCAAGCCATTATAGAGTGAGGACAGAAGGAGGCTTTCTTTCACACACGCACACACAGATTCGAAGAGAAAACAGCAATGAGTGTAAGCTGGATTTGCTTGCATTGTCATGGAAAAGCAGCGAAGGGCCCGGCGATGGTAGCACTCCTCCAACCGCCTGATTCATTCTCACCGCTGCGAGCGGGGCTCAAGGCCCGGCGGGGAAGAAGCTGCTGAACGCAGCGGCCGAAAGATCGAGAACGCATTCGACTGACATCTGAAATAAGGATGCAGGTTCAGCACAACAGCGTTCACTTGGTAACTTTCTCCCTGGTTGGAAAAAGAGTTGCGCATGAAGAGTCTTCTTTGTCCTCGTCACATAGAGTCTCTCAAATGTTACATGGCTCTGTTAAAAGTCCCAGGTTTTATGTCAAACAAAACATGAGATTATGATGAATTTTTTTTCAAGTGTAATGTGACATTTGTATTGTATAATTCAGCTGAATAAAACAGTTAGAAGGCAAACAATAATTATATAAAAAAAATTGGTGCAGTAACCTGTCTGCATAACCGTGGATTCAGTTTTCTGAAGCATCTTTTCATTCAGTTTCAGCATTCAGTCTTCTTTGGCGAGACTCTATCAACATCCCACATATTGACTCAATAATATTTATATCTAATCAATCAGACTGTGAAGACATCTCTGCTCCCCAACATCTCCAGGTGATCCCAAGTATTTTCTGTTAAATTTAGCTCTGGTCTCTGGCTTTATTACACTCTAAACCTTGACAAGTTGACTTTACTTACAAAAATCTTGGAAACCGATTGCCTTGAAAAATGTAAGTAAGTTTAACTACTATTCTTACGTTTTGTTTACTTAACATATACTTGTTCAGAGTACTTAAGACCTTGTATGAACTTAATTGTGTCAAGTTAATTTAACTTAGTTTAGTGAAGTTGTTTCAACTTAGAAATAGCGAGTAAATTATCCTCTTCTTAACTCAACTGCATCAAGCTAGTCCAACTTACATGAACAGTACAGTTTACTTAACAGAATCTAGGAAACCGATTGCCCTAAATAAGTTAAGTAACCACAGCGAAAGATTTTAAGTTCACATTTCAACATTTTATTTTAACAAAATGATATACTTAGCATAACATAACAGTCAATAACCCCACAGGAACCTGGATGAAGTCTGCCATGGCATCTGAATCCTGTGGATAATAAGAAAAGTACACATTAAAAAAAGAATGAGGTGAAAGTTTTGATTTTTTTCCCACAACCTCTGACAAACAGAATAGTAATGCATACCAGAGACATTGTAGAAGTCTTTCATCGTCCTCGAGGAAAACAGAGAGACATCTCAGGACAGCAGACCTCATGGCAACATCTTTGGTCTACGAGCAGAAAAACAGTAAAAGTAAGGACAAGCATATTCTGAAGAAATTAAATCACATTTTTTCACAATAAGTGGCCTAAAATAATTGTTCACCCTTATTTGTTGTCCTACTAAGACTGATTAGAATTTGGATGATTGTCCAGTTCAAGGGGCAACAGCAATTTTCCAAATTGTTATCAGCTGATTATTATATTAATGTCACAGACTGTTGCGCAATCATTCATTATTTCAACAACCAATGGTGTTTTTTCCAGTCTCAATCACCCAAATATCAAAAATACAAATTGCCCCCCAAACAATATGACTCAATGTTCCTTTAAAAGAGCATCAAACTGGCTGGCCATTGCAAATGATAGGATGTGAAGAGGAGTCATGTGCCTGTGTGCGCGTCCAACTGAACAAGATATATATAACTTGCAGAATTTTCTTCACCTTAAACAAAATCAGACGGAAAACTCACCCTTCGTTCAACCTGGACAAGATATATAACTTGCAGAATTTGCTTCATTTTTGCGTCACGGCATTTTAACTAATGCAACAACAAAACAAAATGGAACTGAAAGTCAAACACTTCCTGCTGATGCAGATGAAGAACCAGATTGCAAGGCCAAGATTGACGGAGCAACGATGAGTTTCTCAGTATGTCAGCAAACTACTGAGATAAGGTTTTATGAAAGACTAATATCAATAAAACTTTATTCGCAATGGAGCAGGGACATGATGGTCTGTGAAGTTTAGCAGAGGCCTAGAAATCCCAGGCAGCTTGGAGGGCGTGTTGAGAGACGGAGGACAAGTGGAACAAGAGAAGAAGAGTGTTATATCGGTGTAATTGTTGGAGACACAATGCTGCGAAGGCCGTAGAAAGAGGGGGGACCTGTTCCCTGGCTGCTGCTGTGATGGATGAGGTCACCGAGAGGGCTTCCCCAAAATGCAGTGTCTTCATGGGGTCAGACCGAGGTCGACTGGAGGTCAAAGTGCAACTGAAGGGGAGACATAATGTCTGAAAGTGTCCAAAACCTTAAAATGATCGGTAGTTGTTGTATTTGATGTACCAGGCAAGTGTTGGACAAATGGCTACAATCCAACACAAAATGTCAATTATTTACTATTTACTTCTTACTATAATTAGTACTTGTTTTATTGTTTTCCGTTAAGTTTAAACCATGTCTGAGTGCTTGTCTTTATTCACCAGAAGTAGTGTACGTAGCCTCAATATTAGACTTTAATCTGTATTCATTTCTATTCAAAGAAAACTGAACAGGAAATTGGGTCCAGTTGGGATAATTTTTTATTTGATTCTGAATTTCAAAGTGTTATTTATTCTTGTTCAAACTTCAGAAGAACTCAGTTAAAAGACCAGTTCAAACCGATTAAAAATCAACTTTTTTATCGGTTGCTTGTTGTTCACTATGCAAAATACGTTTCTGAAAGTCTTGTTCCTTATGTCATTCATGGGTGTTTGGATTTTTGTTTCCATTTGTGCTTGTTTGGACCGCCTTCTTGCTGTTTATTTACATTTGTTTAGGTTTTGCCGTATTCTATTCATTTCCTTTGTATTCATTATTGTTCAAAAGGTCTTGCCATACCAATTCATTCCTTTGTGTTCGTTTCTCTATTTCTTCTCCTGCTATCCCTATGCAGGATTTAGTTTCCTTAGGTCAGTCTCGTTCCCTTTCCTCTTTATTTATTCTTTCTCTGATTCTTAGTTCAGTTAATAAATCAGTTAATAAATCACCTGATAATATACAGCAAATTTAAGTTTTATCATATTTTTTTTTATAAGTGACTGCATGACATTTCCACAACAGAGTGACACAGAGAGGTGTAAAATACTTTTTTAGGTCTCTTTTTCTTGTCAAACTGCACTTTTATGTTTACATCACTTTCTTCAAATGACAGCCCCCTAAGAAAGTGTATCAGTCCTCTTTTTGCAAAGGTTTTATGTTTTTATTTATTTTAAAATATAAAAGTAAATATGTAAAGACATACTTTGAACCACTTAGTCCTAGTGGACCATCATATGCTCCTATTTTGTTTTTGAACTTGGATGCACATTCACCACACCATTCCTCTGTTTATTTCTTTAAAATGAGCCTCATTGTTGCTTTTCTTCTTCTACCCTTTATCTAATAGTAGCCTTTGTATTCTGTGTCTGATTTGCGCCTCTCTCTGACTCTGAGAAGTATTGCACCACTCTGTAGGAACTGTATTTTGCTCCTGTTTTCCACTTCCTGCCCAGTGGTTTGCAGCGGCCAGTCAAGATTCGCCTTGTTTTTCACATTTTACACTTGCTCTGATATTGGGTGGATACATTTAAATTGAAATGGATAGTAATAGACACAAAATAGTTTTTTTTTTTTTCCAATGCAGAATGTGTTGCCTTTTCAGATCTTTCAGCCTACTTCAAGTTGTCAGACAGGTTCTGTTTAAAATATTGATTGCACATTAATCCGGATATGGATATGGCTGGTGAAGCTGAACCAAAACCACGTGGTGACTGAGGAGGTGATTATTACATTTTCTCTGGCCAGCATGTTATATGGCGATCCTAAACGCACAGTAGCCTGGACTGAGCCCACTCTCTCCAGTGCTGGTTCTTTGTATTCCTTGGTGGGAGGGCTGGGAGTTGGAGTAGCTGTGTGTGAAGGTGACGATTTTCAACTGCGTTGGAGTCACTTGGTAAACGCACACCATAATTACTGCTTATTAGAGGCTATAGGGGCCCATTAGTGGCACAAGCCCGGCCCCTCTCTGCCGGTCTTCTCATTATAGAAGCCAGCACAGCTCAGTCTGCCTCATTACCACCTGCCTGTTAAACTCCCTCACACACACGCCCACTCACCCCCACACACACCGCAGGTGCTGCCAGATTGAAGTCAGGTGGCAACTTAACTCTCAGCAAATTGTGGAAAGAGTGTGTGTTATTACCTATTACTACAATATCATTAGATTGCTATTTATCTCACATTATTTATGTATACTAGGAAACATTTTGATTTCAGTGACATTGACAGGAACTAGTTCAAGTTGATAAACGGGGTTAATTATTTAACTCTAAAATAAGTACATTTAAGATGGGTGGTTTACTGATTGTACTGAAGAAAGAACACCGCCTCCAGTTTAGTATATTTTTTACATTGTCATTGCAGTTATTTATTCATTCATTTGATATTGTATATTGTTCTTAGCATGCTTAGTGTGTGGAGAATTAATTCCTTATGGACTTATGATGTGCACAGTTTTGTCCTTACTTCTACCTGCAACTATCCATGTTGATGTGACTGAAATGAACAGCTTTAAACAGACACTATCAGAACAGGAATCCAGAGAAACCCCTACTAGTTTATAATTCATGGACAACTTATTCTTAAACATGTGGCTATACCTTTTTGTTTTCTATTTTTCTTCTTTGCTCTTTCCTTTGTTTTGTTTTGCTGTATTTCCTTCTAATACATGCAAAGCACTTTGAATTGCCTTGCTGCTGAAAATGTGCTATATAAATAAAATGACCTTACTTTACCTTACAAGCATTAAGTTTAATTTGATATATTTAGGATGGGTCGTAAATAGGTTTTAATTTCCAACAAAATGGCTATTTTAAAGAAAACTTCCGGTTATTTTGGGGGCAAAGAAAGATGGTAGCATGCCTCATCAGTTAGACTTGTTTATAGTGAGTGAATTTGCATTGGATGTTCATCTGCAGTAAAATAAGTCATTCTCAGCCATGCCATGTTGTTCACTGTGCCACAAACAAAAGCTCGGTCTCAGAGCAGCAGGGTCAGTGCTGGGGTGCAGCTGCCACTGCTGCCTCCATCGGTTTGATCAACTTCACAGCCAGAGCCCCCTGCCATTAATACAGACTGTTTTTCTTCTCCAGAAGACCGTCACCCTCTCCCCTGTGCCCTCTGTATCACTTACAGTTTCGTAGTTTGGTCTCTTTGACTGTAGCACAGTAGCAGAGGCTTGCAGCTGCCCATACTCGGTGTTTGATTTTTTTTTTCTTCCTTTATTTGTCTCTCCTTTCAGCCATCTTTAGAACTGCTGCTGCTGATTGCACAAACATCACAGGAGAACCGGTGGTTCTGCTCACTTCCTGTTTTTCTTGTGAATACAGGTGAATTTTATTCACACGAGGCTTCCAAGAGAGCAGATGGCTTCAATAAAAAATAAAAAAAAGACAGAAGGGTTGCGTTTTGAAAAACAAAGTTGGAGGCATGTTGTTAAATGTAGCTGGGGATGGAACAGAAAGATGTTACTGGTCCAAAATGATGCAAAGTTGTAAAAGACGTAACATTTTTTAGTCTGAAGTTTTTTATGACATTTTTTTTATTTATTGAATGTCATTTTGAACTTTTTAGCATACATAAAAAGATTACTACGTGTGTGAGAATATCAATATTTCACTTCACACTGAACACACCATGCCTGAGATAAAACATGGTGGTGGCAGCGGCATTCCATGGGGATGGAAAAATAGAAATATCTTTTATTATCCCACAACAGGGGGATTTCTGTTCAACTGCAGCAAAACAACAGTAAATGGATTCACAAAGGAACAAAAAAATATTTCACAGTAAGGGCAAAATTTCAACATAAATGCCACAGGGCATTTATGTTGCCTGACTTTAATTAAAAAATATAAAAAATGTGCATGTTTCTTTGAGTATTAAAACAGACCATTTACAATTGATGACAATAAAAAAGCTTGTGACATTATCATTGTACAGGTACCAGCATGAATGTAAACACTGAGTTTGTTGGGAGCAGTGATGCTGATGCTAGCATAAAAGTAAACCTCTTAGAACACACTGGAGTGCTACTTTGTGTTTATATATCACATAAAATCATAAAGCATGTGCTTGTAATGTGACAATGATCAAGTGATATGAATACATTTACAATGAACCATAGAAGACTCTGCATCAGCTGGTATCAGCTTTAGTATTAAAGTCACTGATATATTTTGATCTAAAGTAAATGAACGCTGGGATAAGTATATATTATACCATGCATATCTTAAAAAATTCAGAGAAACATCCAGATGACTCTGACTTCGACTCTTACCAGGAGTGAAGATCATCCGTCTTGAAGCACTCACTAGTCTCTTGTTTAATTAGAAAAGAAAGGCATATGATCTCATCACCTGCCTTAACAACAGGTTTCTCCCATAACAATCTCTCCGTTTCTCGCTCAAAGGGTGTGCTGTTTTAAGGTGGATGCGTGGCATTCAACATACCGCTGTATGCGTGTTTGTGTGCTTCCACTTCAGAGTGCTCCAAACTGTGAGGACGGCCCCTCCAGAAAACACAGGCCAGGCTCTCCAAACTCAATGGACGAGCTCCATTCACCGCCTGGCAACGCCGCTGAGAAATGGAGAAGAGATGGGCAACGTGGAATGGGTGGGCAGTAAATTATCCGCTTTTGGAAAGGGAAGACAAGATATTTTTTTATAGCATTCAATCAGGGCACTCAGGAAGGGTTGAAATGGGGTTGGAAGGGGCTGGCGGTTACGTCTTTTGCTAGGGGCATCTTAGGTGGTCAGCTCTGACCTGCACTAACCTCTTGTATCCTGTCTTATTCTCCCACCCTTCCACTTGTCTTGTACCCGACGCTCCCGAGACCTCCTTGGCAATTAGGGAACCAGTCACACCCACTCCCTGCCTCCAAAAGGTAGTAAATTTTCCCCCCTTTGGCCAGCCTTATGACACACACACTCACACATCCCCAGAATCGAGGCTTCAAGACGCCATTCAGCCCAATGCCTGCTTGCTTTATTCCCCACTCTACATTTTATCACCACCCCTTGTTTTGTTTTGCTGTCTCAATCCATCAATCTTCCCATTAGCCCTCCATATTACGGAAACCATGGGGGAACGCCTCCTTTGCACCAGCCTTCCATGCCCGCCTTCCTCTCTCTGCACCTCCCTCAGCCTCTACTTGCTCCTGGCTCTCTGCTCCTCTGGCGTCCCTCTTATTCCTACCTGTTGCTGTCTCATGATCATGCAGCGTCTCTTGCAACCCTCACCCTCCAACCCAAGGTTGACGCCAGACAAAGAAACAGTAAAAGATGGAGAAGATGCACGAAGAAAGTAGAAGATCAGGGATAGTGAGAGTGGGGAGAGGAGGGGGCAGCAGCACTTTGGGTGGTATGTTTTCTGCAAGGGTCGGACACAATGCCCCCAGTGTTCAGGCGGGCCCGTAGGAGCTTGTTTTACAACAGGGGAGGGGCGGCCATCAATGGCCAGATGATGTGAAACACCCTGAGCCGATTCACGGTGACAAACAGCACCCCCAAGCCCTCACCAAGCAGACCCCCACCTCCTACTCATCCTTTCTGCCTTCTCCCGTCACCTCCCTCCTTCTCTCCACACATTCTGTTCTGTTGGACCAAAACCAGGATGGCCGCAGAGGACATGCAACAACACTACAATCAAGTAGATGGGAAGTGAGGGGGCACACACGCCTACAGGTTTTCAAAACTTCTCACGTACATAATGCACATCGTGGTCTTCACGTGGGAAGAACTTCCTCCCCTTCCCTTGGAGTTGCATCGAGCATCTCCTGACTTATTTTCGGCTTTTCATTCATTAAAATGCAAAATAGCTTGATCAAAGGATATTTGGTGAAGAAACAAGAGATAGAGTGTTGTTGCCAACTGGATGCAAAGTCCTGGCTTTGTTTTAGAGCTCTTTTCTCCTGGAGACTTGTTCCTTGTTTGGGATGGCGAAGTTCGTTCAGCTCTGTTTTTTTAAAAAAAAAAAGAAATGGTCAAAACCATGTTCCATTCAGGAGTGGGCCTAGTCACTCCTGCTTTCCTCTCTCTTCTGTTCGTCTCATGGCGATTAAACTGGCCTGTCTTCTCATTTTAACTGCAGTTTGACGAGTACATTATTTTGAAAAAATATTCATTTCTTTAATTTATTGAGAGCTACCCATAAGATGAACTTTGTCAGGTATAGACACAAATAGGGTTAGGGCAAGTCTGGAGTTGAAATTACTGTAACACAATTTATCACAAACAATGACTTTAGGGGTGTACGACGTTACCTTGTTTGGTTTACAGCAGCCTTCAATAGCGATTTAGTTGTTTTGTGCTTGGAGCCTGCGTTTGTTCAGGAAAACCCGGTGTAGTGATAATGTTTATTCTCTTATCAATCAATTGAAATGGATTCTTCCAGAGTTGGGTGACGTAATGTTTTGTTGTATGGGGTGGAGACGTCCTATTCACACAAAATTAATGCAACGCCAATATTTCCTTTCTCAGTGTACCCAAGTATTGCATGAAGGATGATTGTTGGGGCTGTCTCTAACCTTTATTTCCTGTCTTAACCCTCTGATGCATAAGTGGGTCCTTTTTGGCCTGGTGAGGTCATCTTTCTGCAATATCTTTGTAATGAAAAGTTTTCATCACTTTATATTCCAGGTATTTCTCAAAAAATATGTTACTGATATCATGCAATTCAAATTTTTAATTTACCTTTTATACATTTTAAGAAATAGCACGCTTTATATTACTACCCTATTGCTCCGTGAGTGGGTCAAAAATGACCCGCATTCATTTCCTGTGGAATTTAATGGAAATCTTTGTTTCTTACCAGCAGTGACTGTCAGGAAAAAAAAACTTTTGTGAACCATACACACTGAGTCATAAGTGTTACCCCTGAATAATAATATTTTACACAGCAAGAACTCTTACATACAAGTATTATCTTTATTTTTACCTCACAAATGTGTGTGTGTGTCAATCGTGAGTACTGTGACAGTGTTATTGTCACGAATCAACATATTAGCCTTCTTCAAAGTTAGCCGACACTAGTTATCTAATCAGCTAGCTAAAATTATTGTTAGCTAGCTATTATAACATTATTATGTGATCACGGATACAAGCGGCTGAAATGGGTTTTCTCCGTAGAGTGGCTGGGCTCTCCCTTAGAGATAAGGTGAGAAGCTCAGTCATCCGGGAGGGACTCAGAGTAGAGCCGCTGCTCCTTCACATCGAGAGGAGCCAGTTGAGGTGGCTCGGGCATCTGGTCAGGACGCCTCCTGGACGCCTCCCTGGTGAGGTGTTCCGGGCACGTCCCACCGGGAGGAGGAACCGGGGAAGACCCAGGACACGCTGGAGGGACTATGTCTCTCGGCTGGCCTGGGAACGCCTTGGGATTCCCCCGGAGGAGCTGGAACAAGTGGCCGGGGAGAGGGAAGTCTGGGCCTCCTTACTCAGGCTGCTACCCTCGCGACCCGACCCCGGATAAACAGAAAAAGATGGATGGATGGATGGATGGATAAATAAATGCACACACATACATGCACTCACATGCGTGACACATATAGCACACTAGAATACAGAGAGTAATGTTAGCTAGCTTGGTTAGCTAGCTAGTTTCAAGAAACATGCTCTTTTGCACCCCGCCCCCATGTCCACCCACACACACATGATGGATGTTGACATTTTGTTTTAAAAATTTTCTACAAATTGTCTCAAATGTTGTACAAATTGTTCTAAAAACGTTTAAAAAAGTGAAAATGAAAATATTTCAAACATGAAATAATTCTTGTGTGAAATAAAACAGAGTAGAAAGTATTATACAAAACATTATTTTGAATCAAAATGACAAAGGTAGCATAAAAACACATTGGTTGTAACCCGGGTCAAAAAAAGACCCACTCATGGAAGACTGTATAGTCAGTCACTCAGGCATCAGAGGGTTAACAACCTTCAGTTTGTAAATATTAATCTGATCTAAAGATGCTGATCATTTAAAGGGGCACAAGTTATGGTAAGCATTAACTACTTTTAAAATTTAGAGGTCAGGTTTTCTTTTTTACAATAATAGTACAATTTGTCCAGCCATCATTTCAATCTAATACATGAATACTGGGGGGAATTCAAATAGGAATTATTGAAAACAATGTTATTCTTCAAAGACTTTTATCGAATTAATGGCTTATATGCCACAGGTTTCCCAGCAGAAAACTTTGTAATCAGTTTTCACAATTCAAAACTGAATAATGACATGTCAAAACACAGCGACTCAATCCACGGTTGACTTCTGACCTATAAACCATGAAACTCACAGATGTCCACTCTTCTTCCTGGACGCAGACCTGGTTTTGTTTCTCAGAGTGCGTGTGTGTCCGTGCTGTGGGTGGGACAGCTGGTTAGCAGTGAGATGGTAGTAAAGCAGTCCGCCCCCTTGTTAAGGATGACGAGGTTGTGCGTGTGATGGGATCAGGAGGCCTGAAGCGAGAGTAAAGGAATGTAACCCAGTCTCCTGTGTTTTCCTCCATTTGAAGCTAATTGCAGCAGAACGGGGATGGCCTGCTCTGCCTGCGTACGCCATTGTTATTCCTCAGCCTATTGTTTTCTGGCTTCTGACAATTGCCATCTGAATTAAAGCCTGTTAAATCTGGCATATCCCCGTCATTAGAAGCCTTTACAGCCATTGTGATGCAGGAGTGAAGATACTGTTGGGCTAACGGAGGCTTTGAGCGGGTCTCGCCTACCGATATGTGCTCCTCAGGTTCAAACCAAACTACTAACTAGTTTTGAAAATAATATTTTAGTTTCAGAAGTTTAATTATTTCTCTCAGGAAATTTAATTTAAAAATATAAAAATCATAAGGGGAGAAATGTATTTGTTTACAGTTGTTTCCGCTTTGTTTTCCTCTCATCCCCAAATTAGAGATGCTCGGTAGCTCTTAATGATAAGCCTTTAAAAAAAAAAAAAAAGAAGTAATTATTGGGATGAACACAAATCTGATATCAAATGGAGAACAGATATAAAGCTGTTGTGAAAGTAAGGCACAGGACAACTTTGCTCAAGATATCTTTGGAGAGCAAATGCTTTGCAGGCTAATTAAAACGGGAGAAAGGGAACAGAGAAAGAGAGTGTTGCACATCTTGAGACATTTCTGAGCAGCAGGAAAATGCCAGTGCAAAGTCTCGCCTCATGTGTATGTTCTATTTTTAAATTCACTTTGAAGAGAGAAACATTCTGATGAAAGGTTTGTGTGAATTTTATCAAAAATAAATAAATAAAAGGTCAAATACTGCATGAAATCAGCAGTAAATCTTTGTTGTTGTTGAAGCTGTTTTCGAAGCGAGTTGCTTGAAGCTTTGCCTGTTTATCTATTATTTAGCTCACTGTTTTTTTGATTATTGCGAGCTCTTATTTTGAATATGGCATGTGGTACACTTTGTGAACAGTTGTTTAAACGGCACTAGTTTGGTCTGTGAGAAGCTGGAGAATAACTTCAAGTTTCTCAACAGATAAAGGAAGTGAAGATAAGGTAGACATAATCCAGCTCCACTATCAGCCAAGCAGGACTTGTATCATCTCTGAAATTGGAGTTCTTTTAATAATTACAATAAAACTGATAAACATTTGTCCAATGGTCCTAAAAATAACACACTTCAAACATTATTCTCCCCCAATAACAATTTATTGTGCTGTAACTAATATACGTTTTATTTTTATTTTTGTCCGCAACATTTGAATCCCCAGTACATTCACAACCAACCTGCCAGCTGGTCTGCTTTGGGCAAAGTGAGGTTGGGTCTAGCCACCGTCTCTCCCTGAAACAAGCATCTGGAGGCCCGGGGGAGTGAATGCGGGTGTGAATATATTCATCCCTGTGTTAAATCTCTGAGCGTAAAGCTGTTGTACCCCCGTGCCCTCCCGGGTGACCCCAGAGGATCAGAGACCAGGTTGTCGAAACATTTGTAACATTTGGCCAAAGCAAATCTCAGGCTGCCTGTTGAATTGTAGCTCAGACCAAAAAGAAAAAGAAAAAGAAAAAGAAAAATCCCCCTGGAGCCCTCAAAACACTCCCCACAGTGGACCAGCGCTCCCCCACCCACCCACCCTTCTTTTTGCTTATCCTTCATGCGCTCACATTCACAAACCGAGCATGGAGGCTCAACCCCTCACAACCTCCAGCAAATCCCCTTTATCTTTTCCCAGCCAGATGGGGCCGCTGGAATAATAGCTGAAGCCCAATGAGTTCCATTCAATTTGTCATGCCGTCTAAAGGAGCTTGTAAGCTTCCCATTTGCAGTTATGTTATAGTAACCATGGGAGGCACTGCGGTGTTAGGACTTAATTACCTCCTAATAGCTGTTGTAGAGATAAAGCGCCAGGCCAGCAGAACCCAATCCGTTCAGCCCCTGAGACAAGCACATCTGATGACTCTGGAGGCGGCCGAGATCCACATGTTCTCTCATGTTGGACGTCCTGCACCTGAATGTGTTGGTGACCTCCTGCCTTCACGTTGCCTTGTGGACAGAGCACTTATCGCTTGCACACTGGAGAGTTTTGCAGTGAGATGTAAAGTTTTTGAAATGTGGCTAAACATGTTCACATATAGTTTTTGCCAACCTTTAGGAAAGCACTACCAGTTGGTCTGAAGACCCTTCCTACAGTCAGATATGTCGAGATGTTGTTTTTTTCCCCCTATCTTGTCATGTATGCAGGAGTGTGGAAAAGCATGTTGCATGGGTCTAAACATGAAGAAACGAAGAACATTTTGTGGAGGATGAAGTCCTGTCATATCTTTAAACTATTTATGTTGCATCTCTTTACTAATGTTCCGAAGTTTTACAGAATGTTTGAATCAATGGTGGGAAATTCACATTGTTTGACTGGGTCATGACATACCAATTATTTTAATATTATTTGTTTTTGACATTAACTCCTCACCTCTGAATGTAGTTCAAATACTGTATGACTTTCCCCAGATGCATTAACGGACATGTCAAGTACCACTAGCTTAAGTCTCCTGTATATTGTGGTAAACGTTTCCATATTGTTGTACGATCATGTTTAAGGTTATTGTTAAGTTATTGCTGCTGTTGTCCAATAACATCCTATGACGACAATTTGCTAAAACTTACGTTTTTACACCCAACATGGTCACCACTTCCAAAACTTTGGAACCGCCTCTCTATACAGTTTGTTTATGCTTGGAGCATATTTATATCGTTTAATTCTGAGTTGATTGTTTTAATGTTTCTCTGCAGTTTGCACACTGGTTTGCATTTTATAGTGTGTTGTCAGTGATGTAGATTGTTCCCATTTGACAGTCATGTCTTCATCCCACTGGGTCTCTGGACACTGTCACTTGTATTACTGGTAAAGCTCCGCACGCGCTCTCAGAAACGACAGCTTTAAGAATGACACTTGTGCGAAACGGATATTTTGCAGTTGTATTGCCTCAATTAGGCCAATGCACATCTCCCAAAATGTGCGCCTGCTCATAAACAGGTGCCATTCGTCGGGCCGAAGCAAACAGTTCTGTCGCAATAAACAAAACTGGCTTAAAACTCTCATATGAACTAAAATCTAATAAAAAAATTTTTTTCTTTTGATTTTTTGCAAACAAAAACAGCTTGACAGCCATATGATTACACTTTATATTTTTTTCCACACTAGCCAATAAATATTCCCAATAAAATATCTTCTTATTTCCTGTTAAATTGAATTAAAAATTTCACATGCGAAATCATTTTTCTCTGAAACTATTCAACTTCTAAACATTTACTGTATTTTTCTATAATTTCTCATCCTTATCTAAATACTAAAGGTAACTCATTTTTCTCATTTTTTTCTTTGAAGTACTTTTGAGGACTTAAAATGGCAAAATTTCTGAAATGTTTTGATTTACCACCCTTCACAAAAAAATACGCAGACATTCTAAAGGTGGAAATTTTAGCAAAATCTTTAAAATACGTTCAATTTAGCCAAAATGTGAACATTAAGTTGCTCTCATGGATCCCACGGTTAATATTCAGACTTGTCGCTCCTCTTCCTCTGGTGGCTCGTTACATTACATGTACAGTTGGAGTGCTGCATGTGAATTTCAGTGGAAGACAAAGTGCCCCAACAAAAACAACAGCAACAGTAGTGTTCGTGGAAGGCGGCGTCTCACGTTCTTCACTGCAGGGCTTTAACAAAAGCAAGAATTTTGCTTCATTTCGTTCCAAGATCTTGCACAGAAAAGAACTGGGGGGGGACTGCCAGGACGTTATTCATGTCTTTCAGTTCATTTGGCTCAACTGGTCAGCTTTCCAGACGGAAAAAGAAACCTTCCCTCGTGTTTTTACACCCTCCTCTTCTTTTTTTCTTTTTTTGTTCCCGTTCTTTTTTTTTATTCTGGAAGAAGATTAGCAGGATTAAGTATGGCTCACATATGCTCCTCCTCACTTCTGGTATTCACCACTTCTTCGGGCTCGTTGCCACCCAGACTGATGGACAGCGAGGAATGACTGAGGTGGCAGCAGTGAGAAAAGAGTCAAAGGTGAAGGAAAATAGGAAATAAAAAGAAAATGTCAAGTTCAAACTCTTTTCTTTAGCTTAGCTTTAAGGTTAGCTTGGATTGAAACTTCCAAATCTGAAGCAAAAGTCTGGAGAGGGTTCTGCTCTGCTTCAACATGTTAATTATTCGCTCTGAAGTAATATTTATACTTAAACATGTTATACGCTTTGTTTAAGCTGCAACAGGTCAGACCAAGGCATAAGTGAGCCAAGTTGCTGCTTAGCACCTAGAGGCCAGCAAGAATTTCTTGCACAGAAAACAAATACAGTTTCACATTTGCACTTGTGTTTATAAAGAGTGAAGCTATTTTTAGTTTGCTTGAAAGCTTCACGAACAGAAGCTTTTATTTATTTATTTTGCTTTTTATTCTTCCAAATTTGACCTTTGAATGTATTGAGGATTTTAAAAAAAATTGACTAAACAGAGGAAAATATGCACAGGTTAATTTTAATATTCCTTGCGCATCATTTGTCATGTGTGACTGAGTCCTATTTCATGCACAATTCAAATTAATCAATCAATAAATTTGCAATCCTCCTGATTGCGGGGAGTGTAAAGTGTATGCAAAGTTTCTGGTTAAGACTGCATGATCAATTGAGAGAGTCAGAAAACTAACCTTAGCTTCACCATTTTTACTGCTGTTTATTTGATCAAATATTGTGGGGTGAACAGTTTGAAGTTCAACCAAAAGCCAGTCTGTGATAAATTGAATTTATGAGCATCGATTATGATTAGAGCTGTGGAGGCAGGCACGTGACCTAATATTTTCAATGAAAATATTATATTTTTTAATGCGATTTCACGCAAATGTAATCTATTTTCCACAATCTGAAAATGCTAAATGAAACATAAACTCTTTTCTATCATTTAGAGGAGGGATAATTTATTTGCACTTATTAGAAAATGATTACATCACACAAGTAATTTAGCGATTGCTTACATCGCCTGCTACAGGCCAGTCATGGCTGCTGAAACAGTTTGAGGTTTTTTTTTTGATGGAAGAATGCATTTCATTTCTACAAAGATTTTTTTTTAAAAATTTTCCAGAAAGGTTCTTATTTCACGTGGACAAGCCCTGAACATATTGATGGCGACGTGTAGCTGTCCTGTCGATCTGATGTCATTAGGAAGCCTGACAGCAACACGTGGGGGCGGGGCTCTGAAACAGCCTCTTTTAAGTTTACATTGGCCACTGTAATGTGTAATGTGTGAAGAAAGCTGAGCAATCTAAGGGTGTAAAGTGGCAAAACAATGACGAAATGTCCTTTCCCCGCCTGACAGGGATGGGGGGGAAAGGAAAGAGATGCAGCTTCTCTGTCCACCTGGAAATGCTGACACCTGGAGGCTATTAGGGCACATTTCAAAGCAGCATTAATGGGCCGTGTAACCATAGTAATAAATAAATTAAACACATGTTTTGTCGAGTTATCTTCTCAAAATAAAATTATAAATTAATACAAACGCATATTACACTATAAATAACTCTCCTTTTAGGCATAAATAAGGCCAAAAATCCGGTCTATCTGCTGAATATTCTGCTAATACGCCATCATAAAAACAATTCGTCTGTTTTTGTCTCGTCCTGTCAAAATGATTACACGTGAAAATGAAAGAATATATACATTTCAAGTCTGAACTGAAAGAAAAGGCTGTCCTATTAAAGCCGACGACTATAGCAGACCCCCGAGAAGGGCTCTGAAAACGCGCACATAAAACTTGTCGCGGCAATTAGCGCCGATTGCGTCCGACCGCACAATACCTGCCGCATTTTCGCGACAATGCCGCTGTCAGTTCCAGTCAGCGTGTCTGAGAGCAGAGCACCGGCCCGGGCCCTTCTGTCAGCACAGAGCCAGCGCCATCTAATTGAAACCTCGCGGATCATAACGGTTAAAGACACGTTTTGCACACTTCATTAATTAACGATTAAAGATGCTCCTCGACAGCAGCTGCCGCGGTGGGCAAACAGAAACGGACAGCAGCGTCTCAGGTCCGGGCCTGCAAGACGGAAACAAGGTGTGATGCTTATTAGGCGTTGATTGGTTGATTATCTTTTGTAAGGGTCGATTAGAAAAAAAAAAAGAAGAAAAGAATAAAATCCTGCAATAGACACAATAAAAGTTGTTTTAACCAGGAATCACATTTATGAAAGACTAGTTTACATTTGAGTTCAAATTAAAAATAAATACAAATATTAGTTATTCACGCAATCTAAATTTGCATGTAAATTTACCACAAATAATTGCTTTGAAAAAAATTCTTATTTTAGTACTTTTTATGAGGGCCTGAGTTAATAATTTAGTCAAATTAAAAAAAAAATCTAGCTCTGAAATGCTTATGGCTCTTATTCTGCGAGTTTGTAATAATAATAATAATAATAATAATAAATATTTTAACAGTAGTGGGCCATGTGTTGCTAAGAGTGTGTCAGATTTCACTTAATACTGAGGCTCTGTGTTGGTAATTACTTCAGGCTAAAGCACCCCGTCGTCACCTTCCCATGTCTCCCCCACCCTCCCTCCTGCCTGCCCGGCTCTGATTGGTCGCGGGGAGGCCGCCGGGACAGAAACGGCGTTGTCCCGGCGACCCGGCCTCTGCTCGCCCCAGCCCCGCTATAAAAGCCCGCCGCCGCTCGCATGCGCGCCTGATGGGCTGTCAGACGCGATTTGGAGTAACAGGTGGATCTGACTGCGGATTCTCACCGTCATTGCGCTTGGATAAACCTGGTAGGTGTTTTTATTTAATTGTATGCGTAATCATGCTGAGAATTATTATTATTATTATTATTATTATTATTATTATTATTATTATTATTATTATTATTATTATTATTATGATGTAGCGGGAGCAGTGTTGATTAATCCGGTTGGAATGGCATTTAAAGAGATAAACAGAGGCCTGCACAACACGAATTGTTGCTCAGTGATTTAAATATTTAAGGATTTCTTTTTTAATTTAGGCTATTTATATTTTCATTTCAATTATTATTATTATTATTATTATTATTATTATTATTATTATTATTATTATTATTATTATTATTATTATTATTATTATATAGAAATAGAATGTGCAACAACATTCTCTGTTTTGGAGTCCAGTTACTGAAAAGTTTCTCTCTTCGCAGAGCATCGCGCAGGACCTGGATCATGGACTCAGACACAAGCCGAGTGTCCAGCAGACCGTCCTCCCCGGAGGTGGACGACATCTTCATGTCCGCCCTGAAGAAGTCCGTGCACGGCTTCTCGGGCGCCGTGTCCTCCACGCAGAGCGACTCCCCGTCGGAGATCCCCGGTCTGCGCGGCCTCTCCGCCGCCGACGAGGAGGCGCTGGCGCTGCGCATGGCGTCCAAGAAGGACCGCAAGCTGCTGTCGGAGAACGAGCTCCAGGCCATCCGCTTGAAGATCAACAGCCGTGAAAGGAAACGAATGCACGACCTGAACGTGGCCATGGACGGGCTGCGGGAGGTTATGCCCTACGCGCACGGACCGTCGGTGCGCAAGCTCTCCAAAATCGCCACCCTGCTCTTGGCGAGAAACTACATCCTGATGCTGAGCAACTCTCTGGAAGAGATGAAGCGGCTGGTCAGTGAGATCTACGGCAGCAGCGGGCACCACGGCGGCTTCCACCCGTCGACTTGTGGGACTATGACTCACGCGGGGCCCGTGCCGGGACACCCGGCGGCTTCCCACGCTTCGCACCCGGCGGTGCACCACCCGCTCCTCCCCCCGCCTGCCGTCTCCACCGCCTCCCTCTCCGCTCCCGGGATTTCCGCCGTCACGTCGGTCAGACCCCATCACGGACTGCTGAAAGCGCCCACCGCAGGCGCGGGGCCCCTGGGCAGCAGCTTCCAGCACTGGGGCGTCGGCACCGGGATGCCCTGTCCGTGCAGCATGTGCCAAGTCCCGCCTCCGCATGTGTCCAGCATGAGCTCCGTGACCATGCCGAGGCTGGCGAGCGACTCCAAGTGACTCTGAACTCAGCTGAACTTTTTCCAAATGGGGTTGTACAGACTTTGCTCCCTACACACATTTTTATTTATCTCTGTTGCGGGATCCTCCGCGTTACTGAGACCTCCTGGGGATTTGCAGATTTTGCAACTAACTTAGTGTTTTATTGTAATTAATCTCAAATGTGACGGATAGTTACGCACAGAGCTCCTACAGCACAACAAAACCTCTAGGGCCCAGTTTTCTTAGATATTCTTCCGCCCAGAAAAAAAAAAAAAGAAAATCCCAAGTTAATAGCAACAAGTCGCAGTTTGTAAGTGTGAATATGTAGATGGATTATTGTCTTTAAATAGCCGCAGATGTTATATATTAGAGTCTTGTTACTGTGGGGGAAGATTCCCTTGTCTGTTCCTTACATGTTGCACCTGCTTCATTCATTTTATCCGTCTTTATTCAACGCTTTTCTCTCCCGACTTAATCAATGACCACTTGTTTATTTTTTTAAATGTAAAAGAAAAGAAGAAAAAAAAGAATAAATGGAAATATTTATTTACTTATTTGGGTGGAAATTTCAAATGACTCTTGTTCCGTTGGGGTTTTGAAAAGTAAAGACAATTAATAAATAAATAAATCAAATTTTAAAGTCTTGGTGATTTTTGTTCTTTTTTTTCCATTTGTTACTATTATATTTTTAGTGGTTTCTTTTGCTTTTCCTATTATTTCTATGTAAATAATAAGATTTGCAAAAAAAAAAAATTAATATGGTTCATTTTTACATGCCAAAACATATGGTGTCAAAAAACTAATCTTATCAAGTTGATAAGGTCATTTAGAGTCAAATTGACTATTATCTTAAAATATGAATAAAAATGCTAAAAAAACTGACTTAGGAAAACTAACAAAAACATTTGTAGTTAACTTTATTATTATTTATAATAAATAAAAGCACCTGCATTTAAAAAGTGAAGAACTGTTTTAAAGTTTGAATTAGAATATGACAAAAAAAATATATATATTCCTGTATTAAGTGAATACATTGTAATATATTGTTTTATCTATTACTATGTAATTGCCATTGGTAAATAAACTCTCTGGGTCCATATGAGCCAAAGCTGGGTATTTATTACCCCCAGATCCTGATCAAGTAAACCTGTTCAGAACTTCTGATGTGGACATTTCAATACTAAGAACAAAGTAACTTTCATGTTACAAAAGCCTCACATCAACTAGCAAAACCCTCAAAAGGAAACCAGTTGTTTTGTTTTGAGAATGAGAAAGCAGCACCCAGAGTCGTCCTCCTAGCAAATTACAAAGCCACCGAATGCTTCTGTTTTCACAGACAGGCCAGGAATAAGCAAAGGCCGTTTAGACTTTAGGAAAATCAAGCAGCTGCAGAGCAGATTGTGCATGCTGTAGCAATATTTTCCAAAAGCTTTTGAAGCTGGAACGATACGAACTAGGCCCCTGAATATTCATGCATGGATTTGTTTATGCGTCTCATTATTGGAATTGAATTATTCAAAGTCCTTCACTGTTTTTGTAGGACGTTTGAGAGAGGGGAGAGAGGTCGTTTTGGTGCGCTGCAATGAGCGCCGTCGAGGAGTAAAGTCTGCGAAACAAAAAGAAACGACTTCTATTTTTCATGTGTCTGATTTCCACAACTCTGCTCTTAAAAATGAGAGCCAATGACAGCAGCCCTAAGCTAAACAGAAGGCAGTCAGTGTGTGTTAGACCCAATCTGCAGCTTGTTTACTCATCTAGCTCATCTAACTTTTGAGTTTTATATCATTAAAAAAAGAAACTCCAGATGACATTCATGATGGCTTTGCTTTGTGCAAAAGTCTGTGAGCCAGCAGGCATTGTAACCTCAAGGCAGTCAGACGATTATTTTAGTATCTATCATGTATCTCCTGCAGCATTAGCCTAGATTTGAACGTTTTAACTCTTCTTGCGCCGAAGCACTCAGAGAAGCACTATCCATCGTCTGAAAATTGGAAAGCTGATTTCACAGCCTCAAACCTGCCAAAAGACACGTGAAGTTTTAACTTTTCACTTTTGATAAGTGAAACATTTTTGTATTTTTTTATTATTATTTACAAAATGTAACGTAAAAATATATTTGCTGGTCAAGGTCGTTAATAAATCAGATAGAGACATTTGGTTTAGACAAACTCTTACTCTGTTTAAAAAAAAAAAAATAAAATCTTTAACAGGATTAAGAAAATGCCCACAACAAATCTGACGTCAGCTGCTGGGTGAGTTATCATTATTTAAACCTTAAATCAAAATCCAGAGTTTTATTTTACAAAAGATCAAATAGTACACAAATTGCTGTGCAACTAAGCAGCCAATTTAACATTTCTTAACCTGGAACCTTACACAGGAAGTGTCATATATATATATATATATATATATATATAAAAAGCAGGTAAGAAATTGTAAGTGCAGTTGATAAAGATCCCAGAATCATTACAGCACCGTCTATGAAAAGAATATGTTACATTGTAGACTGAAGGGTAACAGGAGGACAATGTAGCAACATGAACCACTTAGAAATCCGATTTTATTTTACAGACATCACTCTGACTTGTGCTTTTGAAGAGAATATTCATTGAGACATTAGATTGAGCTAAATTAATCTCTCATTCTGCACATGATGTTCCCAAAACAATCAAAACATGCCATTTATGACCTTAGAGCTCCTGAGTACAGGCAAAATATGACACAGTATTTATGGAAATGAATGATCTTATTTAGCCAGTTTTAGGAAAAATTGAAACCTGCACAGAACAATTTTTTTTCTTATTTTGGGGAAACTCCCTGAAAAAAAGAGAACAAAAACCTTTGTTAAAGGCACCAGTAGAGACAATTTCTGGACTTTTCAAGTTGCATCCTCGAACATGAATGCATTTTACTGGGCTGTCAAGTAATTGTGCAAACGGAAAGTAGTGCATAATTGGGAAATGAAAAGAATTGATTCTGAAAAGTGTGGCATACATCTGCAGAACCACCTTTTGCTATTGCTACATCTGGAAATGTTTTGCTGTTTGTCTTCTACAGCTTGACACATCTAGTCTGAAATTTTTGCCTGTTCTTCTCTACCAAATAGATCAAACAGAGTCAGATTTTTGGGTCTTGCCAACAATTCTTAAGCCAGTTTAGGTCTTGACTTTGACTGGAAAGTTCTAATAATTGACAATTGATTGATCTAAATCATTCGATTTCAGCACGTAGACTGAAAAGTTCAGTTTCGGTTGCAAAACTGAACTTTTGGCAGCCTCATCCACATGTTTGCTACATCCTGAACATGGTTTTTGGGAAATGGAAAACATGATTTCTTATGGCTTTTGTCTATCTACGTTTTGGGTAGACGAATTACGGAAATAATTATTGTGCACATGTACCTGATCCTCTGGAATTTCGGTGAACGTCTCGGCTGTTTCTCTGTCTGTCTGTCTGTCTGTCTGTCTGTCTGTCTTTTGGCAGGTTAAAGGCTGTGAAATCAGCTTTCCAATTTTCAGATGCTGGATGGTGCTTCTCTGAAATATACATATTATTCAGGCTAACCCTACTTGAAAACCTTTCCTCAACTTTCTCCCCGACTTTCCTGCCGTTTTCCTTGGTCACCATGATGCTGTTTGTTTTCCGATGAACTCTGAGAAACCTCTGAGGACTCCACAGAACGGCTGTATTTGTTGTACTTAGCTGCATTTCCACTGACCATAAAATTGACAACTGACAAAAATGACAGCAGCAAACCTGCTTAATGAAAACACACCAAATAAAACGTTTTGGCAGCTTTTTCGGCTATATCGGAGCTGCTATGGAGCCACTCTTTCTGCATAACACAGGTCATGTGATCAGCAACCCAATGTTACTGCTGGTGGAAAAGTCAAAGAAGACAAAGGCAGGCGGTGGTAGGAGGACGATGGACTCATTGTGTGAACAAACTTATTCACGTGTAATTTAAAATTACGGTGGAAGCACATCAATTACGACCTTATACCGAGCAAGTTCTGGAAATGCAGCTCATGTTGGTCTAGTGCAAAAAATAAATTAAAATAAAATAAATCTCCACTTTTCCCAAAGCATTCTGCTGAAGTTGAAAGTAAATCTGACTGAGCTGCATCTTGTCAGCTCCGCCTGTACACTGTGGCTGATGGCAGCCGGGTTTCCCCATCCCTGAGCCTGGATTTGAATAAACAGCTCCTGAGGCGCTGCTGGTGGCAGGCCGCATCGCTCGCCACCGCAGAGAGTTGGAGGCAGAATCTGTGAGGCTTTAAATATTCATATCTTTGGACAGACGGGGAGCCATCGGCCTTGCCACTGTTGTAACTGGATTTAAACACTGCACAGATGTACGCTCTTTCAGCTCCGCGCATCATGTTGTGTTAGCTGAAGGGATTAAAACGGGTGGTGGAATGCATCAAAGGTGGGCGGAACAACAGAAAGAGAAACTGAGTCCACGACGGAGAAAAGGAGGAATGAGAAAGAGGAGATAAACAAACAGATAAGCTCCAAGAGATAAAGGCGGGATTTAACTCCTACATGGGAATAGACGGCGCTCCGAGGTGAATAAGAGACCCTGGAGGTCACACTTTCCCATGGGACTGATGTTTACTCCGACTGTTCCTTTGTTTTAGTCTGGATCAGCGTCTACACACTGAGGCACTGTAGCAGAGAATCAGTCTGTAAAGTAACAAGTGAGGAAAAGTGAAGAGGTAGATGTCTTCTTGAGTTTGCAAAATGGACAACTTTCTAGTATCAGTAGTTCGTAGTTCGGTAAGCACATTTTGGTAAGATGTTATACACAAGGTCCGCTTTCGGTGCTCCTTTAAAAAGCTTTCAACATCATAATCTCACACCAAAGAAAACAGAAAAATTAAACTCCTAATGGTGGTTAAAGAATAACTTAACCCCACATCAACTCTTTCTTTTTTGCGGATGAACTGCATAAATTTATCTCTAAGGTTGCTACCTTCACGTTTCTTCATATAATTCTGCAATATTTGGCCTAAACCTATGTAAGTGCGGCCCTTCTGGGGTTGAATGGTGGCTACTGAAGTTGATTTTTCTTACTGGTTATGTTTCTTGGCTCCACCCACTTTTCTGGAGTCTTTCAAAAATATTTCCAGTGGACGAGGTTATGGCTTCACAGGGGATTAGTTAACACTTTAATTTATTTAATAAGACAAAGTGTCCATTCACCAGTCTGTCAGATCTGTCAATAATCATATCAGTAGTTAGGTGAGTACTTACTCTTAATTTATAACAATCTACACGGTTGGTTCATACAGAGAGAGTGATCTTTGACCTTTACTCTTTATACACTCTCTCTAGATCATTTAAAGTCTTTGCTTAAGCTATCCTCTCTTTAGCTCACCCTACGAGTTTCTATATAATTTAGGTTTTGGGACTGACGGCTATGGGAGAAGGTTGATTTCGAGCATGTGGAGCCATTCCTGTGTTTGGCCATAAGTTTTGCATCATCCTCTCGATAAAAATCTTCAGATGTCTGAAAGAGTTTATGATGCCAGGCACTCGAAAAGGATTTCCACAGCCTTCGGAAAAATGTTTTTATTCTTCTCTGGATACGTTTAGTCGAGAAATTGTTTTCCTGTGTCCATTAAGTGGCTGATGTATCAGCATACATCTGTTTTACTTAGCATGTCCTCATGCCTGTGTCACAAGTTATGGATTTATTATTAAAGGCTTCCAGACAAAATTAAGAAGTAAAGAACGAATTAGACGAATTGATTTACTTAGTCTTATAAATGTACTCAAATTAAATGTTAGGTTCTCCTAACATTTTTAGTTTGAGATTATTCTACTGGAACAAAATAAGTATATCATTTGTCCTCATCATATGATCACTCCTTATTTCAATAATTAAAGTCTAACCATAGCTGGCAGTTCAGCTTCCATCATCCGAAAACAAAAAAAGAGTTTTCTACACCACCAAGTCATGACCTCCTTCTTAAATTGACAAGTCAGACAATGAGAGGATTAATCAGGCAACCCAAATGTCCCTTGGTGAACTCTGGAGGAGCTGCAGAGATTCAATACAAAGGTTTTTGAATAATGAGCTCAAAGCCCAACTGAGGATAAAAAATGATTTTCAGAGATACTCTGCATCCAATCGGACTGAGCTTGAACTATTTTGCGGATAATTAGCAAAACTTTTGCTGTCTAGTTGTGGAAAGCTGAGACAAAATGTGCAAAGTTTCAACACACACACACACACTTTCGCAAGTCAAACATTTTTTGATACAGGAAGACAAAAAGTGCTGGAACTCGGTCGTGTTCACAAATACACGAGAGGAACTCAAAGCTAAATACCTAATAAGCTCTGAGTGGTGCTCATGTGTGTATGTTTGCGGGTGTGCCTGATTGTCTGTAAGGAGCAGCAGATGAACTGTTCGATTAGGTGGATCAATGTGTTTAGCAAAGGCCCGCAGGGACAAAGACAGAAGGGAGAACGAGAAAGGGAGAGAAAAGGAAAACGAAAGAAACAAAGCAGGAGAGCAGAAGATCCATTGAGGGCGTTTTTTTTTTGTGTGTGGCCGAAGAATCGTCCCCCCGTGGCTTTGAAAGGAGGGATAATCCTGTCAAGTAAGCGGACCTTTGGATATTCATGACCGGCCGAGCGGCTCGGCGGACTGAAGGAGGACGCGGTCAGGACGGGATTAGACATCAAAGTGGATGCAAGGAGCGCAGGACTGGGACTAGAATCAGCCACCGCAGAAAACACGGGGGTCTCAGAGGGGCGCGATGGGGCCGGCGGGGACCGGTTGTCTGGTGTGTGGACGGAACTTTCAATGACTCAGAGATGAGGGCCTCCTAAATGCTATTCAGAGGAGTGACGTGGCTTGGTACGTGCACCTGTCCCCGACGCAGGCGTACCTGCCAAATTTTCTGAAAGCCATCTCTCCTAATCTTCAATCTCCGGACCGCCGAGCAGCTGATATGGAGAGTTGTCAATAGCATCGTCTCATTGGCTCTCCACCTTTTATGAACGCTCCAATAGAGCATCAAGCATCCACGGGGGAAACCTGCTCTACAAGTCAAAGGCTTGCAAATGACCAGAGAGAGGTTCCTGTTTTCAGCGGAAGTTAAAACTTTTTCTTTTTACTGACAAAGAATCACCTGCGTCATTTGCACTTGTGACTTCACACTTTCCTAGAGAAGTTCCTCATTCTATTCTTTAAAAAGTTGGTGTTTCTGTTTTAACACCGGCGTAAGGTTGGAAATCGGGCGTGGATTCGAACAAGAATCGTGTGATTTCCTCGACAGGAGTCAGGCCACCATGAGATGCTTTAATAACTACAACCTCAATTTGTCAAGTCAGTGAGGCCTGCTATCGTGCTGCTCTGGAACATATGCCAGCTCTCCGAGTTGTTGCTTCCCTGGGGTGCCCTGTTTCACAAATCAAATTAACACCGCACTCAGAAGGGTGGATTCACACACATCAGAAAATAAAATCAGCCTAAATATTACACACATTTTTACCCAGACACCCACTGTTTTATTGTTACGTCGCTGCTGGAGGCCGCTTCTGAGTGCGGTCAACATCCGTGATCAAGGTATTGGGATCTGGTTTGCGAGGAGGCCGAAACCCTCCGATTCTCTAGGCAGTAGTGGAGGAGGTGGAGGTTTTCAATGTTCTGAGGGTCCATGAAGAGAAGGAGCTCAGTAGGAGGTGACTGAGCCGAGGAGGCAGCGGTTGTAAGGCAAAGAGGGAGCCGTCTTATTGGAGGTGGACGGAGGGCAGTTGTGCATGCTGACAGATGCGTCCATCAATGCTTGAAAGAATCATCTTCCACCGGCTCCATCTGCCAGCTTGGTTTGTCCATAGGGTTGCAGTTTTTTTTAATGTGTTCAAATGTTTTCCAACAAAGCAAACTCTTAAATTCTGACATAATTGTTGGATTTCAAAGGTTCAACGCAAAATGACGCGTCGTCTCTGGAAGGGGTTGCAAGAAGCTGCAAAGTTGAAAAGCATTAATGTGAAACTTTGCTGTTAGAAATATTGCAGAAATTAACAATCTGAGTATATTTAGAAACAAACAAAACAACAAAATCCTTAAAATTTTGGTGGAAATGATAAACTTTGACAAGCTAAAAGAGTTCAGAATGAAATTCACGTTAATTAAACTTCTATCGATTCAGTCTCTGTCTTCATCAATCGCAGCACACTAGATAGAAACAGTCAAACAGTAGGAACCTTTTCTGATAGATTTGCACCTTTCCGGTCAGCTGGGACATGTGACCTTTCCTCCGTGACCTTTCCTGCCTCTACCTTATGGTTTCCAAGCTAGTAGAGCACAAAATGTCCCTGAAGAGCGGCATTGAGGAGTCCTCAGAACCACCATATTACCAACATTAAAGCTACATGATCTGTTTCTCACGCTTCCTTTCATTTCAACAGATTTCGTGTCCAAGACTTTAAAAATGGAATTAATGGTAAAAATGAGCCATTTAGTGAAAATAGACTGAGTTAAAGAACTACTCTGAGATTGTTGATTGTGCAGTTTGTTTTCAACTTGACTGTCTGCCCGCACTTCCTAACCCAACCTAACCAAAGAGGCACCAATCAGAGTTTAGTGACTGATTTCTTATCTCTGATTTGTGAACTACTAATAACAACTTTGTTTTTTGCTTAGGAAGTACATACATAAAGATGTAAAATTAGCATTAAAATACTTCTCGTTTTTATCTCTTCTGTCATTTTTAAGTTCCAGTGTGACAGACCAGACATTGTAAAAAAAGAAGTAAGGTAATCAAAAACAAAAGCATTATTGAGTTGACATTTTAAACTGCCTTTAGCATTTGTTATTGGCATGCATTATGGCTTGCATTGCTATTACAGCCTCTGTATATGTTCCTCAGGTAACGCTAATTCTCAGGTTCCCAAGTCCACCACATTATGTAACAGACAGAGGCCGAAAGATCAAAGAGATAAAACAAGGCAACTTTGCTTTTACAGGCACTGTCTTCCTGTTGCCTGTTGATAGTCTTGCTCTCTCTAGCTAACTTACAACCAGAACGAATTGCAGAAATGTCAAAGTGGAACACAAACGCAAAGTTTCCTTTTAAATAGATTCCTGAATCTCTGTGCTTCTTCTGACTTTATTCAAAGACTTTACAGATACAGACAGTAGTTAACTTTAAGTGTTCTTCACTCAGTAACAATGGCGAAGAGTGTTTCTTATCACAACCTGGCAGTACTTGTTTGCTGCATTCACTAATCGGAAGAAAATCAGAATTTTGAGAACCAGTCTGAACCGATGGTCAAGGTAGTTTTTAAGACCGACTTGGTGACTGTTGAGTTAAAACATGTTGGGATTTTACTTTAAATATTGATTTATATAATGTTGAATACGCAGTCAACATCTTCCCTATTTTGACTTTCCCATGTCAGAAATACTTGAACGAGTCCTCATCAATCATTGTGCAATCAGCTTTTTCTTTGACAGTGACTTTGGTCTAACCGCACCGCCCTACATGCAGATTGTAATAACCTCTGTAAACCAAGCTTTGGCCTTGTACCACCTATAAACCCCAAAGAGAAACATTTCAACCCAGCCCCCATCCCACAACATTCAGACTTTAACAGACTTTAACTGTTCCCTTCCACCCCCTTCAATCACTGCATCTCAAGAAGAAGAAGAAGTAGTTCTGTGTTTGACTTTGGACAAGGACTCCTGTTGAACTTTAGTTTCCGTGAATCCATCATTGTCACAGTTAAATGGGATCGGGGGCTTCAGGGATGCATGGTGGGGGGACGGGTTAACTAACACCCTCCTATTAGCAGACACCCAGCAAATCCCTGGTGGCATTGTTTAGGAGATGAACATCTGCCGTAACAATGGACGGTCACTAACTCACGATTGTGTTTGGGATGATTTTAAATGACCACAGCGAAGGGTTGAGGAACTTTAGCTTTGACTCTTACGATGACAAAAGTGTGCATAAATCTCTTAAATTATTCAGATTCGCAGCATGTGAAGCTACTGTAGGCACAGATCTGTCCAATGAAACGTGGAGAATGTCTCAAAGTGTCACCGGAGTTGTTAGCGAGATGAAATATGAATGTGGTAAATGTCCATCTGTTTTTAAACAAGCGTGACCAGCTAAGCGTGTGCGGCTATTGAAAGTGAAGCATTTAGGCTCTCTTTCACAAAGGGCCCGAGGGCTAAAACCTTGCACCCCTCCTACAGTCATTATCCCTCCGCCACACTGTGATCAGCACCAAATGCCGACTATCCCAGGCCGGCACTCACAAAGCATGCTGGGAGGGACAAAAGCAGACCTTCAGCCGATTGGTTCCACCTTATTAACAGCTTGTAATCTTCTCATGTCTTTGGCCGGGGCCTTGGCAAGCAGGGGCCGGCGCGAATAGACGAGTGCGTCTTCTGTCTCCGCTTTGATGCGGAGCAGCTTTCTTCCATTCTGAAAAGTCCAGCTCTGTTATATTTCCATTGTTGCCGCTGCACCTGTTTGACACATTGAGCAAATCAGTCACTGGCAACTGTTAATTTCTCATTACGCTCTCTTTGCACATCGCAAACAGGAGAAGGTTTGGGATGTGAAAGCCCGCAGCAGGTGCAGCCCCTCGTTTAACGCCTTGGCTCGCTCTGTCAAAAAATGATTTGAACTTTTCAATTCGCTTTGCAAAACTATCGGCAGCCCTTAACTTTTTCACATTTTCTTGTGTTTAACTTTCAGTTCATTAAATATATTTCTTAAATTTGATGTCAAAGAGCCTTGCAAAAAGGTGCTTAAGGTGGAAAAGATCATATAGTTAAAATATTCGCCTTTCAATTTAAAATCTGAAAAGTATTTATCCCCCCACAGTCATTACTTTACAGTTACCACATTTTGCACACAAAGATCTTTTTCTGTTCTTTGCAAAAGATCCAATCAGATTCTAAGACTTTGACTATCGTAGCACAAAAATATGCGTTGATGTAAACCACCGTAGCTGTCGCTGCTTGTTTTTGGTTGTCATGCAGGAAACTCAACGTCTGGCCCATTCTTAAGTCTTTTGAATTTTCTAAAAAGTATTTTTCTTTCTTAAATATAAACCTACATTTACATCCATTTGTCTTCTCATCTAGTCTCACAAATTAAGCACACCCACATGATGTTAACGACGATTCTTCCACCATTTTCACAATTAGGTTGCGATGATGTTTTCACCACACAGTTTTTTACATGAGGGCCAGACAACGCATCTTCAGATGTATTCCCTACATGGCGTATGGCAACCTTTACACAGAATGCATTTATTTATTTATTCCAAAATATGACTTAGAGTGATTAGAGATAGCTGAATGCGTTTTACTAATTTGATGAAATCTGATGGTTGCTCTAAATCTTTAGTGGTATAACAAGCTAAAATGGGACTGAAAACAAAGCCGTGCCACATTTTTAAGATAATTATTGGGGGGAAAAAATGGTAAAACTACATGTAATTTTCTTCCAATATAAAACCCCTTTTAAATTTGTGAAATTTGTGCTTAATAAGTGAAAAGGTTTGAGAAAAATGTGAACTTTTGCAAGGCCTCTGTGTGTTTATGACCAATAAGTTGATGTTTGATCCCCAGAACAGCCAATGGACAAACAAAACAACAACAAGAGCAAGCGTGGTATCACTTGCGGTGTGTTTTTCCCCCTCAGTGTGGGCGATAGATTGACCCAGGAGTTTGGCTGAGGTGTCTTCCTGTTTGCCAGCCACAGGAAACAGCTCCACACAGATGAGGCATTTAGTTCCCAGGTGCAGACCCCTCACTGGACGGCCTTGCCCAGATGGACGACACTTCTTCCACCATAAAGACACTAGTCTTCCTCCTGCCCTGGAGCCACCGGTGCTCCAGCCCGGGTCCAGCCTCATCAAAAGAAGCTGCGCGCTGGAGGCGGATATGCCCCCAAATCAAGCTCACTTTTCTTTTCCTTGTGAGTGGCGGAGAAAACGTGGGGGAGGTGCTCCATTCTGGGGTGACACCAGCTTCTTTCTTTCTTTCTTTATTGAAAAATAAATGTGGTGTTAAAAATCTAAAAACAAAATCTTTCTTTCTTTCTTTCTTTCTTTCTTTCTTTCTTTCTTTCTTTCTTTCTTTCTTTCTTTCTTTCTTTCTTTCTTTCTTTCTTTCTTTCTTTCTTTCTTTCTTTCTTTCTTTCTTTCTTTCTTTCTTTCCCCACTATTCTGACTTCTGTATGTGTGGCTCCTTGCAGGTGTCCCTCCCCACAACCACCGCCCTCCTTGACATAGACACAATCCTAAAATACAGTCAACAAAGACAAAATTACCCCAGGGTTTTCTTTCACTGCTCGGTTTATTACACCCCTTTGTGGCGACGGGCACTAGAAGTCGAATTGAGCTCGCAGGCAATGCACGTAAACACCCGGAGCACGCTCGCATTCACGCATTCAGCCCTGGCCGCCCGCACTCTGTTCTCCCGCAGGTGCGAGGGCCATCCGCCTGGCCCTTTTCATGGAGCCCTCTCTTTCCTGTCCGTCTGCAGCCGCCCATTCAGCTTCAATCACAGCACCAGCCGGACGCCACCGGCCCACTGGCGGGGAAGGGAAGCGCCTCCACGTAATGCCCGGGATGACAGGGGAGGAACGGCTGGGAGGGAAAAAAAGGGTCTTCCTCCTTCTGCTTTCATCGCGAACAACTTGCTTTCTGTTTGTGACGGTGCGGTCCCTCGCCTCGTTCCCCCAACCTTCCTTTTCTACCCCCTCAGATGGGCTCAGACTGGGGGGAGCGCAGGGCAAGGAGAGGCCGGCCAGGCTTGCTGAGCGGCAGGGTGATCCTGAGGTCTTTTTTTTCGTGGCTAATGAATGGCACGTTTGAGGTTTTCAGCCTTGCCTCTGTGCCCCAAGCCAGCTTCACCTGTGCTTGGAGTCAATTGGGCTGTTGTCTGGGGCTGTCTGGATCCGTGCCCAAACTCTCCGCCGGCCAATTTGGTTATAGCGAGGCCCGCTCAGAGCCGAGCAACAATAACCCCCACCGCTAAACCGTCAATTAACTTCCCCAGCCCCTCTGGCACAATGGCGGATCCATTCACTGTTTGCCAAAACTGTTCTCTGACACAATTAATACCCACCCTAATAGTGCTTATACCTGCTCTCCGTCACTTAACAGAATGTTGATGGGTTTAATGGCTTTCAGCTTGTTAAATGGTTTTAGTGGTAAATTCCATTAAGCCCATAATGTTGTTTGTCTTTTATTCATTAGCGCCTCCAGCTTTTAATTAGGCACTGAATCCCATTTCCTTGCGTTTCCCTCGTTCCTAAATTTTGAGCCTTGGCTTGGAGTTCGGAGTGGCGAGGATTCAAATATTGCTCCATGAAGCCGGGCGACAGGGTCAGCTGATTTTACATCAACAGTGGGAACGTGTTTTTGCTGATGCTCATTGTGTCAGTAGGTACTGATATCCGAACTGATAATGCTGTGAGTTTAAGAGAACACTACAAAGACACAAACTCTTTTTTTTGTTGTTTTTTGTTGGTATTTTTGGTTTAGCTTCTCGTACAAATATCTTAGTACACTTGAAATAACACAAAAAACAACTTACAAGTAACTTCCCAGCAAGACACAGGAGCTCGTATTACTTTAATAATTTAATAATATTGATGAAAAATTATTAATTCCACTGGCAGATTATTTCACTTACAAGACATTTTCCCCACAATATAAATGAAATAAACTCAGTAGTACAAGCACTTTTTAAAAAGTAATTATTGACATAAAACTAGCTCCTAGATCTTGCCTTAAAGTTACTAAGTTAGTTTTTGTTTTGTTTTATTTCAAGTGTAATAAGATTTTCGCACTAGAAAGTAAACAAAAAAAAATACTCCCCCCCCCCAAAAAGACTTTGTGTTATTGCAGTGAGTGGCAGGAGGAGATTTTAATATTGTTTATAAGAGAACTTCAATAATCATATTTATGCAACAAAAAAAGGCCTTTATTCTACATGTTTTGCCACAGATTCAACAAACTAATGTCTTTCTTGATTTATTTACTATTTTCAGGCCTTAAGACGACTATGCCTGGTCTTCCCAGTTGCTACAGGATGTGCTGGGATTGTGACGTAGCTCAGCTTACCCTCAGATTTCCAACCGTTGGTTGCTTTAGCGATGCTTTCTGCTGCTTTCAGCGTCTGAACAAATTGCAGGGCTTACATATTGTTGTGTTTTGTCTTTCACCCAAATGCTGCCAAACAGATGGCATAAAGGGCATCTTCTGTTACAACTTCGTCAGGCAAAGTCATGTCGACTGCTACAGGAAAATGTATGGTGTGACCTTTAAAATGTCTGTTTACAGACACTCAGCATTATATCTGAGCTTAGGTACGGGGTACGATTTTCATCTCTGAAAATCTTGAATAATTTTCTATCCACTTTACAATTTTGTCCTGCTTTGTGTTGGTCTTTCATATAAAATCCCATTAAAATACACTGAATCTGATTGCGATGCGACAAAATGCAAAATGTTTAAGAATTCTGGATTCTTTTACCAGGTACTGTTGTAACGAATTACTCGAAATTGGGTGTTGAGGTTCAGATAGATCACAACTTTGCTTTTATAAACCAGGATACAATAAATTCAGTCATTTAAAGGAAGAAGAATCACATTATTACACTTCTCATACTACTCAAATCGCTGAATAAATCCGGTTGCATTGGATGAAATAAAGTATCGTGAATCCTTTCTTCCTGACTTTTCATCAGCGCACCGTGCGTTATTCTATTTTTCCTTCAGAGTTTGAAACTTTTGATACTTGCAGCTTTGTCTCTGCAAACATATGCTGGATGAGTTAGTGTTAGGGAGGAGTTGAGCTGAGGTGGGGCTATGTAAGAGCAGCATTTAGCTCACTGCTCCGGCTCTTTGAGTTGAGATTCCTGCCTCTCACAGCTGTGGAGACGAGATGACGGAGCTGCTCCTTTAACAAGCTGCCTTTTGACACGGCTAACGTGGCACCAACCTCAAGATTCAAACTCTACTTGTGCTGGATGGCAGCTGGCAGTCGTCTTCAAGCTCAGACACGAGAAGAAGAGAATGAAGAGTTGATTTTCCAGGTTGAGGACTTAATTTTTTTTTACATTTTTTCCAAAGCATCAGTATTTTTACATATATTTTTCCTTTTACAGCCAGAGTAGAGTGTGACTCCGCTGACCTCTGAGCTGACGATGAATGTGCTGTTGAACACAGCTGCCAGGGCCCAGGAGCAGTCGCTACCTCTCTGTGGCCCCGGGTCGGTGCACGACCTGCCCCACTGCCCCCCAGGGTTCGGTCTGAACTCCCACCTGACCGCGGCGCCGCTCCTCGGCTTGCAGGGCGGCGCGAGAGCCGCCAAGCCCCAGAAGGAGCTGAGTCCCGAGGAGCAGCTGGAGCTGAGGCGGAAGATCAACAGCAGGGAGAGGAAGAGGATGCAGGACCTGAACGTCGCCATGGATGCCCTGAGGGAAGTCATGGTGCCTTACGCTTCCTCCTCCTCCTCTCCCTCTCAGTCGCATGCGCCCGGGGCCCCGCCGGGCCGCAGGCTCTCCAAAATCTCCACCCTGGTTCTGGCCAGGAACTATATCCTCCTCCTGGGCTCGTCTCTCCAGGAGATGCGCCGGCTGCTGGGGGAAGTGAGCATCGGCATGGGGGTGAACGCTGGGCCTGTCCCTCGACTGCTGTTTGCCGGTGGGTGGCCCCTCATTGCGGGGCCCGGCCAGCTCCTCCTCACCCACGAGTCCCTCATCTCCTCGACCACCTCTTCGTCGTCGGCTTCTTCTTCCGCCGCTTCACTGTCCTCCTCAGCTGCTAAATGTGCCCCGCGTCCTCCAGGCCACATGGAGGCCTCGCTGGCCCCAGTGCAGTGGAGCTCCGTGGGGGCCGCAGGTGGGGCCCCCTGCCCCTGTGGCGTCTGCAGGTTGCCCAGATTCAACCACTCCAAACCTGCTCCCAGATTCCCAAAGTGAAGACTCGAAGCTTGCAGGGGATTTCTTTATGATTGTTACACATTATGCAAGCTTTTTATAGGAATTAGTATTTTTCTAACAGTTTAACGTCTTTGTAAAATGTTACTACACTACTTACAGTTTAGTTCTGGTTTTATCCGAGCACATTATGCTGTTCTGCTTTGTATTATCTGTATGTTTAATCACATATTCTTGGTTTTAACATGGCATTATTTTTCTTCTTCTTCATCACAGACAAGCAAGAACCTCATTCGATGAGATTTTTCTTGTTTATTGACTGTAACGCACATTTCCAATTACTGACCGAACTACGTCCAACTATTGTAAATTGTTGAAATTGTAACAGAAATCAAAAATCTTAGTATGACTTTAAATTGAATCAAATGCTGCTGTAAGCTGCGAATTTTAGCTACGGCTGCAGAGCAATCAGTTTTTACCTCTTTCTGACGAACCTGAACACGTTCCGATTTGTTCTGTATTTTGGTTCCCATCTTTATATTGTTTAAAGCGACATACTCAGCAGAAAGAGTCACAAAATAAAATGTTTTGCTTCTGCATTTTTGCTCAAATTACTTCCAGGCGTTTGAGATTTGAAATAGAAATGTGAGCTAAGAAAATGATGCCTGTGTTAAATATAGAAATTTTTTATGTGCTTGTGATGCGTTTACTGTCTTTGCTAAGTTCTAAGTAAAAGTAAAAGCGCAGCTTCATGAAACATTACAGAAAACAACAAACAGATGCGCTGGTGGAACTTTGTGTGCGGAAGCTGAACATTGTCTTTAAATATTTAGAGTTCCCCCTTTAATGTCTTCCTGAAGTAAATCACGGATCTACCAGTCTCTTTCCTCCATGCAGAAAATAAAGTTTAAATTCTGCAGTACAGACTAAATGAACCAAACCAAATGGTGTTGAAAGTCCATGCAGGGATTTGAACTCAGAACCTTTTTGCTCAGAGGCAAACATCTCTTCAGCGGAGCCCTGCAGAGATGTTGGCTAAGGATAAAAAGATGATCAAAATAAAATTAATGAAAGGCAACAAAGTCTCACAATGTCTGAAAGGGAGTAGTAGCTACTTTACAGGTGTCTCTAAATAAATTAGAGTTTAATTGATTAAGTTCATTTACTTCTACTGATTCAACTCAAAAAGCAAACTCTTTCATCACAATAGATCTGAGGTGTTCCTGAAAGTCAAACATTACATGCGAAACCTAAAACGTTTTCTCCTGATGATAAGGAAGACTACTGACTCAGCATTTGCCCAACAGACAGAAGAGTTATTCTTTTATGCATGTTTTTTTTTTTTTTTTTTTTTTAAGTTTAGTGGAAGAAAAACACTGGGTTAGAAAATAAAGTACACCAGCGATTGCCGCCTTGAGAGGATTATTAAGAAGCAAAGCCCTTTTAAGAGTTTGTGGGAGATTCACAAGGCGTGGACTGGACCTGGAGTCGGACCACCGCACACACAGTTTACATCCAGTGGCTGAAAGCCCTCTTCTCAGAGGAAAGTAAATGTTTAATAATTCAGAAATCAAGGTAGCAGACTTAGGAGTGGAGATGCGCAGGTCCATCCAACAATCGGTCAATTTTTATTTGTATAGCACCTTTCAGCAACAAAATCATAAAAACACAGAAGAAGTTAATTGAAACATTACAATTTTTCAAGTGCACATCAGATTGTTGGTGAATTTGTCATTGATTGTGTTTCAATAACAACTTTACACAGGTGGGTTTTTAGTCTTGATTAGTAGATCAGTTTTTAATCCAGTCCAGTGTGAAGGTTTTTGCACTCGGTGGCCATTTTTGGAGCCATGACAGCCACAAGTCCAATATCTGCTTACAAGTTTGACCGAAATGTTGATTTGATGTTCCAGTAGGTCTTGGCAGCTGAAGCTTAAACCAGCATGCTGTGACCTCATCGCGCCGCACTGATGCAGTAATTACTGCCAAAGCAGCACCAACCAAATGTTGAGTGCAGAGGATGGTTCTCAACAGACCGTCTTTTCTGAATTAAAAACACCTTTTTTTAAATTATTCTTAATCACAAGACCATCCAACGTGTTAAAATGCTTTTGAAAAGTTCATTTATTTCATTCACTCAATTCACGAAGTGAAACATTACATAGATTAACTACACGCACTGATTGTTTCAAACCTTTATTTCTGTTAGCTCAGATCATTTTCTGCTTCCAGAAAATAAAAATATGGCATTTAAGATTGAAATGCCATATTATCGCAATAATTAAGAAAAACAAAAGACATTTTTAATAGTGAAATGTGGGTTTAATTAAAAGCAAAGAGTACTTTGCATTTGACAAAAGAGCCTCATCGGAACACATTCTAACTTACTGAATATAACTGTGGATTCATATTTTCTGAGGATCTGAGTTTCAGCCATAATTATCAAATTGAACAGAAATAAACACTTGAAACATTTCACTCTGTGTGTAAATAAGCTGTACGGTTTGGGATTTTCACTTTTTCAGTTGAATTACTGAAACAAATGAAGTTCTTGATCGGGTTAAAGTATTTTAGTGTTTAGTCTGAAGTCTGGTCAGGTTGTTGTTCAAATCAAGATAACAGTCTGTGAAGGATGATCAGCCTCGTCTGTAGTGGTAAAATAACCCAACTTCTCTTTGGGTTTGGGTTAAAGAAACGTGACTGCCTTACAAATCTACTGTCAAATATTTTCATCGCAGTTTGCATCTCTGTTCTGTCATGCGTAGATGCTTCACCTTCTGCAAAGATTCAGCTTACAAGGATTCAGGAGTAAAAACCTGCTACGGTTTTTGGAGTAAAACTCCAAATGTTTCACTTTAACCATTTCTGACGCGCTGCAGATGCTGACAAGATGCTGACAAGATGCTGAGTTAAAAATCTCCTCCTCCCCCTCCTCTTAGTGTCAAATGAAACCGGTGAAACAGTCCTCATCTTTGCCCCCCTTTCATTGCTCCAACAAGCAAAAGATCAAAACCGGCCCGTGTAATTACCGCCGCGCTGAAAGAAGGCCTTTTGATTATTAGCCCCCTCTCGCTCCTCCAGCCGCAGATTCTTGATGTCTCTATGTGTCGAGGAGCCAGGACGGGTGATCCTGTGCTACTCATTGCACTCTTGCTACAATATGTTCAAACACCCAGAAAATGTGTTGCGCAGAATGGAGGGGTTCACTCCTGAAAACTCGCCACCCCTCTGGAAGAAAGCGGGCAGCCTCCTCCTCCCGTAGGAAGGGGCGGGAAGAGGTGAAGTCGAGGACGACATTTTCACCGACAACCTGGACCTCCGCGTGAATAACAGCAATGAGAATAATCATAATGCTTTATATATCTATATATATAGATATATAAATATATAAAAATGGTCAAAATAATTGCCACCCTGGAATAAGAGGATTATGGAGGGGGGAGATATGTGAATGGTGGAGAGTGAAAAGGGACGGGAATCTGTCAGCGTCAGCGAGGACAAAGGAGGAGCTGGATGCTATTAAGTGAGATTAAGCTAAATAAGGCTTGATATTTTTTTTTTCTTTAAGGAAAAATGAGGATGGAGAAGTGGGTGAGAGTGAAAGAAGAGGAGAAGAGGAGGAGGAGGAGGAAGAGGAGTGGTGCTTCTGATTTACAGATCAAAGTGAGATGGCCCAAAACTTCACGTCTTTCATTTACATATAGCTGCTTTATTTCACCCCAGGGATTAGCTACCTTGTCATTTTCTCCGGATGGCTCTCCACTCGCTTACCTTTGCTCACCATCCATTTCCTCCTGCTCTCAGGATGGTTCGGCCCTTCTTCTCCTTCTCTCTCTTTTTTCTTCCTTTCAAGCCGGCCTCCTTAATTTCTCCCCCCACTCATTCTCTACTCGTTCGCTGAGCTTCTCCAAGAGGCTCTCACTTTCTTGTGTTTGGAGGTCTCATTGTTGGAGCGACGCAGGGGTCTGGTCAGTCTTTGTGTGAGCACTTTAACTCATCTCCATTTCATCACTGTTGTTCAATGGGGCGAGGAGAGCGTGTGGGACAATACACACACACACACACACACACGCACACAGAGGACCCCCACCACAACCACACACACAGCACATATCCTAAAAAGTTGGCCGATTTTCAGCAGACTTCTGTTTTTCAAATGAAAATCTTTTGGAAAAACTGATGAATTTTTTTAAAGATTGCTGCACAAAACGTGCTGCAGCAGCTTTTTCCACAAAATCAGTGCTTATTCTATAAATAAGTACTATACTGATAAAGCTTGATAACCTACAGTGTTTTGGAAAGGTTTTCTTTTTACATTATGTCTCATTACATCTTCAGTCTCTTTTATTGGGTTTTAGGCGAAATGCCAACGCAAAGTAGTGAATAACTGTCAACAGGACAAAATATCTGATTCCCAAACTGTTTGCAAATCGTCACCTTTCAAAATAATGGTCTAAATCATTTGCTGCCAAAAAAGATTTTGGGAAAATAACAACAAACAAACAAACTAACAAACTATATACGTATATATATATATATATACGTATATACATATATATATATATACTGTATATATCACCACCTCTTTCTTTCCAAAAGAAATAGGCAAAAAATTGAGCACTTATTAAAGGCTATTATTTTAGGAAGGTGATGAAATGAAAACCTAGTAACATGCATATGTATTTACACCTCTTTTAATCTAATACCCCTAAACAAAATCCAATGCAGCCACTTTCCTCCATAAGCCCCCTAAAATCAGCTCATGTGGCAGAAAGTGTTATTAGTACACTCTACAAATCTGGATTTTAAGAAGAATATTGCTTAGAAGAAAGCAATCATTGAAACTTAGCAACAGGAAGTCCCAGCTGGCATGTGGAAGAAGGCACTCAGGTTGGATGAGACCAAAATGAAACTTTTAGGTCAGCATGCAAACCGCTACGTGTGAAGGAGGAAGACTGCATGTCGTCCTGAACACAACGAACCCACAGTGAGACACGGTGGAGGCAGTATAAATCTGTGGGGACTGTTTTCTCTGCAAAGAGGCAGGGTAGCTGATCACAGTGGATAGCGTGGGTGGAGCTATATGTTTGGCAGTTGTGAAACAAAATGTGCTTCGCCAACAACACAGTACATCATTGAATTCAGAGTCTAATAGAATCGAGGGGAAAATATGTAAACATTGTCCAGAAACGGTGAACATTCTCTGGGGATGAACTCATCTCTGTGGTCAGGTGAATGAAGCCATGTTTTAGAGTAGACGCTGTAGTGACTGGAGGTAATTTGTGATAAATAGGACATTTGGGGCCCTATACGACCTTGACCTGACTCTTAAGTTATGCATTTCATATAGCAAAATGCTGTTCTCTTCGCCAGTACAGCTGTTGCACATCTTGCATAGCAGCAACAACCATAAAGGAGCAGCATTGTGTGTTTTTCTAATACATAGTGTTATTCTATAGCATAATCAAGTAACTATGTTATCTTCAGTTGTTATAAAAGTGCTATATATATATATATATATATATATCAAATATGAAATTCTACTTCCTGATTTAACACCTTGAAATCTGGCCTCTGTCTCTTTAAAAACTCCTACTCTTTCTGAGATTCCATCTTCAGGAAGTCGTTGCAACATCGCTCTGCTATTAACCCTTTGAGAACCTTTTCACCAGAAGTCGTAAAAATGATCTGCGCAGTTCTATCAGGTGTTTGCCAATTGCTGCCAGATAGTTTGAAGGAGCTCAGTGGGTGAGTTGCAGGGGAGGAGTGCTTGGAAACTCAGAAAATGCATCTCTGAGGAGGAGCTGCGCCTTGAAGGCGGAGCTAGGTCCAACCAGGCGTTTTGCACAGTGGTTGTGATGGGAGATTAAGAGCTTTATCAAAAATGCATGAAAGAATCAAGGCAACACCCCGGGTATGTGTTTGATAAGGGGATAACATTTTAACATGATGTAAAGCTCAAAAAGCCAATCTAATATCAGTATTGACTTTTATCTTTTATCTGTTCATCTGCTTTAAACAGCACAAAGAAAAACATAAAATAATTACTTTCTTGCTTTTACTGTAGCAAAAAAAGCAACCCATCTTTGAACTCTTTTAGTGGATTCACGACTAACCTGTTTTCTGTTCTACCAATCATTCCAAGAAGGTTTCTGTAATATACAACTTACCAAATGACAAGCGTCATCAGGAATAGAGATTCAGTCAGAAGAGACGCTCTCAAAGATGTTTACTCACTTGGATATTACCAGAGGTGTTCAGCTGCTTTATCTCCAGCCCTAAATACAGATGGTACTCATTGTTTCCCTCTTTTCCAGCCTCTCATCTGGAAGTGTTTGTCTCGGCCCATTGTCGTACTGTTTCGTAGCTCTTAAGCAAGTCAACGTGGGGAGTCCTTGGCTAAGGAAGTCTTCAGCCATAAATTTCATCTCTACAATGAGTGGAGCGCAGGGGCTGGTCAAGACCCCCATTTACTTTCTAACCCAGCTTTTATTCGTTCCCTGCCTCAACAACATCAGGCCCTCCTGTGCTGCTGTCCCACCCTGGCGTTCCCAAATCCCCTCTGTCTCCCCCGTCTTTCTCAGACCGGGGAGATATAACGGGGTTACCGCTGAGTCTGCCGGCCCGCTCATTAAGCTTCGTGTTCTCTCCCATCCATCCCAGCACGCCGTCCCATTCACACCAGAGCCCTCATTACAACTTTACAGGCCGCCGTCAACCAACACCTCATTACACCCGTCGGCCATCTGAAAGACGGCTCGAGGTTTGTGTGTGTGGTCTTTACAAAATCTGAAATGATTGAGCAAGATTAGCTTATTTTCCGCTAATATTTGGATTTTTGTTGGTTGAGAAGCAGGTGGTGCACAATTAACCTTAAAGGTATGGACTGCAAGTTTAACAATCACATCCACAACAGTTTGTAGCAAAACGTCGCGTCTGCTCCTCATCAATCAAGATAAAATCATGTCAAAAGTTAGAATTAACGTCAAACTGAGTAACAATGTGTCACTGAAATTGTCTTAAAACCCCAGACAGTAAAAAAAGAAAAAGAAACTTGAATATTGTTGGCATTTACATGCAAGATCTCGTTCTCTGAACTTAAAATAAAATATATTAGCAGATTTCAAAGACAATGTAAAACTTATGACGCAAATAACTTTATAAAATGCCGCTGGATGTCTCTGTGTTTTTATAACTCACACACATTTTAACAATAGTACTTTTGAAATATAGCTTTAGAATATTTCTTAAAACTTACAGAGAAATGCCCGTCATGTTCAATAAATTAGAATTTGTATTTTGTCAAATTAAAAGTATCTTTTGAAAACAAAATCCTAAAAGCAGGTGCTAAACATACTTATTGTTAAATATACATTTCTGTGTTAAAATGTGGTTTTAGTGATTTGATGTAATGTTTTAATTTGAAATGTCATGTTTTCATTAGCAGTAAGGGGAAAAGGATCATAATACAAATAAAGGCTTTCAAGCGTCCATCCGTATGTAATTAATCTACATGTGTTTCACTTAATGATGACCTGCAGCAGATGTGAAAGTGCTTGTTGGTCAACCAGAAGAGAAAACTATAGTTTCTATGGGAGTTTTGGAGGATGAAACATTTATTTTTCGAGAAAAGTAAAGTGCAGACCAGACTTTAGTTTGCCACAGAGAATGTAGACAAAGACCAAGACCTGTGGAATGACGATGCTTCAACAGAAGACTCAAACGTCGAACCGTTTGGACACCACAACAGAGAAAGTCCAAGTCCAAGAAAATAATTTCATGCCAACTCTGAAGCATAGAGGTGGAAGTGTCATGGTTTGGGAAAGCTTTGTGACAACAGGAACTGACCTTGTATGCTGTGAGGATAGTTGATGCTGTCTGTACAAAAAACAGGACAGATGTTACAGTCGCTGACCACTAGGGGCGCTCTTCATGAGACAGCTTGTGGGTTTCAGATCTACCTGGCTGCCACAGGTGAGATGTGTTGCAGCTCGTCAACTACTCCATAAAGAGCTCCATCTCAGACACTGAAGCTTAAAGCTTCTCTGTGTTCACTTCTTTTATTTGCTCTTGTTTGATGTTTTTTTTCTTTTTTGTGCCTAAATTAAAACATAAACTGTTCTTTCCGATGACATACTAGTGTGTGGAGGGTTATAACAACAACCAAACAAATCACCTCAAAGCAACCTTTCTCAGAGATTGGCCATATGGAGGACTGATCCTGCCAAAATTGTCAATAAAAGTATTATTTGTGTGTTGATAAAGAAGTGGGAAATATTGCAAAGAAAATGAAAATAAAAACTTTCCCAACTTATTATTTCAATCTTGATGTTGACCAAAAGGAGAGAAGCTGACTCTCCACCTTTCACTAAGAGACAAAGAGGAAACATTAAAGGAGAAAATAACTTAACATATGATTAAATAAATAGTGACAATAAAGAAAGAGATATTGAAAAAAATGTAATAACATTTGGAAAATTGTTATTTAAATCTTTAATAACATTTGTTACTAAATTGGAAAATCAAATAACAGTGACAATGTCAATACTATTGAAAATGAAAAACTAATATCAATTTATGCCTCACTGTATAATCAAATGAGCTTTTATTTCTTATTTTTTTAACGCAATATTTCCCACAGGGATCACGTTATCAAACTATTTATTTCTAGTCTTATTGCCAATTTTGGCAGGATCAGTCCTCCATACATATCGATGGCTGAAAATAGAACTGACATTTTAATGGCTGTCCACTTTTTTCCACACAATTACCTCTAAAGAACCAGATTTTGTGGATCACTTGGTACGACTATGAAGAAGATATACAGTTATGTGCCAGAGATTTAACTGAAAACCAAATCAATAAACTTTCTTTTGTCTGTTAAATGAATTAAATACCATTTTAAATAATCCATGACCAAACAATTGTTTCAAACCTTCGCCTATGAGTGCATTACATTTAGTTTCACACCTATTTGCACTATTTGACTAGAAGTGAATCATTTTTTTTTACCTAAAAAAATAATAGTAATAATAAAAAAGAACTTAAACAGGTCTTTGTGAAATGTAAAGACGTTTGTTGTGCGAAGCTGTTTGAAAGCGGTTAATATATGCAAGAATAAAGCTCTGGTGCGTTGACAGTGCGCCTGTGTGTGAGCGTCATTGTGGTAATGAACCCCTGGCCCTTAGTTTGCCCTCTGACCCCTCAGTGGCCTTGGAAGCAGGAATTCCAGTTAACACATCACAGATCAGCTCTCTTTTCTTCTCGTTTTGTGTTCCTGACGCTTGTCGCCAAACGTCGGCTGGGCGTCGCCGGGGCCTGACAGCCACCGGCCCGCTCCCCTCCTCTGTTTTCCTCTCCTCTTTCTCCCCTTCCTTTCTCCCATTCTTCTGTTTGGGCTTCTCCTTTTTGCCTCCTTTTCTGCTTAATTGAGTTGTTTGGCAGGCGGGCTTGTCAGACAACACCGTCTATGTGGGGAGTCTGAGGGCCACAGAGGCGCCCGTCATTGTGCTCCCAAAGACGGGTTAGTTTTTCACCGTTAGCCCTGCATGAGTGAGCATGGCCCAGATCAGGACTGGGCGGGGCTGGGATTAAATGTATGACATATCAACAAGCAACTTCTTTGTTTTGCTTTTTTCCCTCTCTTCTAATAACAAATTAATCAGATAAAAATAGGTGCAAGGTGGAAGTGCTTTTCCTTCCAACTCAGCGTAGTTATTTTTCTACAAATTGTGTGGCACGGTACAAGTGTGATTGCACCAAATGGGTGAAATGAAGAAAAATGCTAAAAATCCAATTTTTTGAAATTCAAAACAGGATTTTTTTTGTTTCCTAATGAAGCTTCCTGCCTTTGAGAAATGTGAGTGTCTCTTTGGTTTTAAGTGCTCCGCAAACCCATAAATATCTTCCCCATATGAGAGGGGAGAGTTTTGTGAAGAAGGCAAACACTGACTGTGAGGGGAGTCATCAATCATGACGGCGTTGTGAGAACGACTCTTTATGCTGCTTCATCTAAGTAAACTTCTCAGAAGAACCGTCCTTAGGCCAGCAAACAATTAAAGCCGGAGTTTCAATTGTACTATTAGCTTATCTAGAGAAACTACTCGTTACCTTAGATTATCAGAACAAGAATCCAGAGAAAACCTAGTTCATAAATCACAGACTACTTATTCTTAAACATGGGGTTATACTTTTTTGTCTTCTTTTTTCTTCATTTGCTCTTTCCCTTGGTTTGTCGTTTTCTTGTATTTCCTTTTAATTCACGTAAAGCACTTTGAACTGCCTTGTTGCTGAAAATAAGCTCTACAAATGAAATCGCCTTACCTTACGTTGCCATTAAGAAGGGGTCAGATATATCATGATCATGAGACAATCCTTAAGAACAAGACAAGATTTTAGCTCTGGAGAAACTAAAAATTGCCCCTTTTTTGTTCTCACAAGTCACAACTGGTGTTTTATAGACTCTAAGTGCACTTTAAAATGTTCTTATCTGTATTTTATTACCCCTTTTATTGAGTTTTATGCCTATCTAATTCTAGGACAGTCCTAATGCTTAAAGATCCATCTTGGTTTGGACTTTTAGGTTGATTGGTCTCTCTATGTTGTCTTTAGGTATGAGTCTGTGTGTGTGTTGGCTTGTGCATGCAGGCGTGCGTAGGTGTGTGTGCATGGTTGTTTTTCTTACGATGGCAGCCTGTGCAAGGCACACCCCATCTCTGACCGAGTGACCACTGAAGATACACACAAGTCATCTCAAAAGTTTTTTAAAGTTAATTTTCTCCTAAGATCCCAAAGGTTTTTTTTAGTCTTTGGCACCAGCGGCTCTATTTACTTTGATTCAACATCAGACAACAGTCGAGGCTGATTCGTCTATACAGGTAGTCTACCACTACTTCTACTAAAAAAAACTTTTAACACATTTTTTATGTATTCTTAAACAATATATTTCCAATATGTGAAAGTTGGAGTCAGTAGGTCAGACCTCAAAGAGAACCTGAAGTTGGTGTCAACCAAGAAAAGCCTGCCTAATGCATCTAATGCATCTAATCAGAATAGTGAATGATTACTGATCGTGTTGATTCCCGGAGAGTATTTTTGTGCTTATTTTTAATGCAGGTAAACCCTTCACCCCCACAGTTCACTGCAGCTGCAATACACATGGTTTGACTGTAAAAACTAGACGTTGGATCGGAACTTGATTTCCACTACTACTGTTTGTGTCAACTTCCTCCATAAAATGCAGCCCCAGAAACATAAAACCAACAGCGCAAACATACAGCAAGTTAATCAGTGAAATCAATAAACCACAAACCGGTTTGGGTTCTGCTGTCGTTCCTCAATCTTCTTGCTTTGTGTATTTTATTTTTCTAATTTGGGACCTTTAGAGAAACACTTTGATGAGTCCTCGGACCTGTCCATCTGCTCGTGCACCCACACACACATACACACACACGCACACGCCCACACACAAGCCAAAGCACGCAGTCAAGGGCAAAGGGGAATCTTGATCTGAGTGTGCGTGTGTGTGTGTGTGTGTTTGAGAATTGTTTTTCAAAGGGGGTACCGTGTGAGTCAGTTTACATGATACAAGGTCTGGACCAGAGCCACAAGATTTCAACTAACTCCCAAAGGCTGCTTCACCTTTCCTTACTTTCATATTTCACAGATGCATCCACAAACACACACGCATGCACACCCACACCCTTAAAGTTGCTCTGACAGCTACATCCTCCCCTCCCTCTCTGAAACACACACACACACACCCACAAACCCAGCTATCACGCAGCCGTTCCCTTTCTGCTGACCAGCATAAACCCTTAATGCCTCAACCCAAGGACAGCATGCATGTGTACGGGGGTGTGTGGGGGCGTGTGTGTGTGTGTATGTGTAGGGGGGGGTCTGCAGGGGTTTCTGGGGGCCACGGCTCTATCCTCCTCTGCTCCAGCCTGCTGGAATGCCAAAACCAGCCGGCAGGGTCAACGAAGGAGTCAAAACACTTCAGAGGAACGAGGAGAGGGCAGGCGGCGTTGTGCATTTTTATCACACCGTTAACATGTTTCCGAGCCGCCGGACAATGAAACCAAACCGGCTTCAGTTTGAAAGCGTCGACATAAGTTAAAAGGTGGACCGTATTTGTTGCTGTAGAGGACGGGGATGAGGGGGGAAAATACGGCTCAGTGGCACTGAACCTGGAGGTCTGCACCGGCCGTGTTTTCACAGAAATGGCATCTGGTTTGGTTTGAAGAAGTCAACAACTATTCTTGTTGATCTCAAAGAAACTTTCAAAACCCTCCAAATTAAAGGGAGGAGAAAAGAAAAATCACTAAAAAGTGTGCGAATGTGTAAAGCCAGAAAAATTACAAAGATGATTTTGCAAATATTAGCATTCAGCGTCACACTGCCAGACAGGACATACATAAAGATCAAATAAATTTTTTTTTTTATCCTGGCGAATACCATCAGCTGATTTGTTTTTTTTATTCATTTCCTATTTTTTTTAGAATCAAATCCTTTTCTTTTTCTGCATCGGATCTCTCCCTTTTGTGTGTGTGTGTGTGTTATTAAGCCAAGCACTCTGCAGTGGTTTCGAGGCTTTTCTTGAAAAGTGAGAAAACTTTTAATTAGCTTTACAATGCAACACACTGCACCTGCAATAGCCATTTTCGCTGACATCTAGCATGTGCCAAAGGTCATGCAGCGATCCAATCCAGAGCGACCGAGCTTTTGCACAGCAACAGTAACAATATTTCACACATGGCTTCATTATGCAAGAGCAATGCATGTCTGATCATACAACTAGGATGGCAAAGTGTCAAACATTTTGTCTTTTTAGTCACATCAAGTCATAGTTTTCACTGAATGCTACAGATCAGGCGTGTTAAACTCATATTCATTTTGGGCCAATATAAAAAATCTTAATGTTCTTAAAGGGCCGGTTGTGCCAGAATATTTTGATAAAACCAATTAAACTGTTAAAATATCAATAAATAGCTGTTCCTCCACGATTTTGTGATTGTTTCAGTGTTTTATTTTTTGTTTTTTGCTGTCAAACTAGCAGATTTTGTGGTGCCAATTTAGAAATGTTTGTTAGGAATTGATATGATATTTGCTGTTAAATGTGACCTTTTACTACTCACCGTATCAATTATAGACTATGACTTGATCAAGTAAGGCTGAGGCAGCGGTCACTTGAACTCAATGTTTTTGACCAATTTTGAGAAAATTTGCAGTAAAAACCAGAAACAAAAGTGGAGATTTTGTGATTTTGTGTAAATCTTGAGGATTTGTGAAAAACTCGAAGGACTTATTCATGTAATCTGGAGTCTAAAGGGCCACATAAAGAGCTACGGCGGGCCAGATTTGGCCCCCAGGCCTTGAGTTTGACACATGTGCAATAGATCAACGTAGGAGACTAGAAGAATAAATAGGAAGCATAACTTAATGTCCTTAAGCTGCTTTACTTGTTGGATTCAGTCTGTTGAATTATGAATTTTTGCATGAAAAAAAAAGGAAAATACCCTGCAAAAAAAAGAAAAAAGAAAAAGAAATATAGGCTGTGAAGACGCACTTCGTGTGGGTGTGCATGGATGTGTGTTGAGCAGAGCCTCCACCATCCTGAGTCCTCTATTGGGAAGGGCACAGTCCATTCCTCCTGTGTGCAGGTGTCATGGCTGGACCTCTTCATTTGCATATATTTGCATGGTGTCAAACGGAGCGGCTGCTGACAGCTTCCAGAGCCGACTGTCTTCCTGGACCCCGGCCCAATCCTGTCGGCATAGTTACACGGCGAGGCGAAGCGCGGTACGGCCCGGCTCGCAGCCAGGCAGATCAACCTCAAAGAGAGCTCTGGTTGAGAGGCTGCTCGGTCGACAGCCGTCAACACCACCGACCTTCAAATGTCAGGGAGGTTGAGAGAAGAGCATACGTAGCATCCAGCAATTTAGAGACACGAACCGTCAGCGTCTAACGCAAGATGACCAATTTCCACGGGTCAGCTTCAACCACGTCATCGGTGTTTGGGATCCAAACTCGGATCGATGCGTAAAACAAACTGAGGAAACCTCGAGAGCAACAAAGGAAGTCGTATTCTTAAAATGTCAAATGTTTTGAGAGGCAAAAATGCACTCCAAAAACATAAACCCTTACCGAATGTGTTTGGTCTAGTTTTTAGTGGAAATATCTTAGTACACTTGAAACAATGTGAAGTTAACTTACAAATAACTTTTCAGCAAGATATAGGAGTTCGTTTTAAGTCGATAATTCCTTAAAATTGCAGAAAAAGTACTTGTTCCGTTGGCAGATTAATTCACTTGTAACATTTGTCTTATAATAAGTGAAATAATCTACCAACGGAACAAGTGCATTTTCATCATTATCAAGGAATTAGTTGCATAGAACAAGCTTATGTATCCTGCTGAAAAGTTACTTATAAGTTAGTTTTGTCTTATTTTAAGTGTACTAAGATATTTGCACTAGAGGCTCGACCAAAAACACTTTGGAGCAGTTTGTGTTTTTTGTGGTGTGTGACCAAACATCTAAAATGGACTTTTTAGTCAAGAGAACACGCACGTTTTGATGGAGACCACAAAAACACTTCCTCCATATTTGAAAGAGTAACACTACCCTAACGCTCTCACAGTTCCCACTTGCACAGTTGAGCTGCTTTCCAAACAGTTTCTTGCGAGAGTTGCTTTGATTTACACCATTTTGATCTATTATGGTCTAAAACTGAAGTACTCCATAAAGACCTAAACTATAACTGTGGCATCTTTCAGTGGATTGCAAAAATTCGGTGGCCGTTTTCTATCAGCCGTGATGCAGCTTGAGCGCATCAGCCGAAAGAGTTTCTCTAATCTAAAGTTGAAATCGATATCTGTGCTGTTGTGTCAGTGATCCTTAGCTGAGAGGAAAATCAAAGATGACAGAATGCAATAAGCTGCAGGTTTCTTTTTTCTTCCTCTGGTTATTTCCACTGCCTGTCAGCAGCAGGCTCTTGTGCGGTCAGAACTAAAATGATTTTCAACTGACTATGAGTTTTGATGACTATTTATATGGGTTTGCAAATGATATAGTACATTATTAGAAACCTATATGGCGTCATGAAAAAGCCACACTTACTGTTTCAGATCATTAAACAAACTTTGCAAAGACAACCTGAGGAAATATAAAACCCAGTTTATTAAGGAAAGGGGTGGAAGACTGTCTAAACCAATGAGCAATCGATAATTGTTGGTCTTGTTAAATTATGAATTAACTGTGATCATCCGCAGATCTGTCATTTTAAAGGTGACCGTCAACATTAAGAAGGTAATGAAATCTGAAAAAGTAAGATATCATACCTCAGTCTAGTGAGAATTTAAGACCAGACGTGACACAAAATCCCTGATGCCTTGGAACACCAGCGAGCAAAAAGCAAGACCTAGAGCCTCAAAATGGTGAAAACGTGGACCTGTTCCACGTTCTGTAGACGTTCTCCAAGGGAACGTCTACTGCTCATCCCAGAGGTCATTAAAGAGCCGAGAACAACATGTTGAGCGCCGTAGGCCTCACTTGGTCATGATTCAGCAATACGAAACAGACTTGGGCAAAGATGGCGTCCAGGAAGAGGAGTCCCAAATACTATGGTGGTCAGGTAAGAACATGAAGAGCTGTTACATTTGGCCTAAAAACATCTTGGCGATCCTGAAAATTTGCTGTGCTCTCTGAATAAAAGAGTCTTGGGTCAAACTAAGGCAGTATTTTAGAGGAGGAACATCACAGCAAGGCTCGTGCCTGTCTCCAGCAGTCACTGGGCGTGACGCCAGCACATCATCACAGGGAATAGATATATAGATAAACAGATTTACTTTGCTCTGTTTTTCTTCCATGTCCTTCCAATCTTTTCCCTTCACCCTTGCAAATTAACACAACAAACCAAAAGGTGATTCATCTGTCCAGCCTGCGTCTGACACAAACTGCCCTTTACCCCCCTCCACTCACGTCCTTCTGTCCCCAAACACGCTTTTGGCAGTACTTGCCTGGACCTTTCAGAAAGACTTGTTTAGTCCCAGATTTCTGGACAGTAGGTGCCAAGAGACACCGAAGCCAAGGAGTCAAAACCGGGCCCTCTCTCTTTAGTTCCTCCCGCCCTCTCATCTCTGCCTCCTCGGCAGGTGTTTGTCATCCCCCGCTGAGCCAAACAGACGTGTGTTTACCAGTTTACTGTAGCTGGCCGGGGAGGCTTGTCGGCTCGCGGGCCAGCGCTTTGTCTCTCACACTGTGAAACACAACAGCAGTTAGACTTCTCCCTGACAGCATGCTAATCGTCTGATTTAACTCTCCTATGTTTAATCATGAGGGGAAACGCAGGGAGAGAGAGAGATTATGATAATTGCTTCAAAGTTCTTTTGTGTTGGATCCCATCTGCACACTTTTAGAGTAAGGTGTCACTTTCAGCATGTGTGTTTCATCTGCTTATTGAAGACAGTGACAAAATATTTTTTTAGTTCTGTGAGAGGAACCTTTTACTGAGATCCTCCGATAATGAGATGCAAAGAGGTAATTGGACATGAGGAGGTGACCTATTTCCTTTTTCGCTTACTTTCAGGGATTTCGAAGTTCACCAGTCCTGGTCGGTGCAGGTAAGACATGAAGAATTACGGTGTTTCCAGAGGAATCTAGGCCCGTTTGGGAGTCGGACGCACTTTCGACTACCACAACATTTGGAGGGATTTTACAGACACCTACAGTGTGACGAGCCGCTGCGGCAATCCGAGCTCTCTGTGACGGAGACAATGCCGGGGCTATTCGACCACAGGCGCAGAAGTGTCGAGGCCATCTGTCTGCATGCTCGCACAGAACAAACATTGTGCTACACACAAAGACCCGCCCACACACTCACACGAACACCCCCACACCCCCACACACACACACACACCCACACACGAGCACACGCAAACATACACCGCTGCCACCCCACAATTAACCAAAATCAACCCATATAGTGTGTGGAAATGTCCATTCCATAGAGTGAGCTCAATATCAACATCTACATAAAAGAAAATGCACTTTTTTGCGTAAGCCAGAGCACATTTGTACTGCTCAACTTTAAATAAAAACTTTTATTGTAGAAGTTTGCTTTTTTTTTTATATAGAAACTTCAGACGTGTTTCAACCTCCAGACCTGGAACGTTTTTCTCAGAACTTGGTGGCGGAGTGATGGTGGTCCAGTCGGGTATTTCTGCTTGATGTCCAGCACTGATTACAGACATTGAACCAAGATTTTCAAATTGGATATTTCTATTTTAAATGCTGCCTTTTTCTCATTGCTGAGTCTTCTGGACTACAGTGAAGCTGAAAAGCATTTGTGGACAATCTTTCTGCTACTTTTTCCGTATAGCTGCAGTTGTCTACAGTAAGTTGAACTGTAAACACTTTATGATTGTGATTATTTGCAACGCGAATTAGTGCAGAAACAGAATTTCTCACACAAATAGCATTTTGGGGGCATGCTGTGGTGGCACAGGGGGTTAGCACGCCCCACGTTTGGAGGACGCGGTCGTCGCGGGCGACCTTTGCCGCATGTCCTCCGCCCTCTTTCCTGTCTGCCCTACTGTCGCAAAAAATACGAGCCACTAGCGCCGCAAAAACTCTTCGGAGAAAAAAATGGAGTAAAACAACAAACAAAAACAAATAGCATTTTGGGTAAAAAAAAAAAAAAAGTGGGTTAAAGGAAACAATCGAACAAACATAATCAACTTCTGAGACCGTTTTCTGCTGGGAGATACAGCTTTGCAGAGATATAAAAAGTTTCAAGTTTAATGTTACTTCCAGGTTTGCTCTTCTGTCATCTGCTAATGCCACATGTTTCCCACAGGATCTGGAACTGAGATAACTAGTTAAAGTCTAAGTACAACTTAACTAACTTTTCATTCAGAACAGAAGCCTCTTAGTCCACAATGTTTTCTAATGGTTGTTATGGAAACCCTCTCCTCTGCTTTAACTATAGTAGACCAAAACACTCTATCTCACTTAAATGCAATGTTCTCTTGTCTTTCCCACTTTGAAGCTTGGCTGTAGCTCTGTACATCATGGGGTGTTTTAACAAGAAGTCATAGATGATGTAAAAGTTCCCAAACACTCTGATCGAGTTAAAAAGTAAAGAATAAGTTGAATGAAAACGCCAAGTCGACTGTGTGAAATTGACCTATTAAGAAAATATAAAATATATATTGATCTATTGATTCCTATAATCCCTGTGAAGCAGCCAGTGTGTTTTAGGTTAGCACACATTGCTGATTTTAGTCAACTTTATTTCATTTAAAGTAAAATAAAAGAAGGAAAAGTGTAAAAATGACAATATGATCGTATTAGTGAAAAGGTTAGTTTTTGCTAATACTGACACAACTCACCATACGTTCCCCGACTGAACCGTCACAGACACACAGAGACCTTTATAAGTACCATCCAGCGAGCAGAGACAAAAGGTGAATGTGTTTCTGTTCATGTGCAAAACAGAAGAATGAGATCGGGTCAACATACAGTCTCAGTCACAGATGAATATTGAAAAGGCTGCAGCTTGAGGGAGATGCTTCTGTTCTGTGTGCGTGTATGTGGGGGTGTACCAGGGGGTGTGTGGGGGTGTGTAGGTGTGTACTTGTATGTAACCTATAGAGGCCCATTCTAACCATTTTCATCAACAAATGGAGGTTTATTGTAGAACGTGAGGACATTTTCCTGATCTTCACGTTTTTCCAAATAGTGTAATCAGATAAGATTATTTGTTTATTAACACTGTGGCATGCCTTTAACTTGTCTCCAGTTGCCATGGTTACCTACCGTTATCTTGCTGTCTTAACATTAGCTAGAATTCTGTTAGCAACCAGCAATTCAAGAACAACCAGCAATTCAAGAACAACCAGCAATTCAAGAACAACCAGCAATTCCAGAACAACCAGCAATTCCAGAACAACTTGTCATGAAACGTGGAGTTGTAGTGGTGAGGATTAACGCGGTGGACCCAGGTTGTAGTGTGCAATTATGATTTCTATGATAAAGTATACAAAATCCAGGAAGCACAGAACAGACACAGGTGGAACAACCAGCAATTCAAGAACAACCAGTTAAACCAGAACAACCAGGAAGTCAATGGAAAGTCCACGCAAACATGTATGTGTGTGTGTGTGTGGGGGGGGGGGGTGGGCGTGCGTGTGTGTGTGTGTGTGTATGTTGGAGAGATATCAAATACAGAAACAGAAATAATAATGAAATAGAGACTTTGTGGGGCTTTGTTTCCCTAGGTCCCAGATTACATCCTATTGGTATCTGTCATTATCTGCTGATGATTTGAGTTTAATATGACTATGGAATGCAGCTTTTATTGTCTTTTTCTCTATTTATCAGTTTTATTTATACAATAAATTTGAATGTTTTGAATAAACATTTGCTAAAGGCTGAAAAAAAGAGGGCATGAAGACTACAGGAAACACAAGCAAAAAAATCAGTTTTCACATAGGATGGGGATTGTTGTTGGTTATAATTGCTTAGATTTGTTGATTTCCATAGACGTGAAAAGTGTTTCAGATTCATGGTTCATCTTAGTGAAGAGAGACAGAAACAGTCTATTTATAAGTGGAAAAAACTTGGACATTTTCTAAGCTCGTGAAGCTGAAATCGTTCAACTCTTGGACCTCAGAAACTTCCAAGTTTTTTCTAGGAAAAATTTCTGAGAATAATCTCAAAAATGGACTCCTTTCTTTTCTCTCTGCGGTCGCCTCGTAACATACCAGCTCAGCAGCAACGATGATCTTTTATGCCCTTCGTAAACATGTAATCTGTTATTTCCCAAATGTTTGTCTTTGCAGCAGAGACACTGTCAGCTTGTTCTCACTGTAAACACAAGCCGATTTTGTGCAGGGGTGTGTGTGTGGGGGTGTGCGTGTGTGTGTGTGTGTGCTCAAAGTCCTCATTCAGTGTATCATATCAATGTAAAGACAATACAACCAGACAGACCAAACACACACCTGCAACCACACAAACAGAGCAGCCTCTCATGTCCGACCCTGAATGGTGTCACTTCTTTCTTTCCATGTCTTTATTTTCTTTCTTTATTTCTGCCTTTTCTTTTCTTTTCTTCCTTTCACCGATTCTTAAGACTGGCAGCAACAGGCCGACCACTATGGCTGGCGTACCATCAGCCTGACGTGCACAGAGAAGCCCCTGTGTTCAGTGCAGGAGACAGTTGGCGGTAACAGTGTAATTCACAGTGAGTGCTGTCACAGTGAGGGAAGCAGAGACACATTCACTGTCCAACAGATGGCTCGTACACGTCGCACTCTCTGAAAACCTTCTATTCTCACACTCGGATGCTTCAAGGAGCAGCAACTGCTTCAATGCTTGTTTGTTTTGCCCGGCGATGACAGAAAACACATTTAACCAGCTGGAAAAATGCAGCGATAAATCTTCAGCGAAAACAGAGACAGTTGGACATTGACTAGTCCCCATAAATGCAATAAGTCAATTTTGAATGGTTTTAGTAGTAGAATTTCTGTCAGAAAAGGAAGAATATATATTTTTGGGTTGAAACTTGCAATCTTATTATTTTTCATTTAATTTATGAACACTTCCATGTGAACATTTAGAACATTTGTGTATAAGGATACTTAATGTCAATTTTAACAACGCTTAAAAGTTCAAGAAACATAACCAAGCAATTAAATAATAAGAAAGTACAATTTAAAGCCTTTTTTAAATGTGACAGCATATGCTGTTTCTGGTGGAAATTCAAAACATTACCCAGGTGTGACCATCCAAATTAGTCTGAAAGAAGTCTCTAAAACTCCCAAAATATATCATTGTAGGACCTACAACAGACTGATACTGCCGATATGTTCAATCAGGCAGAGGCTGCACAAGTTTAACTTTCCCAATTCACTGTGGGAACCGAACCAAACCCTTTGAGCAGCCTGTTTACCTCCTTGCCTGTGGTGGCGCTCCACCAAGAACCACTGACACGAAAACCTCTGACGAAGACACCGGCAGCAACTTCACAAAATGTAAACAAAACAATGAAGTGACGTCAGATTTTAGTGGTTGTAGGAGCCATAGACCCCTAGCCGTTCCTCCCTTCAGCGTAAGACTCACACATTTCTGTTTTGGTTGTATTTACCCAGAATGCCCTGCGCTGTAGTTCATAGCAGCTTCCAGTCCACTTAGCGTCCACATATATAGTACAGACCAAAAGTTTGGACACACCTTTTAATTCAATGAGTTTCCTTTATTTTCATGACTATTGACATTGTACGTAGATTCACACTGAAGGCATCAAAACTATGAATAACACATGTGGAAATATGCACTAAACAAAAAAGTGTAAAACAACTGAAAATACCCCTTATATTCTAGTTTCTTCAAAGTAGCAACCTTTTACTGTGATTACTGCTTTGCACACACTCTGCATTTTCTTGATGAGCTTCAAGAGGTAGTCACCTGAAATGGTTTTCACTTCATAGGTCAACCTGCCCTGTCAGGTTAATAAGTGGGATTTATTGCCTTATAAATAGTCATGAAAATAAAGAAAACCCATTGAATTAGCAGGTGTGTCCAAACTTTTGGTCTGTACTGTATATTCAGGCTTTGGACCTTGCAACATGATAGTGACCCCAAATAAACCAGTCAAACCTCCAAAACCTGGCTGACATCTGACAAGGGGAAAATCCTGTGTCGGGTCAGAGTTCAGAGCTTGATCTCATTGAGATGCTTAAAGGTGACTTGAAATGAGCGACATTCAAGAAATCCCTCAAACATCTCGCAGCTAGAAGTGACGAGTGGGGCAAGCTTTTCACAGACCGATGTCAGATAATGGTAGATGGAAACAAAAGTGTAGGATGCAAAATCTGTGTCTTTTTAATGAATAAAATGAGGTTAATCTTTGCACTTATGTGCAATTAAATCACTCTGATCTAGGAACAAATGAAGAAATAGGATTCCATATCAAGATGTGAACATTTCTTAATAAAGATAATCCGATGTTTCCAGGACTTTTTTTTTTATCTACCTAAATGTAAGAATCCTAGTTATTTCTTTACTTTCAAGACAACATAAACGTAGGTGGTCAACAACAACAACAACTTTTACTCTTGGAGAAAGAGTAAAAGGAATCATATGCTCTCACATCACAGCCCTAAGCTGCTCCTTCTGCTCTATAAAGGCAAATCAAGCTGGCTAAAGTTCACGGTAGCTGTGAAGAGCGCTGCTGGAGCTCTGCGTGAAATCTTGGAAAGTGACGCTGGTCAAGGAGAAAAACAGCAGACTCAATCTGTGGTTGATGTGGCTAATATGCTCCCCGGAAACGCTTAAAAACTCCTGTGAATAACAATGAGCGTGGACATACCCTACACATACCACACCATTGGTTAATGTAAAAAAGAAAGTGCATAAAAAAATGATTCAGTGTATCATAGGTAAATAAAAGCATCTGTTATCTCCCATTGGCAATACTCCACGTTGCCCAACTTATCGTGGCTGCTAAGTGATTGGGGCTCTGCCGTTAATCTGGCTGCAATATAAGAAAAAATAATCCCACAAACAAGCTGAAAGTAACAATATGTACTTGCAGTAAGTAAAATTAAAAGTACTGCAGTCAAGCACTTTCCACTTAGAGGTCGTCCCCATAGAAAACGGCTCCAAGCTTTGAAGATGCACACACGCCTCCAAATTGTGCAGACAGTTTAGATTTTTTTTGTCCTCTTTCTTGAAATATCATCCTACAGAAATATTACAAAACATTGAATTAACAATCTATTGAAGCCAAAATGATAATTTCTGTGTGAGTTATGCATGTTACAATACCTAAACTAGGTGAACCAGGTGGGTTTTCTACTGCGCTGTAAGTATATAGCATCAACAATTAATGGATCATGGATGAAGTTGCCACAAAATAAAGACAAGCTTTTGTTTAGGATTCTTATATTTTATGTTAAATTAACACCAAAGCAAATGAGTGACGTCAAGCGATTCTAAGAGCCAGTGATGTGGTGCATCGTCCTCTATGAGGATGCATAAATATAGCGACCCGTCTCTGGATATCGTTTCCCAATTAGGCAGAACTGCGGTCATTTCTATAGAGACCTCCAGCAACATCTGAAACAACAGCCAGTGTATTCAGCAATTAGCTACAGTGGGGTCCGATGGGAGTGGGAGTGTCCTGGCAGAGAGCGCAAACATCAGGGCCGAACCTGGAGACGGAGCGGGGTAGAGACAGCTAATTTCCCTCAGGAGGACTCAGACGAACACGCGGGGCACAAGCGCATGAATACAAAACTCCACACCGGCTGACATATGCACGCAGACAATGCATTCAGCCTCACACACAGTCCAACTCTATCTATGTTTGATGGGAAAATCCCAGAGGGGCTTCATGGTTGGGCCGAGTCGCTGCGAACCGAATGTTGACCGGCGTGTTGTGTTTTCGCTCCGTCGTGTGTCTCTCGTCTAATGAGGCGGTGCCAGTTTCACCGGTTAATTTACCAGAAGACAGTCGCACACCGACTTACACTGACATTTATAGGCAATTAGGGCCCCAGAAAAGTGTTGGTCTGCGTGCATCTGTGTATGCCTGTGTGTGTACGTGTTAAGTGCAGCAGTTGGGTCAACATTTTCATCAGTTCAGAACTGACAGAACAACCCCGCAGCTAATTCTGTTTGCATACAGATAATGGGGAGACATTATTTTAATTGCAGCGTGACTTGTAGACATTCACTTCCAAATATTTTACAAGCCTAGGAGCTAGCATGGGGAAGATATGCATGTGTGTACTACTGGTGACTTGTGTATAAAATGTGAGGCTGTAGAATAAAAAAAATGTTTTTTTTGTTCCTTACATTTTATAAGCCAAAACAGGAAGAAACAAAAAGAGGCAGAGACAGGAAGCCAAAATGGGGAGATGCAAAGTGTGTCGACGTTTCTCGGTTTTAACATGCTGATAAAATATTCAGGGAGGAAGAAAGTGCTATAATTACACATTGCATGAGGAGCCTTCCAATGAAAAATAAGTAGAAATAAATAAGAACTGATAATATTAACTGAAAAAAAAATTAATTAGCTTACATTAAATGAGAAAGATGCAAAAAGATTTCTTTGTTTTCGTGTTTGATATAAAGGAGCGGTAGCTCTGTAGCCTCATGACGATCTTTGTTGAATACTTTGTTCAGCTGTCTGAGTCTTTGAGTCCCACACAAGCCTTGATCAACTGTAATAAATTATAGGTGTAATGTATCAAGCCATTCATTCACACATATTTAAATTTAAGCTCAGAAAGAAGAGTCTACTCTGTACTTCCGTGTAAAAAGCTTCATTGGTGTCTCTCTTGTCCCTCTTGTCCAGTTTGTTGCACCAACATTGGTGAGCACCTGGATCCTCCTCCTGGATGCAGATACGGTTCTTATGACTCCTCCTCAGATTGAATGTTTGGATCAAAACCAGGGCATACACTAAACAACTCAACTTCAACATACTCAGCAGCAAAGAAGATGATTTCCAACCCTGTATATGCTGAGTTCTAATTGGCTGCTCAAAACTGCCTGTACATTTGAAAAGTGTTATGAAAGTAGAGCATCAATTAAGTAGTATGGAAGCCCATTTATGCTACTTTGATAAAAAATAAAATAAATAATCTCATTTTAATGATTTAGCTCATTATAATGAGATAATGATTATCATTAATCATTAATCATGATCATTAATGATGATCATGATTAATTATCATTAATCATTGATGATTATGATGATCAATGATAATTGATCATCATAATTATCAATGATATCATGAGATATCATGGTAATGATATCATGAGATATTATTATCATGATATCTCATGATAATAATATCTCACTATCTCAATATAATGACTTCAGTATATATTTCAGTATATTGAGATATTATCACATTATCATGAGATATTATAATGAGATTATTATAATGAATAATAATCTTATTATAATATCTCATGATAATGAGATATTTTCTCATTATCATGAGATGATATAATGTCATATATGACATTATCATATATTATCTCATAATGAGATACTGTCTCATAAAAATCATTTAAGATTATAATCATATACAATCTCATTGTATAATTTTAATGAGATAATATCTCATTATGAGATATTATCTCATTATCATCAGATATTATCTCAAAGTGGCGTAAATGGGCTCCCATACATGTGTGTGTAATGTCGCATGATTTTTAATATCCAATTTAAAACCGTAAAATCTGTTGTATATATATAAACTAAAATTATATATATACACTGTACATATATATATATATATATATATATATATATATATATATATATATATATATACAGTACAGACCAAAAGTTTGGACACACCTTCTAATTCAATGGGTTTTCTTTATTTTCATGACTATTTATAAGGCAAGAAGTCCCACTTATTAACCTGACAGGGCACAGCTATGAAGTGAAAACCATTTCAGGTGACTACCTCTTGAAGCTCATCAAGAAAATGCAAAGTGTGTGCAAAGCAGTAATCACAGCAAAAGGTTGCTACTTTGAAGAAACTAGAATATAAGGGGTATTTTCAGTTGTTTTACACTTTTTTGTTCAGTGCATATTTCCACATGTGTTATTCATAGTTTTGATGCCTTCAGTGTGAATCTACAATGTCAATAGTCATGAAAATAAAGGAAACTCATTGAATTAAATGACCAAACTTTTGGTCTGTACTGTATATATACAGTATATATATATAATTTAATCAAATTAAACTTGAATACCCAATTTCTACTTAAACATTTCAAGGTTGTTGTTATTTTTGATCAAACTCACATTCTTTCAAACTTAAAGACCTTTGCTTCGCGCTGTGGAAAGGACACACTCTCAGACCCGACATGAACCCTTTTGGAGGCGGCCCGATCAGATGAGGCGCCTGCCTGGACGGCCCTTTGTGATGTAATGCTGCTTGCATCACACTGCGTCTCCCCCAGCTGATGACAGCCAGTTCTGTTTCCCCTGCCAGCACATCCCAGCTGCTATGAGGCAATGTAGTCTGCCAGGCACAATACGGCGTGTCACTCCCCGACAATGGACTGGTTGTTCCCCCTGGATGGCATCATTGTCACAACTTTTTTTTTTCCACCTCTCCTTTTCGGAGGAGGGGCCAGAATGGAGTTGTTTTTGTTTCTATGTTTTTTGTTGTTGTTGTTGTTGTTTAGGCTAGCCGACCGTTAACCCTTGCTTAGTTGCCCGGGAGACGATGGATGCAGTGAATTTATGCAGGATTTTATACAAATCATGAAATCCTTACCTCTGTGCAACAGATTTAAAACTTAAAATCAATTCAATCGTAAACCTAGTTTGACATCATTATGGTTTATAGATATTCATTATTTTGATTTTTACACTCGTTTATGCTTGAAGAGGTAATTAATTGTTAAAGCTGGTAAGTTTTGCCACCGTTAATCATGTAAAACACTCAGAAGCATAATTACTCAACAAAATAGAGAAATAAAATCATCTAATCAGAGGTCATTATTGTTATTCTGCCCTCTTTGCATGTTTTTTTACTGTTGCTTTCTTTAGGTTTCATTCTTCTTAGATGGTTTTTTTTTGTCTTCAAAGACTTAGATTTTGAAGATTTTTATCAGGCCAAATAATTTTTTAAGATCAAATTTATTCCCAGACCTGGCAGATTTATATTTAAAGTAATCCTCTGATATTACCAACATGCTTCATCTGACTAGATCATGTAACACTGATGTTTTGCAGAGACCCAGTTGCAGTTCGGGATGCACTGGGTCCAGAACTGCATCCTAACCCTAACCCTAAAACAAAACCTGCAGGGTTTCCAGAATGTATTCACAGAACTTCCCCTTTTCCACATTTTGTCATGTTATATTAAAGAGACTTGAAAAAAATTAAGCAAAGGTTGTGAATATCTCTGTAAATGTGATTTCTTGGTTTTCTATGCGAAATAAAATTGCAAAAGACTCAAAAACATCTTTTCCCCACGTTGTCATAGTGGACATTCGTGTATTGAATTTTGAAAGAAAGAGATTAATGTAGTAAAATTTGGAATAAGGCTGCAACATGACAAGATGCGGTAGAAGTGAAGCTCTGTGAATAGTTTCTGGATGTTTCTGGTGTATTAACCAGCTCTGGAAACTGTTTCAATGGAGCCTAACTGGTCGTCACTGGTGAAGTTTGTTTACCGTGAGGACGTTTTCTCCTGCACACGTCAGAACTTCAGAGGTTTGATGAATGTCTCTGATAATGAGGCGCTGGAAAAGCATCGCGACCAAGACGTTGTCCCTGTTCGGGGTTTTTTTCTTTTTGAACTTCACATGTACGTTGAGACCAAAGTAACTCCAGCTTCACCCACATGCTCCCTTGATGTAGAGTTACACTCATAATCCCTTCTTCTCCTCCTCCCTCACCCCACAATCTCACCGGTTCCCTTGAGTTTCGCCCAGCCTCATTAGCAGATATTTTCCCCATGTTTGTTAATTGTGTCCTGCTTTTTAGCACCACCTGCACACCCCACCCCCAGCCCCCACCTCCCACAACTCCACTCTTGTGGTTTCCCCCTGCCGGCGGCGCCCTCCTGCCTCCCCTGCTCATCTGTGCTTTCTAACAGCCACTAATTGTCATCATAAGGATACGTCCGCTGTCACAACTGGAGAACAGACTGTAGACCGACAGTGTGCAGCCTGGCTCCTCTGGCCCCTGGAGGCCTCTGCACTGGTGCCTGGGGGCCTCTGAGGACCTTAGCAGGCAGGAAGGCTCCTTTTGCAAGTGTAGCTAATAAAGATAGGGTGAGGATTTTACCTGGCAGAGCGAGAGAGAGAGGCAACAAGGTCGAAGAGGGGATTAAATGTAGGACCGGTACGGTGGCTGTCTAATGAGCTGTGATGGTTTCCAGCAGCTAAATGTTACAGTTAGATAATTTATTTTTATGATTTTTTAAAATTATTTCACTCTAGTAAAATTACAGCAGTTTCTTTGATTTTTAAGATTACACTGAAGAAAAAAACCCCAGCTTGATAGCACTTTATCAAATGATTATTGCAGAACAAGAAGTGTTCAAAAACAAGATTTGATGTAAATTAGAAAAAAACTTTATAATTCATAAACTCACTTATTAATTAACAGAAAGTTCTAAACTATAATTAAATAAAGATAAAAAATGCCCAAAATTTATCCAATGTTAGTTATTTGTGTACTGATATCAAGGATTATGTTACTACTGTCTTTTCTAACAGTAAACAATCACTCAACAATATTGGCAAAAACTGTAAAAAAAAAAAAAAAGAAGAAAAGTATCAATACTAATATCAGTTTTAAAAATATATATCTTACTAAGCTGAGAAAGCAATCACACCCAATCAAATTTTAAATTGGTCTGAATTGTTCCCCAAAGGATTTTTTTTAATGATCTCTAGGTCTTTGATAAAGGCTGTCTGAATTTCTTTCCAGGTGGAAAGAAGCTCAAATTCGATCCGGGGATGGAAGAATGTTTTCCACCTCTTGTTTGACTCTCTTTATACATGTTTCTGTTAGATCCAGAAGTTCAATCTTTACTTTTTTTCCCAAAATGTCAGTGAAGAAATTAGAGAATATCAAATTCTTGTCAAAATTAACACCAAGGTACTTATAACACTGAGCTGGGTATTTCCCCTTTAATGAGAACTAAAGGTGCTGGACTGAACTTCTTTCTAAAATCTATCAGAAAAGAAATCTTTGGTTTCTGATAACATTTATGGCCTATTTCATTGATGATTCCTGCTCTGCTCTGCTCCACTTTTCCTCACTCTACTCCAAACAGAACCTGGCTTGAAGCGTCATCTTCTGTTGTATTGTCTTGTTCTCCTGTGTCGGTCGGTGTGTTCCAAGACTGAGTTCATGTGGGCCCGATGTTGACTCTAAGTGCTTGTGAGAGTGGACACAAAACCTCACAGAAGGATTCAGGCCTTTCCCCCCATGAGGTCTGTTGCATGAGCCGTTTCATGCTGGTGACGTTTTGGGGGAAATGTATGCGAGTCTGAACCGATGATTTACTAATTAAGAGTCATTTCCACACTTCTCAGTCTTACAAAATAAAAAAAATAAAAAAGACAAAGCACAACTTTTGGAATGTGTGGAGTGAAAATGAAGATCCATAGATTACTGCTATGGATTGGCAGAAGAGCTGCACAGCTCAAAGAAACTCTGAAGATTGTAGAAGCTAAAGTAAATATTGAGAACAGAAAGTGGATGAGAACACTTTGATATCCTCATAAAACATTGTCTGAGTGTTGAATTTGTTGCTGCATTCTAAAGTTGAAAATGTCCAGAAGGTGGAAAATGTTTGACAGCTGAATTTCATTTCTTGTTTACAGGAGCATTTTGTAGAAGAGAGCATCCTACTCCTATGTTTACACCCTGTTGTTGGTGTAAAGGCGAAAAGATGTGAGTTGTGTTTAGGTTTCTGCTGTTTTCAATGGTTTTTATTTTAATGAATGAAACTCAAAAGTTGATAGTCAGAATATAAAGTTTAAACTTATCCAACCAGACAGTAGTGCTTAGACACATTTCAGGCAAAAGAGATGACATATACTTCATATTGTTTTTTAAATGATTTTTATGTTAACATTCTTAATATCACGACTGATTTGTTTCAGATTGAGCTTTATTCTTACGATAGGAACTACATACCAAATTGAAAAAAATCTGTATTTTGTAAACGAAACAAATAACGCTTTAACAAGTTACATAAATGATCTATTTTTATATATACATAAAGGAGTCTATATTTTTCTTTTTCAGCACAACATCCCTGATTTTGACATTTATGAAAACATCATTTTCTGTTGTGTCTGTGTTCAGGCCTCTTATCCACGCACACGCTAGTGTTCGTGTGCATGTCGGCGTGCAAGAGGGAATTTGTGCTTCGTGGCATGTGTGTCCCCAGCATGGGGCCGCCGCTGCCCCCGTGCCGGCCAGCTGGAGGCTCAATCTGTTGAGGGGGTCCGCCGCTCAGTGGTGGGAGGCCGGCCGGACCCACAACGATGCCCCCGACCATTTGCCCCGGGCCTCCCCTCTGACCGGGACGTGCCGCTCGGCCGCCTCAGCAAGGGACTGACAGCTCAGCGCGACCTCACCCACCGGACGCCGTGGAGGATGTGGAAGGTTAGACACACAGGACGAGAGAAGAGAGGAGGGAAAAGTGAGGGGAGAGGATGTGGAGGTGGTGGGAGGGTGAGGAACGGAGGCAGAGGCGGCTTGAAGAGCACATGAAAAAGCTTCTGTAGCTGCTTACGGGTTTCCTTCCATCTTTCCATAAATAAACTTTGGCTTCCCTGAAGCCATGATGCTGCCACCACCGTGTCTCAATGCAGAGGATGTCAGGTGTTGGTTAAATTTGAAGAAACAATAAGAATTAAATGTGTGTTGTTAACTAACACTGGAACGTTTCAACACATTTCTTTCTTCTTTCTACTAATCGACTGCAATTTGTTGTATCTAATGGAGATTTATGGCATTTAAATGTCTGTTTTAAAACTTTTATGTTTGTTTGAGAGAGTTTAAATAACAGGGATGACAAGGTGGAGCATTTTTTTATTATTATTTATTCATATTTGTCATTTCTGAAATCATTCACCTACCTAGACTTTCTCTTCTAGACTTTAAAGTCCTCTGGTGCTTTTCAATCACTGACCGGCTTTGCACCAAAACACAGTAAAGATCTGCTGTTGTCGTAGCAACCTTCCAGACTTCTCAGGTGTTCTGGTTCTGGTTCTGCTCTGCATCCCCCAGAACCAGAACCAAAATCGGAGAAGCGGCATTCAGCTTCTATGCACCACAAATCTGGAACAAACATCCAGAAAACTGCAAAGCAGCTGAAACACTGACTTCCTTTAAATCTACGGTTTCATGCTAATGTTTTTTGTAACATTAGTGAAACTTACAGGTTTTTCATATTCATTTACAGTCTGTAAAAATTATGAAGTAGTTGCAAACATACAGAATAAGTCAAACTTATACCTAAATTTGCACTCAGCAGCACGATTTGAGAATCAAGTTTTAAAGGTTTTGGATAAATATAATATTTTCACCCTGAAAATATGAATCACTGACTAAGATGCTTTCAAAAAGATTCATGGTCCAAAACAGAGGTTCAAGCTTGTGAAATTTTATGATTTTTAGAGTCTTTAGTAATTTCATAAATCTTAATATGACAAAGAAATTGGAATATCTAGTTTACTATTTAGTTGTTTGTCAGATACAGGATTGCGTACAAAACAAAATGATCATAAGCACGTGTGTGTGTGTTTGTGAGCTCATGCCTTTCCTCTGTGTGTTTACCAGGCCGGCCCCTGTTCAGTCTGACAATTTGATGCGGGGCATCGGGGTTGCATCCGGGGGAGGGTTTTTTAGCGGTCACCAGTCTACCGAGGGGACGCTAGCTGGCACCATCTGGTCCTGAGATCCAACGTTTAAATGGCACAGTCTTGGCCAAAGTCCATACCTGCCTGTTCTGCACACGCACACACACACGCACACACTGCACACACACACACACACACTCCGAGGGGGTCAGGCTACCCAAACGGCAGGCTGAGAGCAGATGTCCGTCAACCTCCCTGTCCAGTTAATTAAGCATCGCAACCAACAAGCAGACACCTCGCAGACGAACACATACACACAGATGCCTCAATGTGCAGAAGCATACTGTACAAGCCCACCATCAAGGAGCCCAACGGCTGCTCGTCCTGCCGCTTAACGCCGGCTAAAGCTACCAGCATGTGGGCTTTTATCAAACCATAGTTCGTCTGCCTGGAAACTCTGGTTCGTTTGGCGAGGTGTGAATGTGCAGTCGAGCTCTGATGTGGACCAAAAGACTGAACTCTGGTCCACCTTAAAGCCCAGGTGTCTGTTTGGGTGAAGTGAACTCTGGAGCGGTTCGAATGCATATGTGAACGCCAAATGGACCGAAGACCACTCCAAAACCAGGAGGAGAAGTACAGAGCATGGCATTCTGGGTAAATATAACCAAAACAAATGCACAAATCCAGCACTAGGGAGAGAAATGCCTTTTACCACAGACAACAGCTAAGGTCTGACAACACTCCATGTTTGTTTACATTTAGTTTAGAAAGAAAATCCTTTGACCCAGTGGAGTGTGTAAGCGAACGGCACCAGCTGAAAATGTAACCAATGTAAAATAGTTTTCTTTTTGTGTTCTACATGACGGGACAGAAACCCAATTCAACTGCATGCAGCCTTTTAGACAAGTGGCTCAAAATGCCCGAGGTTGAAAAACTGACAAGCCATGAAAGTCTTTTCTTAAAATGAAGAAACAAAGTTTCTGTAAAATGTTTTACTTTCAGATTCTCAGCAATAAATGAATCACACAACGTTTTAATGAAACAAAGCCGGCTGATTGGTATATTGCTGGTCTGAACAGTTTACGCCTTTCTCAATGAGAACAGAACGGGAGTCACATTTTTTGAACGCTTTATTTAATCAAGTTTAGTGAATGTGTGCTTTTGAGTGAGTCTCTGGGTGTTTATATACCTGCTCGTCGTTAACCAAAAACCTATTCAATAAAAAAAACAAACACTTCATTATGCAATGCATTTTATGTTTTAAAATAATCTTTAATTGGCTGTAACTTTTTGGAAAAGCCCTGAAATACCGAAAAGTTTACCTTCATTGTTTTATTTCTTTATTTCAACCATCCTTGCTGGCAGGCCAAATCTGCACCGTTACTGAGTTGTGTTTTTTTTGGGCTGTAAACAGAATCATTGTGAGGGCCACCGACGGCCCACTGACCACACGTTGGATACCCTTAATCTCATGTGCTCTCAACTTGTCCAAGCTAAGAAATACAGGTGTAGGACAGATGCTTTTTCTTTCAAAGAAAGCATCCAGTATTCTGCTCAGGAGTTACTTGTCTTTAGAAGCAAAAGGTTTTTTTTTGTTTTTGTTCTTTTAAATTATGGTGCTTAAATTTTATGAACATTTTCAGTCAGTTTTGATCTCAAACTAATCGAATGCTTAGGATGTGGAAAGATTTTACTTTTCAGCAGCACAGTGAGTTGGATCATACATCCAAGCCAACATAGCCTAATAATGACTTAAAGAGAGGAAAGTGGTATGTTAGCAACCCTGAGCTAAATAGACAAAAGACCCAAGGAAGACTGATGGACTCTCCTTAAAGAAGACTTAAAGCTGAAATTGAAATAAAAAGGTGTTGCAACCAAGTATTATTTTTAAGTGCATGTGTGCAGACATTTTATTCTCTCTGTTTATTTTTAAATATTTTTTTTCCCTACAAACAGATGAATTCATCAGTCACATTAAGGATGGTTTAAAACTTTCAGATGATTCCTCGTGGCGTCGTTTGTCTTCCACACAAAACGTGGCGTTTCAGCAGGAGTTTGCACACAATTACACTTTTAAAAATGTTTGGAATTTAATTAGTCTAAGTCACTTTTGACTTTTAGCTCTCCTCAGAAACACTCCTAAAGGAATAAATGTCATTGTGAAAATGTGCTGCAACAACACCGAAGGGTGTTTTAATGATGGAATGTCACCCAAATTGGGCAAAATCGTGTATGACGGACAAGACTAACATCTAGACATTTCTTCTATTTACAGAAACACAAATCGAATGAACCTCTAACATATCTCTTTCTCTGTCAGTGAGTGTCGGTCCAATTGGATGAGTTACGCAGTCCTACAGTGTGGATGTCTCACATCACATCAAGCCTGATGAAGGCTCGCTCTGTTTCTGCTGCCGTTGTCACGGCGGCGGGCCGCTGAAATGAGGGATTGTGTGATCCAATGAAGCCTGCTGTCATCAGAGACTTCAGTCACGAAGCTGACATCATCCCATTGCCTCATTTTAGAGCAGCGTGACGAACACTCCGGGTCACACATCGCAAACTTTGCTTGAAGTTAGAAGGATTTAAAGAACTACTGAACATCCAAAAAATTATACCTTTAATGGCACCAGAAAGGGTCTTAATCTAAACTTTTGTAAAAATCTTTTTATCTAAAGTTTGATCCACCTTTTAGAATCAGTTTCTAACCTTTTTTTTTTTTTTATCCTTGTCTGTGAAAGTTGAGATTTACTGATTTCAAGAGGTGATATTGGACACAAGTGTTTGGGTTTGAGTAGTTAAGGGGAGAAAACAAGCTTTAAGAGATTAGTCTTAAAGCAATGAGAGATTCTTGGACATTGTCTGGACATTAGTCCCTTCTTTGTGTCCCTCTTTTCCTTTTTCTGTCCTCATATTGTTGCTTCCTTCCTCCCTTCCTTGATTCATTCCTTCCGTCTTTCTTGAGTTTTGTGGCTTTTTCAAAAGTTGTCCATTACAGAAATGTCTGCTTTAAATTCATAGCTAATGTCTGTATTTTTTTATTATTTAGAAATTAATATAAAAGGACTGAGAATGAACAAAGTGAATGTGGAAAAGTATAAACCTTTGAGATTAAAAAGGAACCTAGCAGGAATGTAATAATAATCAAGCTCTGGCAAAACTAGGGGACGTAAAAGTTTCTCTGGCATCACTGGTTCATGAAATGGAGCTCTTCTGCCCTCTACTGGTGGGAGTCTTACCATTACATTTAACTGGATTGCAAGGGAGTAGGCGTTTACAGGAAAGGGCGATTACTGATTTACTATTGGGAATCATCGATTTTACGAGATGATTATTTTTAAAAGTTTTATTAGGCAAATAATGAGAGAAGTCCTCTTGGCACAAAATGAAAACTGCAATCTTTTCAATTTTGCCACCGTGTTTCTTCTGACTCAAAGTAAGATGAACATTTTAGGTTGCTTTTTGGATCGAACATCTTCTGTGTTGTTGGTCTAAAAAAATTGTTCTCAGTCTAATTCAAGCAAGAACAGGAACGTTCTTCTAAAATCCCTGCTGTCTTTAGCCAGGCTTAATGACGGGGCGGCCAAATCTGTTGAGGAAGAAATTTCTGGATGTTTGTTTTGTGATGATATTAAAAAACTAAAAAGAAAACGTGATTAATACAAGAAAAAAAATACCTTGTGTTGTACCAAATACATATTTAAGAAGAGCTCATCCTGATAGTCTTAAACGAGGGTTTATCTGGATTAGCTCCATTTGCTGGAGGCTCAAATTTGTACCATTTTTGAACTGCAGTCAGAGGCCACAGAAAATTATTCCAAGGGCCCTCGAGCCACACGCTCCTGAGGCCCCTATAGGCTTAATGAAAATAGTAAAACAGAAGAATGCCAGTGAAATTTTACTTACAGATAATACTCCTAAAGATTTATTTTTTTGTCAGGCTTGCTTCTCAAAGATGTTGACATTTTTTCTGGGAAGTTTAACTGAAAATTACAGACAAATCAAAAACGGGGTGCAAGTAAACATATTAAATATAAATATGACAACCTGCTAAAGGAGAGACTGTGACGCCTATGAATGTCTTCATTCATCCCAACTCTGTACGAACCGAGTCAGAATGTGGTGCGTCACCACAGAAAGCATGAAAAATCAGTCCCTTATTAAGAAACGTCGAGGTTTATTTTTGAGGTAAAACACAGAAGTTGCATGCGAAGACCGTGTGGTCTGTGAGGAGCCGCGTCTCCCGGATGTTGTAAGTGCCTGTATGTTTTTGTTTTTTTTTTTGGTTTCTTTCCATGTTCCGCGGCGTCCGCTCAGTCCTTTCCCAGAAAGCGGCTCAGTGGTCGCAGCCGAACAGCTCCAGAGACACTCGGTGCTGCTCGGGCAGAGCCCTGGCGGCGACGAACTGCATGACGCTCTGGAAGTGGTAGAAGTGGCTTCCCCGGATCACCTTGACTCCGTCGGGACCGCACATGGCGGCGTCCACCTTCTTCAGGATGGAGATGGGGCGCTTGTTGGTGGGGACGCGCGGGGTGGCCCTCAAGTCCACGTCGTACATGTCCCTACCTGCAGGGGGAAACATAGGACATGACGTCAGGCATCAATGTGTGAAACTCCAGAGAGATTTGGTCACGTCTGGAAATTGATTGAAGTATTTTTCAATGCCTGATAAATATTTAAGTAGAACATAGTATTTCCTGTTGCCTGTAATTTCTTTCTTTATCTCTTCCTAGTTTGCGTCCTTCTTTTCTTCCATTTTCCTATATTTCCATTCCTTCTTTCCTTTCTGCTCTTCTTGTGTCCTAATGCTCATTTGTTTTCATTCATTACTTTAAACCTTTATCTTTCCTTTCTTCTCGCCTTCATTTTTTTCCTCCTGTTTTTCCTTTCTGCTTGTGGTTGTTCAGGTGCCATATTTAAAGCACTTTAAAATGTATCTATATAACAACATATTACTGTATGATCACAGTAAGTATTAACTTAGTGAACGAACTGTAATGTTTTATAATTTGAAGTAAAGTCTGAAAAAATGTATCTGGAAAATGATGAAATCTTTACGTAAAATGTGTAGGAGTCCTGATAACAGTGAAATATGCATGTCATTTTTTAATTTAATGTTTATAGGATGATTCCAAAATATGCAAACATTGCCTGGAACAAAAAGTCAATCTGATTACATTATTTTAAAATTGGAATAATTTCACATTCATGATTGTAAATATTATTCCCACTGAAACGCTATTTACGCATCAGAATTAAACATTTTAAGTTGACGTTTCTCACGCTCCGGCTCCGGTGGTGGTCTCACCTTTGATGACGTGAAGAATGTGATGGTCTTGGCAGACGAAGGCGGCATCGATGGGGCCGTCGATGCCCAGCTCCTGTTTCAGAGGCTTGGGGTAACCGGCCAGGTGGGTGGGTGGCTCGCTGGCTTTGTAAACGAACAGCTGGTTGTCCTGAACGGGGCGGAGAGGAAGTGAGTTTTCCATGCTCTCCAGACGACCGCGTTTGAACACGGAGGTATCGCGTTACCTTGATCATGTGGAGATGGTCCTGGTAGGAGAAAGCGGCGTCGACCTCGCTGTGCAGCTCCCTGAAGGTGTTCTCGATGGTGTTTGAGGTCAGCGTGTCGTTGTCATCTTTACGGATAAAATGGTGGCCTGTGGGGGAAAAAAAAGAAAAGGGATCGCTTGGAGAAGTTGGAAATTGTAACGCTGATAAAGAAGGCTGTTATCTAAAGACTGATGTATCTTTATATTTACTGCCTTCCAGTTCAATCTTGACATTTACCAATGCGACATATCCTTCTCTTTGCAGCCATGGAGATTAATTTCACATTTCATTTCTTCCTGTGGCACCAGCAACAGTCACTTGTGACAATCTTTGGCTGTTTTCTTAAGCCATACAATGAAATTTAACACATGTAGGCCATATTTATAATTCCGTTTATCAATAAATAACAATAATAATAATCTTGATCCTTCATTTTCAACATAAAAATGAAAAGATTTGTTTTTATTTCTTCATTTAAGTTGGGGAAATTTGTATATTTATTGTGCCTAAACCTTTGAACCTTATCAAAAGCTGAATGACCTCTGCCTCGGATAAACGCTTGAATTGTGACAGAAGAGCGAGCGTAATCAATTGTCATCAACGTGATGGGGAAGAAAAAGAAATGCAAAGACTAAAACCGCAGATGACGGTATGAATATTTGGCTGCCGTATCTCACCTCTGAATGCGTAAATGTCTCCGGCATCATCGGAAGTGATGGCGTCCAGGTGAACGCGGCTGCAGCGCTCTCTCTCCAGGTGGTCGCCGCCTTCCCCTGAACATTGAAATATCACTTTTTGCAGCTGGATTTAAAGCCGACACGTTTCACTCGTACTTCAAACCAGAGATGCACTGATTAAGCCTTTCCAGGCCAGTACTAGTTTGTGTTATTTTGAAGTCTAGATTGGAGATGCCAAGTTAGACTTATTCTGTTTTTCTCATTTCTTATTCAAGGACTTTTTTTAGACATAAAAGGGGAAAAAAATGCCACATGCTGTTTGATAGATGTATTAATATAAGCCCGTATGTTTCACCTGATTAACTCAAATAATTGCAACTAATGGCTGATATGTCTGTCTACAGACCAGAAATTGTGAAAGTTTTGAGATTTCATGTAACAAATGAACCTGGAGGGTTTTTTTGTTTTTATAGTTTGACTGCTGATCACTGACCAGAACCATTCACAGGAAAATTGTCTGATTCTGATCTACATTTTAGTTTTATTGGTCCATCTGCCTGCCTCATGCAGGCTCTTGTTGATGGAAAGAGATGTGCTGATCCTATAAGTCATTTCTTATTTTTCATGTTTTATGTCTCATTTAACTCTTCATTGACTGTCGCTGTGGATTTTCCACAAACCAAATGAATGCTATCAATGCAGCTAGTACAAGATCTGTGTTCCAAATGTATTTCTAATGCAAACGTGTAGAAAGCATCAGAATGAAACCACTTTGCTGCCATTCAACAAGCTGAGGCTCACCAAATCACATCTACTCTCAAAATGTTTGATCTACGTTCATCAGTCAACAGCTCACGCTCAGCTTTGCGTCCCTGCTGTCGTCTCTTCTCCACTTACTGAACTTGGAGCACCTCATGAAGTAGTCGCGGGCCTCTTTGGGGTACCTCCCGTGCACCTCGCCGGTCTTCGGGTCGAACTTGGAGAACTGGTGTCCGTGGAAGCAGTAGTAGTGCTCCGTGAAGCGGAAGGCCGACGTGCAGTTGGGCATGGACGCAAACGCTTTCTTCTCCACAGCCTTGGTTTTCAAGTTGTAGTGGAAGATGTCTTTGCCTGCCAAAAACAAAAACAACAAAAATAAACAAACAAGTACGCACAAAACTTGCAAGAGTTAGAGCCACCCGAAGGATTGGTAAAATATATGAAATGAGTCAAAATTATACTTCTTCTTCTCAATCAGAGATGTTATCCAATTAGAACTAGACGACCAAATGTGCGCACTGACTAACCCTTGAAGAAGATCACAGAGTCTGTGCCACACTCTGACTTGGGGCACTCCACGGCCGCATCCAGGTGATCTGGGATTCCAGGGAAGACCTCGGAGATGTCCTTGGGGAAGCCGACCACCAGCTTGTGCTGGAAGTACCGGAACACCTTGTTGTCCTGCGTGAGACAGACATCACATTCAACTGCACAGATCATCGCATTCTCTTCCCACTGAACTTCCCGCTGTGTCTCTGTGAGCCTCTGCATCTCATTTTCAGAATTTGTCTGCTCAGGTCGTACAAAAGTGCTTTTCTACGATGGAGTATTTGGGTCATACTAAGGAAAAAATAAAAGTTACAAAAATCAAGTCATAATATTGTGAGAATAAAGTCGAACAAGACTAAATTTGAAATAATATGAGAATAAAGTTATGATAATATTAGAATAAAGTCATAGTACTATGAGGAAAAAAAGTCATAGTAATATAAAAATAAAGTTCCACAAGAAGAAGAAGTCGTAATAAATGAGAACTAAGTAGAAATAAGGTGAGAATAAAGTCAGATTTTTTTTTTTTTGCTGCACTATTTCTCCATTATACTTTATCCTCAAAATATTGTTTTTCTGAATTCAAATCCAGACCTTCACACTTTCTGGTGCAAACTCAGCAAACTGCAAGATCTTTTGCTGGAGCATACCAGGAAGAAGAACATGTGGTTGTGGTGTGCGGGATCGTCCTCAAAGTGCATGCGGAAGGCAGCGTCTACGTGGCCCAGATGGTGGTGGTCGTCCAACTCTGCAAAAGACTTGTTTGACAGCTCGGCCTTCCCATGGAAGCCCTTGAACAAGTGGTCACCTGACAGCACAAACAAACACAGAGTCTTTACATTGAAAAACATGCTTGCTCTCCCCATGTCTTTTGAGACTTCTTGTGTGTTTTGTTCCAGGAAAAAGGAGCTGGAGTCCCCAGATGTTCACTGCAACGGGACCCACCTTTGAAAAAGTAAGGAATCCTCTCCTCGTTTTCTGCGACTGCGTCCATTTCAAGGCCCTTGCAGCGGTCGAGGACAGCTGCAGAACACGAGACAGAAGAAGGATTTTACTGTGAAGATATGGAGATTTCCTTATCTCTCAAAAAGGGTTGTTTTTGTAAACTCACCTGCATGGTGCTGGTGATCGTTTTGGTGTCCGGGTTGGTGCTGGTGTCCGGGTTGGTTTTGGTGCCCGGGTTGGTTTTGGTGTTTACCCCTGTGAAAAAGTGAAAAAGAAACTTGGCTTTTCAGAATTTCTCATCGTTTTGATCATAGTTGTTTGACTATACAATCAGGATTTTAGTTAAGCTTGACAAAGATGGACTGGTAAATAATAAATATGGTGACAGGCTGATTTAATAATTGTAACAGATGCAACTGATAGCAGGTAAAGTTTACCATTCATCTAAATATCAACATTTTGTTTTCTAAATTGACTTTAGGAGTTATAAACACCAGAGTACAACTCAAATTTTTGTCAAACATGGATTACATATCAGCACTTGGAGTGATGAGCTTGCAGTTGCATGAAAAGTAGAAAATTTAAACGTTCCCAAACTTCCTGATTGTTTAATTAAGTTAAAATCGAGGCTACTTACTGGGCCCATGCCAGAGCAAGAGCCAGGCACATCAGCAGAATATGGGGCAGCAGCTTCATGACGAGTTGTCCTCTGGTCCAGTAGGCTGGAGAGCTGGGCAAAAGGTACCGGCTGCAGCTGCAGCTTCTGCTTATATTGAAGCCTAGTTTGCGTGGGTGTCATGACGACAGGTACCAAAGGGAAGGAGGCGGGGAGGGACAATGTGCAGGAGCCGTGGGTTTGTGAAAGACGCCCACAATGTTTTGTGATCCCCAGAGTTGTGACCCTGAGAACTCGATCCCACCTCTGCAGAGATTCAGAGAATTTAGAAAGTTTTCACCACAAAACTCCAGTCAATAGATGATTATTTTATGTGAAACCTTATCTAAGTCGACTCTATTTTCAGATGCATTTTATTACGTGTTTGTTAGAGATGAATGGAAGCCCTGAAAGGCAACAATTTTAACAAAGTCTGACCAATTTCTCTAGTCTCTATTTAAATCTAAATTGAAATACTGTCAAGATTTTATTTTATTTTTTTAACTTGTGGAACATTTTTGTTTTCAAGGGAAGCAAAAAGTTGTAATGTGCAAATTTTGATCAAATGTGTTTTCTATTAAGTATTTCTGACTATAAGAAATACATTTCTTTAATTTCTACTGCAGCAGAGTGGAAAAGAAAAATGTTTAAGTCGAGTATTTGTTGTCTTTTTGTTTTTGTTTCCTCTCCTTGGGCTGCCACCTTATCATGGTGGAGGGGTTTGAGAGCCCCAGTGATCCTAGGAGCTACACTGTCTGGGGCTTTATGCCCCTGGTAGGGTCACCCAAGGCAGACAGGTCCTAGGTGAGAGACCAGACAAAGCGCAGCCCGAAGACCCCAATGATGGACGAGAACTTTGGACTTGGTGTTCCCTCGCCCGGACGCGGGTCACCGGGGCCCCACTTTGGAGCCAGGCCTGGAAGGGGGGCATGATGGCGAGCGCCTGGTGGCTGGGCTTTTACCCATGGAGCCCGGCTGGGCTCAGCCCGAAGAGGAAACATGGGTCCCCCCTCCCATGGGCCCACCACCTATGAAAGGGGCCAAAGGGGTCGGGTGCAATCTGTGATGGGTGGCGGCCGAGGGATTGTGAAGCGGGTGCTGTACCGGTCCATCGTGGTGAAGAGAGAGCTGAACCAAAAAACGAAGCTCTCGGTCAATCTACATTCCTTCCCTCATCGATGGTCATGAGCTTTGGATCATGACCGAAAGAACGAGATCGCGGATACAAGCGGCCGAAATGGGTTTTCTCTGTAGGGTGTCTGGGCTCTCCCTTAGAGATAGGGTGAGAAGCTCAGTCATCCGGGACTCAGAGTAGAGCCGCTGCTCCTTCACATCGAGAGGAGCCAGTTGAGGTGGCTCCTCTCTGGTCAGGACGCCTCCTGGACGCCTCCCTGGTGAGGTGTTCCAGGCTCGTCCCACCGGGAGGAGGAACCGGGGAAGACCCAGGACATGCTGGAGGGACTATGTCTCTCGGCTGGCCTGGGAACGCCTCGGGATTCCCCCGGAAGAGCTAGAAGAAGTGGCCGGGGAGAGGGAAGTCTGGGCCTCCCTTCTGAAGCTGCTACCCCTGTGACCCAACCCCGGATAAAGCGGAAGAAAATGGATATTTGTTGTTTATTGTTTTAGTTTAAATTCTAAAGGGCAAAAAAGGGGGGAAAAAATATATCTGTTGATTTTTCTGTCTTTTTTTAAGTCTTTTTTCTCATCCAACACACAGGGAAAGAAAAAATAATAATTTTTAAAGTATCAAGGGAAAAAAGTATTTCTGTCATGTAATTTTTCTTTAAAAATATATATGTTTTTCTTTTTTTGTGGATGAGAAGGAAAAAAAACTGAAAATAAGAGAAGTATTTTTTTCATTTGCCCTCAATACCTAAACAAGAAAAAAAGACCTGGAAAAATATATTTTTTCTTTTCTTTTGTGTTGAATGCAAAGTAAGAAAGACAGATTTTTTTCTCCCCCAGTTAAGCAATAAACGACAAACAAGGGACACTTACCAGAAGACAGGCAAAAAAGATCCCACAGGGAAACGTGGGTTATTTTGAGCTTCATTTTAGATCTTTTCTGCTTTCTTCCACATAACTAAAACATTTTTTTTTTCTTTTAGAACTTTCCAGAGGTCTGACCAAAGTTCTGGTTGGAACAGGTCCAACTCTGGTCCAAGAGGTAACTAACCCAGCTGTCCTCATAAGATAAATAAAAACCGCTGACAGCCGCACTTTGCAGTCCTCTCAACAAAGTGTGGTGCAATGACTCGATGGTGAACATTAACTCAAAATTGTGTATTGACTTCTTCATATGTAATCAGTGGATTAAATTTGCTCTGTTGATTGGTCCTCCACATAAAAAATTTAAAATGTTTATCTTTTACCTACTATTTTTCTAGTAACTTTATATTTATTGTTAGGCTAAAATATTCGAGAAATCTTCTCTATAAAATGCATCAATAGATTATAGGTAGCTTCAATTTATGAAGCTATTCCAAAGCAGTTCCTTGATAGGGAGCGACGGTGGAAACGTGGGAGTTCGCCCTGCAATCGGTGGATCACTGGTTTGATTTCCGGTCCGCCCGCCCATTTGTGTCCTTTGGCAAAACACTTTGCCTTGCCAGCCGGTGTCGGTCAGAAGGGTTACATTGCAGCCTGGCTTCTTCCGGACTGCCCCAGGGCAACGGAAAGGCAACAGTTCCTCAAGGAGCCTCTCAAGAGTTCATAGTTCATGTCTTGTGCCTGGCTTCAAAACATGTTTGCGTTGCATTTCAGTAGGATTGTCTTCCTTTCGATATGAACTTTTCCTGAAGAACTTCAATAAAAACACCAGAGTGTCGTGTTGTTTAATGATGCTGTATGTTGACAGTGGGTTGAATGGCGAAACTGTGATTTGAGGAGATGGTTTAGGATCCACATGCAGGCAGGAGACAGACAGAATCATGACACGAAGACGATTAGGGTGGAGGATGCACCAAAGATAAAGAAAACGATGAGAGACACTACAGGTGATGCAGAAGATGAAAACAATGGAGTTTCACAGTCTGGAGATGGGAAGGATGATAATGCTGGTGCTGCTGATGAAGTGGGTGTTGATCACGCTGATGATGATGATGATGATGATGATGATGATGATGATGATGATGATGATGATGATGATCACGCTGATGATGATGATGATGATGATGATGATGATGATGATGATGATGATGATGATGATGATGATGATGATGATGATGATGATGATGATGATGATGCTAGTGATGAGTCAGGTTGGACAGACATGTTTCCAGTACTGGAGACACTGGAGATGAAGAATCTAGAGATGATGTTAGCGACCATGAATCTGGAGATGATGAGTTTCTTAAGTTAGTATAGGGGGTCGATGGCTGGTTGGATAAACAGACAGTTGAGAAGAGGACAGCTTAACCCTCAAATAGTGAACTCTCATATGCTAGAAATTGAGACAACTAGACCCTGGACACTGGTCCACTACATAGTGGCAATTTGTCATGTTACATGTCTTTAGCTTGTGGGAAGAAGCTGGAATACCTGGGAGAATCCACACAAGCATGAGCAGCAGAGCATAGAAACCAAACACACAAAGGGCCTGGCAAGGAATCAAACTCTGGAGTTTCTTGCTGTGAAGCAACAGTACTAACAACTGTTTTACCTTGCAGCCCTAAGATTGGGCTGAATTCTCCTTAAAATCTCCATAGATCACTTTTCGAACACTCTGCTACCTACAATCAAAATTTTTCAGACAACATCATCAAACCCTACACAGTGTTTTTCTGGATCCTCCATATCAACTGCTTCACCCTCAACCTCTGGTCACATTTATGTTCAGTAAAAACTTTCTTGCATCTTCTTCAGTTTTTAATATTTTCTCTTTAGCACTAATCCAAAAGGGTTTACTGCTTGTTACGTGTGACCATGTTCAAGTAGACAAAAGCTTTGCAAACAAAGTGAGTTAATGTTGAGCAACAGGGCTCCATAGAAATCTGCACACAGTAATGTTTTTGGCCTCAACCTTGACTGAGGAAAAACAAGACCGAGTCACGTCGTCCACGTACTTTTGACAGCATGTCAAAGGTTTCTCTTTACTCTGCTCATGGAATCAGATAACCTTTACATTTTCTTTGAGATTTTTTTTGTAAAGCATTTTATATTTTGTATTTGTTCACATTTGAAAAAGCTTATGGAGGCACAGTAAGGAATTTATGTAAGGGTAGAAACCTCTGAAGGCGTTTCTGTAAAAATAAACCTTAGAGAAAACAAAGTAAAACAATCCCTCAAATCATAAAAAATAAACAAACAACACAATAACAAACAATAATCGGGATAGTGATCTAGATAGCATGGCAAAAAATGATCAGGTCATGTGTCTTCATACATGAATGAATTTGAGAGACTTTTCATTCTTTATCCATAGGGTGTAATATGGATAAATGGGTTGAGGTTTGACTTTTAAACAGACAAGGTTCAAAAGTATGTTCAGGGAAATATTTGACACATTTTTCAAAATTGCATTTGTGAGGTAAGACACTGATGTTGGACAATCTAGCTGTCTCACCGTTACTCATTAAAAACGTGTCCCAGCTGGTTGAGGTCGAGATTCTGTGGATACCAGGGAACTCATTCATTTATGTTTTTATGGGCCTTGAAACACGAAGAGTCCATCCTCAAACTGTTTCCACAAACTACAGGCAATCTACAAAAAACAGTCCAAAATGTCTCGATATACTCAAGAATTGAGGTCAAGAGCAACTCACAAAAAATGGGTCACATCATAATCCTCTCTGCACCAAACTTTACTCTTGACACAACTCTTGAAGCTAAGTTCTGTACTTTTGGCAACTGCCAAACAAAGACTGGTCCATTGATTGCCAGACAGAGACACAATACTCTCGACTCTGCATTGCCCTGGGTGATGTAAGGATTGGCCCTTCTCAGTCTCTTCCCACAGAAGAGCTCGTCTGGCTCTGAAGCTCCAGCCTTCTGGTCTTCAATTACATCTCTAGAAACTCTCTGTATTGGACTCTGCCAACTCCTGGCCAACCTCCAGCACCTTTGCACGACTTTCCTTGGTCTCCCCGGTCAACATCCTCCAGCAACCCCACCAAACACAACCAGCTTCCTTTGGCTGCTTCCAGAACCTCTTCTGGATTCTTCCAGCAAAACCACCAACATCCAGAGCATTTTAATGGTCTTCTTGCTGAACTCAGCGTTGTTTTGTTTGCAGCTTCCCCTTCTTTGGGTTGGGTTTTCCTTTGTTTTGAGCCCTTCCTCCAAAGTCCCGTCAACAACATGGGGTTGGGGTTAATATTTTGTTTATGGATTAAGTGGGCATCTGGAATCCACCCTCAAGAAAACAGCTCTGTGGAGTTTGTAGAACTTTGGTCTTGTATTTTGCTTTATTTTAGGATTTGTCAGTCTTTGTTCTCCATATTAAGCTAATTTCTTGGTTTTATGATTCTGCGTACTCCTGTCTTTGACATGTAGTTGCAGCTATTAGGTTCACTTGCTCCATCCTAGTTTTTCATTTACTGTTTGTCTTTATTTTGTTAGTTCTTGGTTCAGAATCTGTGGTATTTGTGTTTTTGTGTGCTCCCAGGTTTGAATCTGCTGTTGTTGTTTGTGTCTCAACTCCCAAGCTGTCTCCCGTCTACATGTTGACTCAACTGCATAGCATTGCAGTAAAAACCTGCTTCCCAGCATAAATACTACTTGGTTTTTAACCCCATTATCCAGACCAGTCTGTTTCCTCATGTTTGTCTTGAATATCATCTTGAATTATTCCCTGGACCTTTGGCAATCATGTATTTTTTTTATTATTGGCACTCACACACTCCCTCCTCTAATGCCAGCCTTGTCAGCCGCCTATGTTGCCCATATTATAACTACAATTGCCTGTGGCTACTGAAATGAAATACAGAAATGACCCGATTTGAAATTATTTAGCAACAGTGGTCAATGGGACACAAAAGCCAACATTCTTCTATGGCCGTCTCAGTCTCAAAGCATAAATCCTATACCACTTCTGTGCAGTGAGATAAACTGATCTCAACCAGTTTATTGCTCTAACTCATAGAACTTGATTGTTTTTTGCAGTCCTAATAGTGTCATAGTGCATACACGTTTGTCTTCCTCTGACACATAAGTTACACAAACACACTTTGGTTTAAAGACAAAATCCTCTGGCAATGCTCTTTTGTTTTCAATCATATCAGTGACAAAATTGTGTTTATTAACGTCAGCATCTTTCTGCTGGTGAAAAACAAAGTTCCCAATAACATTACCTAACAGGGACATGGTTCAAACAGGTTCATATTGTCACAGAATTGGGTTTTGGATGAAGGGTTCAACATACTGTGCCAAAGTCCAAACAGGGAGGAGGATAGGTCAGGTGAAGAGTGAACCCAGAATGATCAAACTTAGATATTTGTGGAAGATTGCCGGGTTCAGACAAAGAACAACATCTGACCTGCCGGGCGGAAACCTGCTGCAGTTACTCTTTGCTAAAAGTGTTAAAAACCTACCTTTTGTAATTACAGATGACATAAAACCCCATGAAAAAGGTGGGAAAATGTGTAATTTTAAGTAAGAGACACAATTGGGCTTAAAACGGGAAAGCGGACACAGAAAGAACAATAGAAAACGTTTAAACTTTAAAAATGAAATTAAAACACATCAATGAACGAACCTCTAGACATCAATTTGCTCCTGAAATTTACTTCAATCCTAAAAATCCTATATTAGATCTCTACATTTCCACCCAAATCATATTATCAAATGTAACTCTATAACATTATTTCAAAAATTTTAATTTAATTTCAGGCGCTTATCTCTGTAAAATGATTGGTCATTTAACTAAAGGCAAATCAGTGTCATTAGATTTGCCTTTAGAGATGTAAGTCTTACATCTTAAGGAAATGCAAACCCTCATACAGTAGGAGTATGAAATCAACAATAATACTTCAGTTTTCTTTTGGAAATGGTATTTTTATTTAAGGAGATGAATATGCTGCTTCAAAAAATAACAGATGTCTGTGTATTGCCACTAGCATCCACCAGGGGGAACTATTACTCTCAGATTGACGACAAACAAAAAGTTTGTTTTCACATTTAAAGAAAAGCAAATGTCTATAGTTAGAGGGTTCAGATGTACAGAATTAGCAAATAAAAAAAAGAGTTTTTACAATGATTTTCCTCCAAGTTTAAATGATGGGGAGGTGGCCCTCAATATTGTACAAGAAACTCGTGAAATTACAATAATAAAACTTCCTAATACCCAAATCTGAAGGCGCATGTGCAGCAGCAGAAATCAGTAAAATGTTTTTTTTGTTTTTCACTGAACTTCAAGCAGATGAGCTGACTTTGGTGCTTGAATGACAATTTCCTCTGTGATGTGAATTATCAATGAGTTGAAATAATTTGGTGCATTAACTTAGATCTGCTCATTACAGATGCATGGACTGACTTCTAAGAGGCTGTGGTCGTTTCTCCAACATTTCATATGAACATTGTTAGAAATAAGCCTAATTCATCTCAGGTTTTTTGTAAAAACTCGGAATATTACCTCCAAAAAAATGTAGGACTTTTGAGTTGCACAATAAAATATTAAGAACATATTCAGGAAAAATAGGTGGATTGATGGTAAAAGGCTGTCCTCTCACAGAGTCTCGATTATTGTGTTCACACAAGTTAATTTGTTGTGGGTATAAGTTGATATCTTGTTATTAATATTATTATTATTTTGTTATTTGAGTTGCTGAAGCTCCATATCTTCACATTAACAGTCCATATCTTCACGTTAATGGTCTGCGCATTAATGTGTTTCAACCACGTTTAGGTCCGGATTTTGACTGGACCACTACAAAATGCTAATGATTTTCTTTTCCAGCTGTTCTGCTTTGGATCTACTGCTGGCTGTGATTGGGATTATTATCTCAGTTTGTTTGATGAATGAACAAGCTGGAGCTGTCTGACAGACTGAGGGTGGGGGTGAAACCCTTTGCTTCACTGGAGAGTTCATGATCGACTCACTGACTGTAAGGTGCAGGCTGCAGAACAAGCCCAGGGAACCGTCTGTCCATGACTGCGATGTCTGAGCTGAGACGCTGCGTCAGGTTTTCTCCACACGTCTCAGCTTTGCTCTTCTGTGTTATTTGTTCATAAGTTTTCTTTCAGATGCAGCTTCTTAAATGATTTTTTACAGGGAAGAAGATATTCCCAGCAACAATTCAACATAAACCATAACTAACCATGATTCTTTGGTCTTTTTGCGACAATCCTGTCATGAACTTGGAACAATAAACATCCAAACTGAGAATTGAAGAGTATGAGGCGGAGATCTCGGGGTAACTCAGCGTGCTGGAGTTTCTGCGTTGTCCTGGCGTTTGAGATCAATTTGCTATAATACTAATTCCTGAAATGATCGCGATTATCTTAAATGGTTTCCCGTTTTTGAAAAGCGAGAGATGCACCAATAAGGCTTTTCCTACCCAAGACCCCATTTCCAATCTTGTTTGATGTCTACTCCGATTTTTGAAATTAAGCATTAGTACTCATGAAAGTACTGGTGCTTGATAGAGGTAGCAGTTTTGAAATCCACACAGAGTGAAGAAACTACAGAATCATCACCATCAAATAACACCATCCCATGGTAAGTTGCATAAAAAGTGGTTTGATAATGTTTTTTAGACCAATAAAAAGATGGCAGCTCTTTTGCTTGGCCATCAGAGCCAATAAAGGAAAAATAGGCCAACTGCAACCTGGTGACTCATTGGTGCATCTCCAGCCAAAAAAACAAAACAAACAAAAACAGATAAACTTTCACTATTTGCATGGTGAACTTTAGATACTTTGGAAATGGGTTCATAATCTTTCCCAGATTGATGAATGAAAACAATTGCTTCTCTAAAGTCAATTGCTGATGACATTGTGCTAACGCACACCTGAGAGCAAAAACAATCTCCTGCTTTCATAAAGATGATTAAATAATCAAATAGGTCAATTAGCAGAATCTGGATTCTATGTTTCCTCCCATGACTGGACTTTACAGTCATTAAATTTTTTGTTTCCTATTATTTGACAATTCAACTAAAACAACGATTTAAAAAAATGCATAAGTTTGCTTCATAGTAAAGTCTCTTTTTTCTTTTTTTGACTGTTTTCGTTAATGTTTCGCAGACCTTTGCAGTTCAGTTGAATTCAGTCCAACACACAGAGTCCTTTGTTTCCTACCAAACACCATCAGGAGTGAGAAGGGAAAGGAAGCAGATACAGACCGTCAGCACGAGACGGGGTGGGGGGAAAAAAGTAATTCTTGGAGGTGGGGAGAGGAAGCGACAGAGAAGGACTCACCTTTAATGTGATAACATAAAAAGCCAGTGAAGGAGGACACATCCGGTGAAGTGCTCTGGGTGTGTTTGTAATGATAGTCGACGGAGATGGAGAGAGCGTCTGTCAGGTAACACCGGGTTGGTTTCTAACAAACAAAAGATAATAATTTTTTTTAAAAAAACCCTCAAATGTGTCATTTTGTGCTGAGACTAAATATGAGCGCACGGGGGAGTTATGTCGAAAACAGATATTTCATCGCGCCGTTCGTGTTTTTGTTTACAATGGCGTCGACCAGCAGCGCGCGAGCCGACAGTTTTACACATTTCCACGGCGGTTGTAGTTTCATCACTGGTGTGCGTGTCGGTGCGTGGGAAATAAGTCTGACTGCTGCAGAGGAAGCAGACCGGCGGACAGCCTGCCGCGGGTTACCTGTGGATTCCCACACCGGCTGCTGTTCGGTTTTGAAGGACAAATGCCAGAAATGCTGCAGGCGAGTAGGTTTTAAAAAACAAACACTGGGGTGAATAAAACAGAAGAGGAAAACAAAGCTAGTTGATTGTAGACCTTCATACACAGACTGGAAATTATACTTCAACTATCCATAAACGTGTAGTGGAAATTTTATGACAGTTACAGTAGTAGTTTGCAGCAAAATACGGAATTTCCATAATTTATTGTGGTTTTGCTGTGACGCAAGGCCGGAGATGTTGCTGGTATGTTGTTTTTTTTAAAAAAGAAAACAAAAGAGTTTTATTGCTTCAATTTAATAACCCAGCAAAACCGTGAAGCACCATGTACTAAAGACGTCATTTAAACATTTTGTTGGTTTAAAGCAAATGTTTACCATTGAGCTTTAGCTGGGTGTAACTTTAAAACTGGCTGACTTCCTGTCTGACCATTCACTGATCCTGGTTTGATGTCCGAGCCAGAGGCGGCCTGAGTCACTCTGGAGGCCCAAGATGAAACACTGGATCCCCCACTTCTCTGTTTTTTGTTGCTATTTTCTGTATATCAGTTGTGTCAAGCCTATTCTTGGCTCACTTGGTGTGATTGGCTCTCCAAGGTATTTGTTTTAAGGGATAGTGTAGCATTTTTCTTTTTTGAAGTGAGGTTGTGTAAAGCTTATGATAGCTCCATAAACTGTATTAGACAGATGTCATAATCGTGGCATGCAAATATTATTTATTACATTTCTGCACCTTCACAAGAAGTTCAGTTTGTTGCCACAACTGAGCAATGTCCATGTTATAACTACGCCGATGAAGCCGACCGACTTTGTAGTTTAGCGTTGAATCATGGAAGCTGTTTGGCTAACAAAACAGCAACAAACTCAAAAAACTACTTCTGTAAAAGTAAAATACTTGTTCTTGTCATTATTGCAGCATTATCCCTCAGTATTTTTTTTTATCTTAACCATTTCTCACTGCAATATCTGTGAAATGCAGGTAGAGATTGTCACTGCTAACATATTCACAGATTCTCACTTAAAAAAACCCCCCAAACTATCTTTTGGAGGTGGAAGCTGGGTGTTTAGTGAGTAAAAAGATAATTATAAACAGCTTGATTTGAAACATGAAAGAAAGCAAATGCATTCTGTATAACGACATTGTAATTCAGATAATTGTTTTATCAAAAGTGCTTAAACTCCTGGCCATGTTTGACTTTCACACAAATTGCTTTTAAATACACTTCCTGTTTGACAGGTTAATGTAACACAACCAAACCACATTCATTTCTCTAATTACTGTTTTTAAACATCAATTATTGCATTTTTTTATCATCAAAGTGACCTGGCTGCAGGTGAGAGTTAGTTTTTAAAATAAGATTTCTCCTCGTAAAATCTACATTTTAAGATCTATGTTTAAGCAATCAAACCCTTCACAGCTAAAGCTAAGCAAAACTGCAGTATCTGTACCTGGGAGAAAACCAAGACATTTCTGACTATGAAACATTCCAGTTAAATACCACATTAAAGTTAATGAATAAGGTCTACTTCAGACCTGAATGCTCATTACCTGTAACAGGAAACAGCATTTCTTCAGTATTACGTGGCATTGATCCACTAAACTCTGTTGTTTTGTTCCTTGAAGATCCAGATATGTTGTGTGTAGGCCAATTTGTTGCTCAATCAGGTCAGCTAGAAAACTGCTAGACTTCTGTCAGGGCATTACCTAAAAACATGCTGCCTTTGATTTATTTACATCTTGTCGCTAAGACGTTTTCCTGCAGAGCACTGTACTTAAGTGCTATGCTAATGCGTTGATTTTAATGACTCAAAACTTTTCCTGTAAGATTAACTTAGCTGAAACAGTACATAAACCTAACGACGTACAAAGCAAGGATGAGGATGCAAAGAAAAACAAATTTTCAACTTACACAATTTTACAAAATTACAAAAACTTACAAAATTTTCAACTTTCAACTATGACTTCAACTATAACTTTCACAAACTTTCACACAACAAACTACTTGAGTTTGTTTGTGCACAATTAACTGGAACAAGCTAGAATTCGGTACAAGCTAAATGGTCAAAGAGTCGTATCAAAACAGAGAGGCAGCATGTTAGCATTAGCTTAGCATTTCAGCAAGCTGCACTGTATAGAAACATCATCTGTAGCAGCAAATGTGAGTTTATTAAAAACTAAAGCTGTAAGGCTATCCAGCAGGCATTATTGAGTCAAAATATTTGCCAGACAAGACAAAAGAAACAGCAGATACCTGGAACTTTGTCAAAATGCTAATGTAAATGATACAATACTGATCAAATGTACTTTATTTCACTGCGTTTTAAAGCTAAACAACATCCAAGCTTATGGCCGACACTTGATTTTTATGTATTGTATTGAACTAGGAGTTGGCATTGGTAAACTCTTATTCCTAATTAAGTCTCGTCAGTATCTGGTACAGAAAAAGAACATGACTGCCTCATCCCTGGTCAAACTTCATCTCCGCTGTTTGCAAAGTAGCAACCAAGTGAAATTCCCATCTGCTGTCTTTAAGCTTTTCCAACAAAAACTCTCAAGAAGTTTTTGGTTGGTGTGGGCGTCTGGTGTTGTTAAGTAATGCTTAATTATACGTCACATTGTCTGTGCTGGTTGCCTAGCAATGCAATTAATTTACACAGAAGTAAATGTCGTGGTTGAGAGATGAGGTTTCTCCAGTAAAAAGTAGATGGCCAGTTTCCAGGCAGATGGCCAGAGTTCCTGCTTCTTTACCATCTGCACGTCTCAGCAGCTGTCTGGCAATATCGAAGTAAAGATAGTTTCATGTTACAAACCGTCGTTGAGCTTAAAAATAGTATCCACTGACACTAAATAGAGATTTTATATAGATATAGATTTTTTTTTCTACTAATGTGCAACCATGCAAACAAGTTACATAAGAGATATTAACAAAGGCCTCGCTGTCAGTCACTTCATTTGGTATGCAAACTTTCAAGTCCCAATTGAATGTGAGGCAGAAAATTTGACTATATTTAACTTCCGCATTGACAGCATGTCAGTGAAAACTTTGGCTTGTTTTCATAGCGGCCGCTTGCCAGGTTTACAATGCTTTACCACCAGTAATGACAAGAATGTAGACGTCCTCACAGCCCGGTGCCAGTTTTCCTCAGTACTGTCATCAGTTTCCCTGCTAGCAGAACACGTTTCTATTTTCCTGGGGAATATTGTCAGGAGTTTTCTCTCGCAGGCTGACAGCAGACGTGTCCAACAAACATGCATCAGCTTCCTCTAACACGATATGCTTGGTTTTAGAAACTGATGTTATTAACTTTGCACTTTTCAATCAAACTGACGCTTGCCTGTCATTTTGTGCCTCATATGCACAGCAGTGTGCTTTTTTTTGCCTGTATTGCTCTGTCTAGTGAGAAATCTTGCCTATAATCTGTCAGATTTATCTCAGTTCTGCTGATGTTTGATTAGTCGCTGACGTGAAATGAGGTGCGGTGTGTTAATGCTGTCACAGGAACCCTAAACATTCTTTAACTGGATTCTTTAAAGTCTAGTCATTCTGGCTGGATTTTACTATGCAATATAATTTCAGTAGTATGTCATTTTCAAATTGCAGCATGTTACCTTGCAGGATAAAATATTTGAACTAAAGCCACAGATCCAAGTTGCCAGATAAGTCCGGTAGTTGGGCGCAAGAGCAGTCATTCATCCTGTTGTGTTTTAGAGTTAAAATTTTTTTAAATTTGACAGGAAATGTGAAAATATCACTTGATAATTATGTGTTATTAAATATTGGAAGATTAATACCTGAGCACCAACTGTCACGTCTTAGAAAATGCAAACATTTTAAAAAGGCTTAGGAAAAAGGCAATGCTTAGCCTGGTGGGGGCACAAGTAAAGCCTGGTGGCCCGCCAGGCTTATAATACACTGGGGGACACCCTGTACTCTTTAATTATTCAATATAATCATCTAAAATTGTAGTTTTAATATATTTGTAAACTAAGAGCTGTGTCTCCCACACTTATTGTTAGCGCACTATCGCTATACACAATAAGCACATTGAAGAACTGCCTCGATCGACAGTTTTATCGTAAATGTTATTTTTAACATTTTCTTCGCTGTTTGTTTTATGAGAGCATGGTAAAAAAATCTGTAAATTTGAAGATATGACTGAATGCTGTTACTTTGTGCAGTTTAGTGACATAAATCACCCTACTTTTAGTAAGTGGAGTCCTGAAGAATCCTGTTTTAATTGAGAACGTTTTTCAAGGACCGTCTTTGTGTTTGCGGCGTTATGAATGCTACGCCATGCAGTCACCTAAAAAAGAAACCACAAATCTTTTTTTTTTTAAATCATGATTGTTATTGTTATCACAATAGTTCCACGAAATATCACGATAAAATTCGAAGTCTACCACTACTTCATTTCACTGTGGACAATGGTCTGCTCAAGGTGATGCACGTGATTTTCTTCTACACTCTGCATTTTGCATGTTGACTCAAAAAAATCCCCACCTCAGGTAAAATCAGCATCTGACCCTGAGAATATTCTCAGCTTTAAAAACATAGAGTAATTATTATGGTGTACTGTGGCTGTGTGTGCATATTTCTACACCAATTAAATGTCCTTCTCAAGTTTTCTTGAGCGTCTATGCAAACATATTTGTTATCGCAGATAAATTACTCAGATTTACACAAAGCAAACTCAGCATAAAGACTCAAATCACTAATTTAAAAAGTTACAACTGGCCTAATTTGGATTTTTAGAAAATCACGACACCTAAACGTGTAGTGTGGCGTGTTATTGTCCTGTGACTGAACCTTGACCCCAGGTGACTCCTCCTTCCTGTCAGCTAAAGGAGAAAACTCGCTCCCACACGAGTCCTCCCTCTCCTCCTTGCTGTCTCTGAACATGCCGAGACACACCACGAGAGGGTGGAGACAGAAAAAAAAGAAAACAAGAAAAACCGGAGCGCATGAGAGACAGAGAGGCAGAGGGAGAGAGAAGGCAGGAGAACTGGTGAGAGAGAGAAAGCAAAAGGCAGTTTCACGCTGAAGCTGACAGTAAGGTTCGATGTCCTAAGACAGGCGATCACTGGAAGGGGAGAGAAAAGAATTTGTAAACGGAAGACGACACGGGCCGGCTGAGAAATATGTGAAAAATGTTGCTTCATTGACTCATCCTAGCTTTCTGCTTCTGCTTTCTGCCTGAGCAGCTCCTCGATCTGCTAGAGACACATGGCGGAGACCGGCAACCGCAACGCTTCAGATCCAACAGGAAAAAACATCAGAATGAATGAAGAGGACGACGAGTTACAACTGAAGCTCACTTAAAAGTATTTCTTTTTTTTCTTTGTTTTATCCTTGCGACAAATCAAGGAAATCCAGCTGCAGAACTCACCTGGAACATTACCAGACCACATCAACAGGAACCTTTCTTAAGAGTCAGAGTGAGACCATTTGAAGGGGCATGGGATGTGAAGTTGAGTGCACCGACTCGTCTCCTGGATGTCAGAAACCCCGGAGCAAATGAGCGGCTCAGCGTACGGATGCGGCGCCAGCTTGCTCCGGGGCCGGCGCTTCTATTGCCGGGAATGGGCCCTGGACAAGCTGAGGCGCTGCCTGGACGCCCGTCCCACGTCCAGGCAGGCGGCGGGCCTCCTGGTGACTGGGGGTCCCGGTGCCGGCAAGACCGCCCTGTGCACTGAGGTGGCGTGGCCCACCTCAGACTCGGGCCTGGCTGCGGGGCTGGCACGGCGCTGCCTGGCATCCCACTTCTGCCACAGGGAGGACCAGAGGAGCTCGGTGCTGTGGAGGTTTGTCCTGGGCCTGGTGGAGCAGCTGAGGGCCTCCCCCCTTCTCCCTCCTGGCTACGAAGAGACCCTCAGGGAACCGGCCGTGTCTTCTGCTCTGGAGCCCCTCAACTGTCAAAAGGACCCCGAGGACACTTTCAAGAGGTTGGTATTGCTTAGCCGTTAATGAATTAATGATAATACTTTCATGTCACTTGAAGGATTTACAGCACTTTGTGAACCCGAGCCTACGTGAGATTTCCCGTCTATATCACCTGTCCAATGAAAGAGACAGGCAAGTCGCTGGAAGGTGCTGCAGCCATCCTGAAACGGGAGCTGCGGCGTGCAGCGGCATGCTCGTGGCTCATTTCCAACCCGAAGCAGCATAAATTATGTGTTATTGCCCTTATTTTGACGGAGCTGAGGAGGAGAGCCGACATGTGTCCTCACGAGAAACGGCTCATCAGATTCATAATGTGAAAAGCAACCTGGGGGAAAAACCAAAAACCTGTTCTGCAACTTTTGGTTTTTGCAGTGTAAATCTGTTCAAACAGTCCAATGTTTTTACTAAAAACTTCGTAACACCCCCTTCTTCTCCTTTAAGCTTGTTGACAGTCTTTTTGCGACTTTGGCGATTTGATCTGGAGCGTATTACCCAGTTGACTACCGCCGTTACCTTAACCCTGTTACGACCGGCTTTATATTTAGGTCACCTGGAGTAAATTTGATTTTATGGCTGCAGTGAGTAACAGCTTGTTCCGCTTTTTCCAGGGCAACTTCAACTATCAGCATTTGGCAGATTTTCAGAGCTAGTTTGCGTTTTTAACTTTGCAAATACTATTTAAAAGGCTAAGCAAAAATCCCCAAGCTGAATTCTACCAAATGGCCTGCCTCTTCAAATAAGGACACAAGGCAAATAAGCTCAATATAGCTTTTAATACACAGTAATGTGATGATTTTTAATCTTTGTACTTAATTCTGCTATCCCAGGTGTTTTATCCTGTTTTATTTCTTGAGTTTTTTATGCTTTATCTCATAAAACACTTTAGTCAACCTAGTGGTTTTTATTTATCATAGTGTATGAAGGGCTATCCAAAAAAAAGTTTATTATTATTATTATTATTATAAAATGTTGTTTTCTTTTATAGGAGGCTAAACGTGAGAGTTAGGGATTTTTCAAGTTTAGTTCTTGTCTTGCTAGCAGTAGCTAAGCCTCTTAGCATCCTCTTACTGTATATTCTGATTAGATGATCCTTGAGGCTAAAGCTAACGGCTAGTCCAAGAGAGGCTAAGAAAACCAAAGTGGACATCTTCAAACATCTCCACAGGATGAACATGAACCTAGAAACTGTCTTCATGTTAGTATTGGGTGTTTATTTACAGAGGACCTGATTGTTATTTGCAAGAAACATACAGATTGGAGGCCGTGCATCCCTCAGGATCTTCCTGAATGAAACCAGTGCAAAGAGAGGAACATATGAAAGGTGTTCAGTCATATCTGTCTGATAGAGAAAATTTGTCACTTAAACTTTCATAATTGCAAACATATGGAGGAAGGTCGTGGTTTAACTTGTTGGGCTGCATCCAAAGGACATAAAAATTAACTCCCTTTACCCACCATTGCTAGTGTAAAACATGGTGGTGGCAGCATTATGGGATGAGGGGATAACACAAATTAAAATTTCAACAAACCTTGCATCTTCCTCTTAAAGCACTCATCAAGCAAAAACGACATGAAAGTAGCTTTAAAGTCAGAATCAACACACACCCTGTTCTGATTGGTTCATAGCTTCACCCTACATCTCCAGGGTTTACTTTTAATAAATCACCTCTGGCAAAAAGGCTCCATTTCCTCCTTCTTTTGTGTAACAAACACAACAGCGGCTTCCGCTCGCACTGTAGCTAAAAAGCATCCTTTATGTTAAGAAAAAGAGCTGAATCTCTCAGCGTTTTAGCTGCCGGTGGTCTCACTGCATGTAAATGTTAAAATCTTTTGACCGCGGGCGAAGCAAGTCGAAGCCAGGACAGTCGCAGGGGGAAAAAATAGGAGCGCGATAGCCATTCTTTCCTCGACTTATATTTATTTCACGCCCCATAATGCGGCCCATTCACGGAGCACCACAATGGCCTCTCCAGTGTGAATGAATACTACAGTGTTATTTACGACACAACATCCTTCCAGAGAGGGGAGGGGTGGGGGGGGAGCAGAAAAAAAAAGCAGAACAAAGAGGTGAAAAATGCCTCCCCTGCCCCAGTGACCGTCTCGGCACCAGTCAGCGAGGTCACCCTCCTCTCCGGGACTTTTCAGCCCTCTCCCCGGTGTGTTTGTTCTGCGCCGAGTCCGAGGCCTTTCAAGCTCCTGCTCGTGTTTGCTCTCCTCTGGTGTGAAGTGCTGAACTGGATTCCACATTCCCCACGGACTGGCTCGCCGCCAGCCGCCGCTTTCCGTTTGGAGCCCAAAGAGGAAAAAAAAAAAAGCCTGCACTGTTTTTGAGGACAGCCATCAATAAACAGATATGATGGAGGCATGCATATGGGGGTGGGGGTGCACGTGTGTGGGTGTGTGTGTGTGTGTGTGTGTGTGCAAGGTAGCAAAACACAACATACATGCAACGTGCATCTTAAAGCAGCGGGGCGGCTCTCTGAGCCCAGCGGGTCGTTAACGCGGCTCGGGCTGCTTGCTGTAGTGCCGCTCCCGCCGCGTGAAACTGTGCAGACCAAAAGTTCAATGAGTTCGTCTCAGTGTGTGAAACGAAATCAGCACCACCAGAAGCAGCAGGATGTCGGCTGTTACTGTCGACCGCTTCAAACCCCCACTTAAAGGCATCAACATATTATTTAAGCCACATAGACTAACAGGTAGTTGAGTCATTAAACTGCAAAGGATACTTTTAATGTTTCCTGCCCGTCTGTTTCCTCCTAGCTTTGGAGAAAAAAAAAAGAATTAGGGCTTTCAAAAAGTAATTGAAAAAATGTTCTAATTTCTGCATATAGGTTTGGGCTTTGACTATGCCGTTCTAAAACTCCAAAATGCTTTCATTCTCAACCTGTTGCGTTGTACGTCTTGCTGGTGGAAGGTGAACCTTCAGCCCAGTGTCATGTGTTGTATTTTCCTATTTTACCTAAACGTTGTTGTTTGAGATACGTAAAAATTCACAATTACTTCAAAAATTACATATTTCATCTACAAAGATTGTGATTTTTTTTCACCTGCAAAGGATCTCTACTTTATTTCAGTTTATTTTGCATCTCTGTCACTTTTAGATATGTAAATTCACAAAGAAGAAATGTGATGAATGCTAAAATCTCATATGTAATTCAATCTCTGACCCACTTTGCTTTTCCATTTGAAATTACAGCAATCCGATCTCGTAAAAAACTTCCTTAATTCATGCGCTTCAGTTAATAGTTCATGCCTTCCTGGAAAAAAAAACAAACCTTGAACTTTCTGAGCTCAGTGCTCAGAAAGTTCATGAAAATGGTTTCAAGTGAGCTCAGAAATTCACAAATGTTCAAAATCCATCCGAGAAGTAGGTGGCGTTCAGCAGCAATTTACAAATAACAGTCATTTTCTCGTGTTGGTGGTCTCGCCCGCGGTTCCAGCCCAGTCACCCGTTTTGATCTCATCCAAATTATAGCTTAAAAAGAAACAATGGCTGCATCCCCGAGAGCTCAGGAATGCGGTTTATTAGGGGTCCGAACGCGCATGAAGTGATTTACATCCTGCCTTCGCAAGTGTATTTGTCACTAACTCTGCCCTCTAATTACTGCAGGTGTCACAATGACACGCGCCCCTTCAATAAGGCCCATTATATCGCAGCTTCAAAGGTCACCCGCAGATGTGAGTCCAGCACCATCTAACCTGAATGAGGTGGAAAAACATTAGCAGCCATAAAAGGTTAATTGCACTTCCTGCTGGAGTGCATGTGTGTGTGTGTGTGTGTGTGTGTGTGTGTGTGTGTGTGTGGTGTTGTGTAGGTGTGTGTGTGTGCGTGTGCGTGCGTGCTCAGTCGGGGAGTGCTGCTTTATTCAGATGACTAAAGAGCACGGCGGCTCGATAAGCTCGTCGGAGCTTAGATGTGGGTTGACGGGGTTTAAAAATCTACTTTTAATTGCAGGATATGGCCAGCGATAGAACGTCAGGGCTGTTAAATATACACAGATGAGTCAAGACGTCAAGAAATTAGTCCCGAGAGCGCTGATAAGCAACATTTGATGAGCTGCTTGAAGCCAAACTTTAGCCCTATTATAGGATGACTAGAAATTTAAGCTGATAAATAGTAAATGATGTACCAGGAATGTATTTGAAACACATGCATACTGTGTTACAATGGATGGTTTTCTTCTAATTTTTCCATCAGTGTAAAAAAAAAAAAAATGAAGGGAAAAAAAAGCCACTTTAATTCAATTCTAATTTACGTAGAAAAGAGAGAAATTAAATGTTGCCGTTACATACATCACCTAAATATCTTCAAATAGTCAGTGTGGACGATGGTGCTGTTGGCAGGAAGGATATCCGGTAGCAGTCAGTATCGCAACAAATCTGAAGAGGCCTCTGATTGAAGACTGTCGACATCCTAACAGCTCAGTTTCTGGGCAGCAGAGATAATATTCCTCAGTAACATGTTCTGGATGATTCCGCCAGTTGTTAGCAAACTCCGCTAACCCACCTCATTTGCTTTTGCTGCTCCTCTGTAAGTAAGTAAGTCTATGGTTAGAGTTGGAGTTGATCCTCAGCCATTACGATCAGCGGGAGAGACGGTTTGAACTTTGTTCTGCACCCACGAACCCATCTCTTCAACTCCTCTTGTTGCCCCGGTAACGCTTCGTAACGACTGTCGAAAGGTAAAAAGCAAGAGCAAAAAGTCCTTCCAGCTGCACAGCATCCTAAACCAGAGGGAATAATTGTCAAAACATCCATCGTCTCAACTTAAAAAAAAAACATGAACAAACGTAGGTGGCTGCATCCACTTTTCATATAACGTGTGTGGCTGCATCAGACATTTTGCTGCAGATATAAAAATAAAAAAACACCTCACATAGAAGATTTGGGAATCAAAAATAAACTTGAGTTTTTTTCAGGCTAACATACATAGTTGTTGCAGGGCAAATTTAAAAAATATTAGCCTGTCATCTTAGCTGGTGGAAACTTGGTTGTCAAGGGTATTTTTTTACAACTTAAATTAGACAAAGATAACCATGAACTTATTACAGATCTCTTAAAGAGACATCACAATCTGGTATAATTGACAGCAGGTCAAAGCTGTGGAATAATCAGTTTTGAGATTCGGACACAAAATTGGTGCGTCTTTAACTAAGCAACGTCACTGAAGCTTTTTCTCGGAGAAGCAAGTTTACATCAGATGCCAAAGCCATCAGAAACCTGTTGATCTGTTAAGCGAAAGTCAACAGTGACGAATTCATTTGATGTTGAAGTGAACACATCTCAGGGTTAGGGTTGAGGTCATCCTGAGAAAAAAAGAAAAAAACAATCTGTCAATTGTTAGTTACTTATTCTCTCTTGGGTTGATGACCTCTTACAATAAATACATAAAATCTCCCTGATAACTAGTGGACCTTCATAGGCCTTTATAAACATAGACATTAACAATAACCACAGTGCACAGACACAAGCACACACCCTGTATTTGTGGTAAAATAAATGCTTGAGCTTAGCCTCTTTGTGACCTGTCTAAACCGAGCTCGTGTCCTCGCTTAATTACCGATTGTCTCCTCCCAGATCGCGTCAGATTTGTTCATTTTCTAACCGGTTACTCACTGGCTTTGAAGCCACGTTTGAAACAATCAAAAAGAAACACGAGAGATTAATGTATCTGCTTTATTGCAACATAAATGTGGCATTTTTTAAAATATAAATCTGTGGGTGAAGGTCTTAAAATAGACATCATTGGCTTTTACGCGTTAGGTCGCTAATCCAGTAACTACTGTTTATCTCCTTCTCCAGAGGAGGAGGAAACACATATCTGGCAGCTCTCTGCTTTGTTGAGACAGCTTGAATATAACATGCCTAATGCATACACATACGTAGCAACTATTATTATTTTATCCTAAAAAATTACATCTGTTTAGCCTCGGGATCCATCTGAATGAGCAGTTTTCTCCTCCACACTCTGTGTGCACCGAATTCAAATAGCAATTTTGCGTGTTGATATTTATAGCCGTGCCCGACAAAATCTCCTTTGTTTCTGAAGTGCAAAAAAAAAAACTCTCTGTGTCATTTTGAAGTGAGGGAAATGTGCAAATGAACCAAAGCTCCACAACACAGAAAATGATTCCGTTTTATGGATTGAGAAATCCGTGCAGAGGAGGAGCCGTTAATGACTGAGACTATTCTGCGGGTGCCTGTTTAACATGCCCATGTATTGATCTGCATGTGTGTGAGCGTGCCCAGAGCAGAGGGAGGGAAAAATCCCAAAGTTCCACTAACCTGAGTCACCTCTGGCTGCAGGCAGGGTGTGGGTGTTGACTGTGCTCCTTAAAGGCCAATACTCGTTTGGTTTTTGCCAAGCGTTGGATTGTTTTACAGCTCTGTAAGGTGTCCCTGCTTATTATTGCACAGCATAAAGGAGGTTTCTTTAGACAAATTGCTGTCTTAGATAAGTGTTCAACATTGTCGGCCGTTGTTGTGCAGCTGTTGTTTTAATGGAAATAACTGCTAACAAGTTATCGAGTTTAGTTTTTCGTTTTCTGTCCGTGGTTTTAAAGGCCTCAGGTATTGTTAGATGCTACGAATGTATAAAATAGAAAGCAAAGAAACGTCGCCTTTGCCACCCTAAAATGAAATTTGCCTGAAGTAATGGCAAGGTAGTTCTTATATTGATTTGCGCTGCTTCATATTTTGCTTCTATTTAGAGTTCAAATCTCCAGTGCGTGTGTGAAAAAATCGTCCTCACATTTCTTCTGTTCCTTTCAGTCTCTCCGCCGCCCACAGTTCCTGCTGTTTTTACATTGCCGTTTTAAGTCATTCATCTTTCCTTTCTTTTTGTGTGTTTCTTGCTCCCATATAATATCTTTAGAGCAGTTTTGGAACCCCTGCTGGGCCTCCCTCCACCTGCCCAGACCCTGATGATAGTGGTAGATGCTCTGGATGTTCAGTGCGTGCCAGGCGAAAGAGTTGAGAAGAGCGGCTCGATCGCAGAACTCTTGGCCAACAATCAGCATCTCCTGCCCAGCTGGTTGCTGCTGGTCTGCTCCATCCGCCGCCAAAACAAAGATGTGTGCAAGATGTTCTCGGGTATGTGAATTCCTGTGTTCGTGTTGTCTCTGTCACTAGACCCTAGGTTGGAAAATTGTGAGGCCGATGTCGCCTGATTACCCAGGAGTAGGTTATTTGCTCCTTTACTGAACTTAACTCTGCCACCATGTACAAAGACGTGAGAAAGTTTTTACCCCCACAGATGGCAGGTGTGCTTTTTATCACATTTAACAGTTTCTGATCATCTTAAAACACATTTTTAGATTGCCTTTAAGAAAATGAGTCAATATAACTTATAGTTTTACCCAAAACAATCTGGCCTATTTGTGAAAAATAACTGCCTTTTAAATTTGTTGTGTTACACAGCAACAACTACAATCAAGCATTTCTTGTAATCGTTTTTTTCTACATTACTGTATTACCAATGTAAATATTTGTGATTATCTGGGTATATATTTATCATTATTATGAAATTAACCCTTTTATACGTAGTGGTCACTGCAGTGGACAGCTATCTAAAAGCCATTTTCTTGCGTTTCCTGTGCATTTTATGTTCTAAATGCACACAGACCACTGAAGTGGACACTAGTGAATCATACAATACACTATAAACTACTGGCCATCCTGTACTGTAAATGCAAAAACATCTTTGTTAAATCCAATATGGCAGACAAACAAAAAAACTAACTCAGGAGAATCCAGACCCTACTACTACTGTAGATGACTCTTGCAGGTAAAAATAATATTGTGACATCAAGTAACTCCTAAGACTAATACTAGAGATGTATTTTCCAAGTAACAACTTTGTATTTGGAGAAAAATACAACTGATCATTTAGAAAAAAAATGTTGATCTTTTTTTAATGTTTTTTTTCCCCAACCTTTTTTAATGCCTTAAGAAAATTACCAAAAAAATCATGACATGAAGGATTATAATTAATGCATGAAAGGGTTGAGCTCAATAAAACAATAAGCAAAGCTATAAAGAAAACAATTTCTTTGTTTAGGCTTCCGGAGACTCTGCCTGGACGATCTACGGAAGCCGCCAACGGTCCGTGATGTTCAGCAATACATCCTCTGTCGTCTGGATGAGGAGGCAGCGCTGCGGCGTCAGCTCACCCCCGACACTGCAGACATGCTCAATCTCCTGCACATAAAGAGTGGGGGCTGCTTTCTCTTTCTCGAGCGAGTGTTGGATGGCGTGGCAGCTGGGCTCGTGGGTCTTCGAGAGATTCGAGACATCCCTGGGACTCTCAATGGACTCTACCTTTGGCTCTGCCAGAGACTCTTCCCTCGGGGCCTCTTTATCTATGTCAGACCTCTCCTCAATGTGCTTTTGGCTGCTCCAAGTCCACTCACAACTCAGCAACTATTTACAGCAGCCTGGACTCAGGACACCACACTCAACGTCCAGGACTTCCAGAAAAAACTTCATACACTGTCTCCCCTCTTGATCGATGGCCCTGAAGGCACCAAACTACTTTTTCATGCCA